>NC_084517.1:451846-819346 GCF_024500385.1 Phyllopteryx taeniolatus
CCCTACCACCCGCAGGGTGACCCGCAACCTGAGCGTTTCAATAGAACTCTTCTCAACATGCTCGGTACTCTTGATGCACAGGACAAAAGTAAATGGAGTAAATACATCAGTCAGCTGGTGCATGCATACAACTGCACGCTAAATGAGTCAACAGGCCACTCGCCATATTTTCTCATCTTCGGTCGAGAGGCTAGACTGCCAGTAGATGTGGCATTTGGAGTCTCAAGTGATGGTACATCCACCAAGTCCTATCTGAAATACGTCAAAAACATGAAACGAGAATTACAGACTGCCTACCAGCTCGCCGAGAGCATGGCTAGAAAAAGAAATGAAGGGAACAAACAACGCTACGATCAGAGAGTTCGTTTCTGTCCATTAGTCTCTGGTGACAGGGTGTTAATCAGAAATCTTGGACTGCAAGGAAAACACAAGCTAGCTGAGCGTTGGAAAGCTACACCATACGTTGTGGAGAGTCAACTCCCTGGTTTGCCTGTGTTCAAGTTGAAGCCAGAGAACGGACAAGGCTCTAACAAAGTCTTGCACCGAAATCACATTCTGCCCATTGGACAGGAAGTGAAATTGAATGTGGAAAAGAACGAAGATACACTTCAACGCAAAAGGAGAGCCAGCAAAAGACTCAAAGCAAAGAGGGCTGAAAACTGTAATCTTTCTGGTGTACCAGCGCTTGATCATGTTGAAAAGATTGAGTCTGCATCTGACTCAGAAGAGGATGAAATGTGTGTGGTATGATTATCACTCCATATGTATACAACGCATATATATACATATATATATATACATATATATATATACATACACACACATTTATATCTATATATATATCTATATATACACACATCTATATACACATACCTACATGCGTATATATACACGTATATATACACATATATATATATATCTATCTATCTATCTATCTATCTATCTATCTATATATATATATATATATATATACACATCTATATACACATACCTACATGCGTATATATACACGTATATATATATGCTGACCAAAAAGAACATAAAGGCGTGTCTTACTTTTGCAAAAAACACACCTGAATAGATTTTTGGGAGAATATTATATGGACTGACGAGATGAAAGATGTGCTTTTTGGAAGGTGTGTGCATCTCGTTACATCTGGCTTCAATGTAGCACACCATTTCAGAAAAAGAACATATCATCAACAGTCAAACATGGTGGTGGTAGTGTGATGGTCTTGGGCTGTTTTGCTTTAGGACCTGGACAACTTGCTGTGACTGATTCTGCTATTTAACAGAAAGCCCTGAACGATTCTCCTTCAGCCCTCAGTCTGTGACCTTAAGGTGAAGCGAAGTTGGGTTCTGCAGCAGGATAATGATCCAAAACCCACAGAGCAAGTCAACTTCTGAATGGCTCAAAAAACTAAATTAATGTTTTGGAGTGGCCTTGTCAAAGTCCAGACTAGACTCTGATTGAAATGCAGCGACATGACCTTAAAAATGCCATTCATGCTCAAAAACATTTTTGCTGAATTCAAACAATTCGAGAAGGATGAGTGGGCCAAAATATCTCTACAGAGATGTGAAAGACTCTTTGGCAGTTATAGAAAACACTTAATTTCAGGTGTTGCTGCTGACGATAGCCTAAACCACGTGTGAAATTGGTGGCCCGGTGGCCAGATCCGTCCCGCCACATCATTTTATGTGGCCCGCGAAAGAAAATCAAAATTGCTCATTGTTTTCTGGTGTAATACCATTGAGATATTTGCAAGCATTTTTTTGTTACCAATCCCCCTTTGAAAAGAAATGTAATAGTTGAAAAACATGTTTTTATAGGCTTCAAAACTGGTTATTCATCAATGTGTTGTGTATACTGTATGTAATAACAGTATATGAGGTTGTATACTGTATGTAATAACAGTATATGAGGTAATCTTTCATTTATATGGGTTCACAGTCGTAGCGGCCTTCCGAGGGAAGTCAAAAATACGATGTGCCCCGTGACAAAATTTAGTTTGATAACCTTGGCCTAAACAGTTATTATTAAGTTTAGGGGGGGCATTACTTTTTCACACAGAGCCTGGTAACTTTGAATAAGTTTCTATATCTTCCGTTTTGCTTATCCTCACTAGGGTCGCGGGTGCGCTGGAGCCTATCCCAGCTATCTCCGGGCGAGAGGCGGGGTACACCCTGAACTGGTTGTTAGCCAATCGCAGGGCACATATAAACAAACAACCATTCGCACTCACATTCATACCTACGGGTAATTTAGAGTCTTCAATCAACCTAACCTGCATGTTTTGGGATGTGGCAGGAAAGACGAGTATCCGGAGAAAACCCAAGGGAAGAACACGCAAACTCCACACAGGCGGGGCCAGGATTTTAACCCCGGTCCTCAGAACTGTGAGGCAGATGTGCTAAATGTCGTTCACCGTGCCGCCTGGAGGAGGCCGATGCACGAGAAATATTTGGAAAATGTATCTAAAGTTTTAATGAACTAAATCCATTTGAACACAACACAAATAAACCATAAACATTTTTAAAATAGTTCAAAAATTTAAGTCATATTGAACCACTGATACCCTTGTCGAACGAGCACAATACACTTTCTGCATTTAAAAGGATAGTATAGGTGGCTAGCGTGTCCTAATCTTCACCCGCTTAAATACCAAACTCGTATGTTTTTATTATGAAACCGAACAACGAAGAACTTTGGCAAGTGGTATCACGCTTTTTAACCAAACTTTTATCCAAATCACAAAAACGGAAGCGCCAGTCAGACTTCAACCGGGAACAACATGGCGATGGCATGGTTCTCTTCATCCGCAAGCTACCGAAAGACTTACCGTAATGATGAAAACTTCTGAGCTCTTGAATTAGTGCGTCGTAAGGTCAATTAATAAACTGTGATTTCGGTTCTGTTTTAAGCTTGTAACAGACCGGGCTACAGTAGTTGTAACAAAAAAAAACCTCTCCAAGGTTCAATGCTGTATAGCTTCTTTGTCCATCCAAAATGCTATATGCTAACTAATACAATAGCTTCGGCAGCCCAGCTAGCAAACCGTCAGCAATCCCCGCCAACAGCAATACCGGAAGTGACGTTAGGTAAAGGTTTATGGGTGTTCGTCATGCAAACCATAGATATATACACTCGATCCCTCGCCGCCGGATTGATCATTCGTCAAGGTATCCGCCATCTTGCAGCAGTCATTTGTCAAGACTTCAGCAACGACGCTGCATCACTGTCCTGCTTGGTGTTGCATCCTCAAACACTCTATAAAATAGATTCGGTGGCGTTTCACAGTAATATGTTTTTACTTGTGTTTAGCCCATATAAAATTACCTTGGGAGATTGAGCAGATGAAATAATAGAAAATGCATCTACCGACTCATCAGAGTCATCGTTATTTGCCAAGTATGTCCAAAAAGCACACAAGGAATTTGTCTCCGGTAGTTTGAGCCCCTCTAGTACGACAACAGACAGTCAATTGACAGAGAACACTTTTGAGACATTAAGACAGTCTGTGTAAAACAGTCACTGAGCAATAAAGGGTTGCTAGTTATCTGGTAATGCCGGTACATTATTATTATTTTTTATTTTTTTTGACAATTGTGCAAAAAGATGCAGAGTCCTCTCGCACTTAGAGCAGTTCGAAAGACTGATATTGCAATAGTCCGGTGCAATGACCATTGTGCAAAGGGCACAGAGACTTCAAGTGAGTAGTGCGATAATCTGGGACAATGTTGATTGTGGAAATGTTGCAGATACTCCTCAATCAGTGTGCAAATGGAGCAGATGCTACTCTGGCATGAGTGGCCAGTATTGGTCAACAACAGATATGCAAATAGTGCAGCGTGGCGAGACTACTACAGTGAGTGCACGAGTTATGTATAATTCGCCCCACAGAAATGTGACAACAAACTCAAGTCAAAAAATTGCCAGCATGTTGTAATGGAATTGTAGGTTAGGTGTTTAAGAAGTTGATTGGAAGAGGGAAGAAGCTGTTGGAATGTCTGCTAGTTCTCATGTTAGTATTTGCTGGTGCGTTTTTTTCTGTGTAACCCGAATCACTTCTTATCAGCTTTGTCAGTGGTTCAGTATATAAAAAAAAAAATAAAAAAATTACCGGCAATTCTGATAACCCCTCTTTCTCTGCTTACTTTCTTTTGGCTGTTGACCCCATCCAATTCCTTGTCCTTCCATTGTCAGACATTGTAACGTTGTGCTGTGCTCCAGAGATGCACTTTTGAGCTATTTCAGAGAACTGGTTGATCAATGGTTGATCTAATGTTTGTTAGAGAAAGTCAAGATTCGCCTGGGAAAAGTCTGCTGGAAAGTCGAATGAAAAAAATGTAAAGAAATACAACAGGCTCGACATATTATGACAACTTGTTAAGCCATTTTGTATGTAAAGACTTATGCATTTAACTAGTGTCTCAATGTTGTGGGAGATGAGACTTTTCAGGAGAGAACACTATAAAACCTTGGATCAACATGACATAAGCAATTGATAATGTCTGAAACATCAGAGAATTGTACATAATCATTTGCACGGATGTACCAAAGCATTTGCATCTTGTTCAAATAAATGAGAAACTGCTTTTTTAATGTTCACAATTGACACAATGATCTGAAAATTGAACAAGTAGTTTTGATCATTTCAATTCTGATCAGAGAAATGTACCAAGCGACTGAGATAAACTGTAAAAAGTTAAAAGTAAAAAATGTACAGGACTGAACACAAAAAAAGTTTAAACAGACTGCATACATAGCTACAAGATTCATTGTAATATGTTTGAATTTACAGTAGTTCATGTTTTAGATGTTTTACATTTTATTTGTATTTATTTAAGTGATTGTTTTACATACCACTGGAGAGAGGCCATGTACCACTAGTGGTACTCGTACTGCACTTTGAGAACCACTAAGCCATGTGATAAAGTTTCTTTTTTCTTTTCATCTCCTAAAATGAGGACTAGTATAGAGAAATGTTGGATGGTGTGGCAAAGACGTCACACGATGACAAAGTGGCCCTCGTGAACAATAATAATCCCTACACAATTCAAATTTCTCTACAGGCCAAACTCTGTGTAGATAAGTGGAAATAAAACCAAGACTGTTTCGCTGAATGACCTGGAAAAGTTGACAGGTTGGCATACTTTAGCCAAAAACAGTTTGATTTTGCCTCAGCGGCCCTCGCACCCCGGCCCCGTTGGGGTACTAGTAGTTTGTGGTCTTGACAGGTTGGGGTATTGGCACAATGAAGTAAGGGCTGCAAATTGCCCCTGGGTGGTAGGTTGGACACCATGCTTTAGGACAAGTGCAAATGTATGGCCCATATTGAGTAAATGTGGGCCACGCAAAAATAGGGGATGGCCCGCAGGCCATAGGTAAGACACCACTGCTGTTGGACAAGTGCAAAGTCTTCTCAAAGGTTATGTTGAGTAAATGCGGTTGTTGGAAAAATGTAGGCTTAGGCCTACTACACCACTGTATGTATTGTTGGTAATTATGGTGGAACTTTTAAGTAGTGTGAATGTGAAAACAAAAGGACGTGAGTTCAAACAGACATCTTTTGGAATGAACGACCAATTCCCCAGGGAAATCAAAGAGCGGCGTAAAATCCTGTACCAGTGAGAAAGCCAAACGAGCACCTTTGGTGGTTGACAAGCTGTATGGTCAACGGTCAATTGTTGTTTGTGATGCCAATGTCACCCCCTGGCTCTGCGAGATAAGTACTTCTCCCCTTTTTTGGTCACCTAACTAACTGTCAAAAGCTTGCTGTATTTTGTTTCAAACTTTTTTAAATTTTGCTCGGACAAAAAAGAACCAAACCACGCATGTCCATAAGCATGAATCATCACCCCATGGTTTGTTTCCCTGCTCTTCCTTTTCTCACACGCGCTAAACACACAAAAGTCCCAATCACCTCCTCGTGCACTGCAAACAACTACACACCACATTATTCCCTCAGCACCTAATGTTTGATCCTTATGTTTTATGCCTGTTTTCTAAACCTTTATGTACCCTGGCTTCACTGTACTTAAATATAGCATTCTTCTCACCGGCTTTAAATAACATCTTTCAACATGATACCATAAAATTTGCTGCAAACTGTCAAAAAAAATAACAACAACAAAGCAACTACAGCTGCAGAAACATGTGTAAGTCAGCCATGAAGTTGACGTGAGGCACCGTGCATTTTCACGGTCATTTCACTCTTGATACATCTGAATTTTGCAGAGAAAAAGAACGTACGCCACATTTTTGTGGATACGCACTTTTTGTACATGAGGCCCCTGATCTCAAAACCAATCAGAGATAGTGAAGGGCAGGACAGGACCCTCCCACCCTACCTGTGATTGGCTGTATGCTTGGCTGTGTGTGTGCTTCTCAAATACAGGCACAAGGGTAGTGTAGTGTATTTTTAATAAGCACTTGAAGAGAGACATTTTCACAGTATAGCAGGATGCCTGCAGAAGTGTAGTGATGTTACGGTCTGTGTCGAGGCTTCGAAGTGTGTGTCGAGTAATCAGCGAAAATCCAGGCGAAGTGTGGTTCGGGCGTGGGTTGATGACGTAAGCGATGACGTTCGTACCTTCATGAAGCACTGTACCATGTGACTGATTCAGGAAATGGTTTGCTGGTTTGGCGTGTGAACCGTGTGTCATTTGAAATATAAGGCACAGCGAAACGCAACTGTGGCATAGCCTAGACAGATCCATTCAGCAAAGTAAAACTACCACATCTACATCACTGACAGTAAATGCAACAATCAAGGTACAGAAATACCTGGCAGAACCAAATAGACAGACAGGAGGACCCACTGGAGAAAGCAAAGAAATTATTTTCCAAATTTATTCACACTGGCTGTCATGTACCTTTCCATTCATTCCGCTTCATCTGTGCCCTGTGAGAGGATTTTTCCAAAGCAGGAGAAATCCTCACAAAAAAACAGAACCGCCTTAGTCCTGGCCCTTTAGAGAAACTACTTTTTATAAAAAATAAAAACCAATGAAAACATTGGTGTTTTAATTCTCTTTATTTAATTACAAGCACTACTACAAGTAACAAAAGTGCATTCCTATTTCTTATACTGTTTCACTGTGGTCCTATCACGTGTTTTGTAGGTGGCAACTAGATTCTAGTACATTTTATTGACCTCTTGATGGCGCCATAGAGTAAATGATTCCTAATGGAGTGTCGGTGCATGTGCACAGTTGACTTAAAGTATTGATGCGTCATGGGGCTTCATCTCACCATCACAACAGAAGTGTGACTGCTTCAGCTCTTTCCCTTTCAACTATCTAATTTAAAGAGGGAAATTGCATTCCTGAGACCAAATAGATCAATGCAAACAAGAACTAGCAGACATTCCAACAGCTTCTTCCCTCTTGCGATCAACTTCTTGATCCTTTCCATTCATTCCTGAGACCAAATAGATCAATGCAAACAAGAACTAGCAGACATTCCAACAGCTTCTTCCCTCTTGCGATCAACTTCTTAAACACCTAACCTACAATTTCATTACAACATGCTGGCAATTTTTTGACTTGAGTTCGTTGTCACATTTCTGTGGGCCCAATTATATATTACTCGTGGACTCACTGTAGTAGTCTCACCATGCTGCACTATTTGCATATCTGTTGTTGACCAATACTGGCCACTCATGAAGATGTGTGTGTACCAACAAAATCATTTAACAACAACAAGCCGTGGTACACTGCCAAACTTAAGCAGCTTCGCCAAGCTAAGGAGGACGCATATGAAAGCGGGGACAGGGCCCTGTATATTCGAGCTAAAAACCAGCTGACTAAAGAAATTAACATTGCAAAGAGGAACTATGCAGCAAAGTTGGAAAAACAGTTTAGCGCTAACGACTCTAAATCAGTCTGGCATGCATTCCAATCGCTGACAAATTACAAGCGACGATCCCCCCAAACTGAGAACAATAGCACACTAGCCAAAGACTTGAATACCTTCTACTGCAGATTTGAAAATGACACTTTCACACCCCACACCCACCCAGTCGCACCACCGACCACAATCACACCACTGACTTCTGCGTTACCCATCCGAACAGGATGTGAGACGCATCTTCAAACAACAAAAGATTAACAAAGCGGCAGGCCCAGACCATGTGTCCCCATCCTGCCTCAAAGTCTGCGCAGACCAGCTCGCTCCAGTCTTCACTCAGATCTTCAATAGATCTCTGGAACTGTGCGAAGTCCCATCCTGTTTCAAACGCTCCACCATCATTCCAGTCCCCAAGAAACCTGCAATCTTGGGTCTAAATGACTACAGGCCTGTCGCCTTGACATCTGTGGTCATGAAGTCCTTTGAACGTTTCGTGCTGGACCACCTCAAGAGCGTCACAGGCCCCCTGCTGATATAGCGTAGGATTACTCATTAATTCATTCATTCATCTTCCATTCCGCTTCTCCTCACTAGGGTCGCGGGCGTGCTGAAGCCTATCCCAGCTATCCTCGGGCGAAAGGCGGGGTACACCTTGAACTGGTCGCCAGCCAATCGCAGGGCACATATAAACAAACAACCATTTGCACTCACATTCACTCTTATGGGTAATTTAAGAGTCTCCAATTAATGCATGTTTTTGGGATGTGGGAGGAAACCGGAGTGCCCGGAGAAAACCCACGCCAGCATGAGGAGAACATGCAAACTCCACACAGGCAGGTCTGGGATTTGAACCCCAGTCCTCAGAACTGTGAGGCAGATGTGCTAACCAGTCGTCCACCGTGCCGCCCGTTGGATTACTGTAGCTGATAAATTGCAGGGGCGGCATGGTGGACCACTGGTTAGAGTGTCAGCCTCACAGTTCTGAGGACCCGGGTTCAATCCCCGGCCCCGCCTGTGTGGAGTTTGCATGTTCTCCCCGTGCCTGCGTGGGTTTTCTCCGGGCACTCCGGTTTCCACCCACATCCCAAAAACATGCATGAACTGGAGACTCTAAATTGCCTCTAGGTGTGAATGTGAGTGCGAATGGTTGTTTGTTTGTATGTGCCCTGCAATTGGCCTGCAACCAGTTCAGGGTGTACCCCGCCTCCTGCCCGATGATAGCTGGGATAGGCTCCAGCACGCCCGCGACCCTAGTGAGGAGAAGCGGCTCAGAAAATGGATGGATGGATGGATAAATTGCAGGTAGTCATTGTTCCAGGGCTGGGACTCATTGTTTCCAGACATGTGCATCCTGGGATTTACATAGTTTCAAGTGTAAAATGATCTATGTACTTAACTTCTGTGTCGTGGGATGTCAATGGTACGGAGCCCCAGACATGACATGTAAAAAATAATACTAGTTCGTGCACACGAACTACTAATTTGTATGCACAAACTACTACTTCGCACAAGAAGTAGTTTGTGCGAACGAAATAGTTACAGCGTGCGCACGAAGTAATTGTTCGTGCGCATGAAGTATTTACTACTTGCGCACGAAGAAGCCGTGGCTCCGTACTGGACTGGAGGGTAACCAAACCGAGCGCACTTTTACGGACTTGTTACAAACGACGGAGCCGAAACTGCAAGACGATGGCTTCAGGGTAAGTTTATTTTCTTATCATGTTCTAGTCAATATCTTATTATTCTACATTTAGGCAGTTATTAAATTGGGTCGATGTTTGTTACCTTGTTACAGCGAGTAGTAGACTACTCTTTGTGTGTTTGTCGGAACTGCAACTCTGTTCTGCATATCATCTTAAAAATGGGCACCAGTACACTTTTCCTCGATACCTCAGGCATCTTCTCACGCGCTAGAATTCTATTGAACAAGCTGGTCAAAAACTCCACAGCCACCTCTCCTAGATGCTTCCATACCTCCACAGGAATGTCATCAGGACCAACTGCCTTTCCATTTTTCATCCTCTTTAATGCCTTTCTAACTTTCCCCTTACTAATCATTGCCACTTCCTGGTCCACCAGACTTGCCTCTTCTACTCTCCCTTCTCTCTCATTTTCCTCATTCATCAACTCCTCGAAGTATTCTTTCCATCTAGCACACTGCTGGCACCAGTAAACATATTTCCATCTCTATCCCTAATCACCCTAACCTCTTGCACATCCTTCCCATATCTATCCCTCTGTCTGGCCAACCTGTATAGATCCTTTTTCTCCTTCTTTAGTGTCCAACCTGCCATACATGTCATCATATGCCTCTTGTTTGGCCTTTGCCACCTCTACCTTTGCCCTGTGTCGCATCTCAATGTATTCCTTTCGCCTCTCCTCTGTCCTCTCAGTGTCCCACTTCTTCTTAGCTAACCTATTTTCCTTGTATGATTTCCTGTACTGTGAGGTTCCACCACCAAGTCTCCTTCTCTTCTTTCCTGCCAGAAGATACACCAAGTACTCTCCTGCCTGCCTCTCTGATCACCTTGGCTGCAGTGGTCCAGTCTTCTGGAAGCTCCTCCCGTCCACCGAGAGCCTGTCTCACCTCTTCCCGAAAAGCTGCACAACACTCGTCCTGTCTCAGCTTCCACCACATGGTTCTCTGCTCTGCCTTTGTCTTCCTAATCTTCCTCCCCACCACCAGAGTCATCTTACACACCACCATCCTATGCTGTCTAGCCACACTCTCCCCTACCACTACCTTACAGTCGGTAACCTCCTTCAGATTACATCGTCTGCACAAGATGTAATCCACCTGCGTGCTTCTACCTCCGCTCTTGTAGGTCACCCTATGTTCGTGCCTCTTGTGGAAAAAGGTGTTCACTACAGCCATTTGCATCCTTGTTGCAAAGTCTACCACCATCTGTCCCTCCAAGTTCCTTTCCTAGATGCCGTACTTACCCATCACTTCTTCATCACCCCTATTACCTTCACCAAGATGTCCATTACAATCTGCACCAATTAAGACTCTCTCTCTGTCTGGGATGCTCAGAACTACTTCGTCTAGCTCCTTCCAGAATTTCTCTTTCACCTCTAGGTCACATCCTACCTGTGGGGCATAGCCACTAATCACATTACACATTGCTCAATTTCAAATTTCAGCCTCATCACTCGATCTGATACTCTTTTCACCTCCAAGACATTGTTAGCCAACTCTTCTTTTAAAATAACCCCGACTCCATTTTTCTTCCCATCTACACCATGGTAAAATAATTTAAACCCTGCCCCTAAACCTCTAGCCTTACTGCCTTTCCAACTGGTCTCCTGGACACACAATATATCAACCTTTCTCCTAATCATCATGTCAACCAACTCCCGAGATTTTCCTGTCATAGTCCCAACATTCAAAGTCCCCACATTCAGTTCTTGGCTCTGTGCTTTCCTCTTCTCTTTCTGCCGAAGAACCCGCTTTCCACCTCTTCTTCTTCTTTGACTTCGACCCACAGTAGCTGAATTTCCAACGGCGCCCCGCAGGTTGACGGCGCCGGTGGCGGACGTTGATAACCCGGGCCACGACCGATCCAGTATGGAATTCTTTGGCTGAAAGCTCATATTTGTTTGGCAAGGTTTTAAGCCGGATGCCCTTCCTGACGCAACCCTCTGCATTTATCCGGGCTTGGGACCGGCCTACAGTTTGCACTGACTTGTGCCCCCCTTAGGGCTGCATTATATATATTATTTGTAATATCACTCTGTAATCAGATGTAATTGCAGACATGCACAATATGTAAAAGTCCTTCATTATGAAATGCTACAGATCTCAATCAAACATCTAGGGTGCTATATTGGCATAGTTTACAGTAGCTTTGCTTTAATAACAACAGGAACATGTGGCATTATGGAATATCATATGGTGATTTGTAGATTAAAAATCTGGAAAATCTACTTCTGTATTTAATAAGTGTACACGTTAATTTATTTTATTTTCCTGTGGTTTTGAGGTCAACTATGGATACTCGGCTGCATGAATTTTTAATGGAGCACAAACTTGAGGATGTGGTCCAGACACTTGAAGATGAAAATGTAAGCCACTACAACTACTGTCTCTGCTTGCCGTATATGTCTGTGTTGTGCATTTTTTTCCAAAGAAAAGATTATAATATTGACAAAAATGTTCTTTTGAACATTTTTATTGGATAATTGATTTAATGCAGAAAAACAACAAGAATTTTGGCCCAATCTGTTATTATTTTCAATAATTCTTCCAGACTTTTAATCACTCAGGTATGCACACACAAAAAATAATTGTTGTTGATTAAATTTTTTATGTAATCAAATCCATTCAGCCATCCATCCATCCATCCATGTCCTTTACAGCTTATCCTGACTAGGGTCGCAGGTTGCTGGAGCCTATCCCAGCTATCTTCGGGCAGGAGGCGGGGTACACCCTGAACCGGTTGGCAGCCAATCACAGGGCACATAAAAACAAACAACCATTCGCACTCACATTCACACCTACGGGCAATTTAAGTCTTCAATCAATCTACTACGCATGTTTTTGGGATATGGGAGGAAACCAGCGAAAACCCACGCAGATACGGGGAGAACATGCAAAGGCCACACAGGCGAGGCTGAATTTGAACTGAGGCAGATGTGCTAAACAGTCGGCCACCGTGGCGCCTGCATTTAATGTATTAATTAATTTACTTACTGACTTGGATTATTATTTATTGATTTTTTTGTTTGTTTTTGTTTTGTTTTTTCAGATCAATGAAACTGCCATTCCATTAATGACAGACAGTGACCTGGCAAAGTACAGTCCCCAAAGTTGGAGATAGAGTCTTCAATGTCGCCTTTTGCAGACAAGCGGCATTGTCACAAAAGTCACCATCCAGGAAAGAATCTATACTTTCAAGAAGAAAAAGAAGAATCACCTTTTATTGTCATGAACATGCATGCATCTTCTTTTCCTTTCGGCTTGTCCCGTTAGGAGTCGCCACAGCGCCTCATCCTTTTCCATGAGAGCCTATCTCCGGCATCCTCCTCTCGAACACCAAACTTCGACTTCGACCCACAGTAGCTGAATTTCCAACAGCGCCCTGCAGGTTGACGGGGCCGGTGGCGGACGTTGTTAACCCGGGCCACGACCGATCCGGTATGGAATTCTTTGGATGAACGCTCATATTTGTTTGGCAAGGTTTTAAGCCGGATGCCCTTCCTGACGCAACCCTCTGCATTTATCCGGGCTTGGGACCGGCCTACAGTTTGCACTGACTTGTGCCCCCCATAGGGCTGCATTATGAACATGCATGCATGCACATGAAATTTGTTCTCTGCATTTTACCCCTCACAGTGAACACATACACGTTAGTGACAAGGCTAAGACAAAGACTGTCTGGAGCTGAGGACGGGATGCTTCTAAAAAAGAGATCTAAATTGGCAGGAAATACAAATGCCAAATGGAGAGTGTGAAAAATTGAGGTTGGCTGGATGGATGTTGATGAACAAGAAGAAAGATACAAACAGGTAAAGTCTGTGAGTGGTGGAGGAACCATGCACCTTTCTGTTGACAAGGATGAAACAGTGGCGGGTATCAAAGTTATGGCTGAAAATCTTTTTTTCCCTGAAGGCCATTCACAAAGAAACACAAGGCTGGCACCCTATTCAACTCATATTGAGAGTTCACAGATGCATGTTGACGTGTCCAATACAGTAGAAGAGCTGTATGACCAAAGCAAGGTCCGAATTCTGAGACTTTATCTGTGTACCAAAAAGAAGACAGAACAACAACCCTCAGTAGGAGTGGAGGAGGATCACACAATAAGACAGCCCTCAGTTTTAGATCTCACTGAAAATGCACAGGATCAGGATATTGAGGATCTGTTGGTGGAAAACAAAAATTTTGAATCACCCGAAGCATCCCCCACAGGACCCCCCGAGGGACACGGTCGAACGCCTTCTCCAAGTCCACAAAACAGAAGTAGACTGGTTGGGCGAACTCGCATGCACCCTCGAGGACCCTGCCAAGGGTGTAGAGCTGGTCCACTGTTCCACGGCCAGGACGAAAACCACACTGCTCCTCCTGAATCTGAGATTCAACTTCCTGACGGACCCTCCTCTCCAGCACCCCTGAATAGACCTTACCAGGGAGGTTGAGAAGTGTGATCCCCCTGTAGTTGGAACACACCCTCCGGTCCCCTTTCTTAAAAAGGCGGACAACCACCCCAGTCTGCCAATCCAGAGGCACTGTCCCCGATGTCCACGCGATGTTGCAGAGGCGTGTCAACAGGGACAGCCCTACAACATCCAGAGCCTTGAGGAACTCCGGGCGAATCTCATCCACCCCGGGGCCTTGCCACCGAGGAGCTTTTTAACCACATCGGTGACCTCAACCCCAGAAATAGGAGAGCCCGCCTCAGAGAACCCAGACTCTGCTCCCTCATGGGAAGGCGTGTCGCTGGAATTGAGGAGGTCTTCGAAGTATTCTCCCCACCGGCTCACAACGTCCCGAGTCAAGGTCAGCAGCGCCCCATCCCCACTATACAGAGTGTTGATGGTAAACTGCTTCCCCCTCCTGAGATGCCGGATGTGGACCAGAATTTCCTCGAAGCCGTCCGGAAGTCTTTCTCCATGGCCTCACCGAACTCCTCCCATGCCCGAGTTTTTGCTTCAGCGACCACCAAAGCTGCATTCCGCTTGGCCAGCCGGTACCCAACAGCTGCCTCAGGAGTCCCACAGGGTTAAAAGACCTGATAGGACTCCTTCTTCAGTTTGACGGCATCCCTCACCGTTGGTGTCCACCAACGGGTTTGGGGATTGCCGCCACGACAGGCACCAACCACCTTACGGCCACAGCTCCGGTCGGCCGCCTCAGCAATGGCGGCGCAGAACATGGTCCAATCGGACTCAATGTCCCCTGCCTCCCCGGAACAAAGTTCTGTTGGAAGGTGGGAGATGAAACTCCTTCTGACAGGGGATTCCGTCAGACGTTCCCAGCAGACCCTCACAATATGTTTGGGCCTGCCACGTCGGACCGGCATCTTCCACCACCATCGGAGCCAACTCACCACCTGGGGGTGATCAGTTGACAGCTCCGCCCCTCTCTTCACCCGAGTGTCCAAGATATGCAGCCGCAAGTCCGATGACACGACCACAAAGTCGATCATCGAAATGCGACCTAGGGTGTCCTGGTGCCAAGTGCACGTGTGGACACCCTTTTGCGTGAACATGGTGTTTGTTATGGACAATCCGTGATGAGCACAGAAGTCCAATAACAGAACACAGCTCGGGTTCTGATTGGGGGGTGAGGGGGGTGTTCCTCCCAATCACGCCCTTCCAGGTCTCACTCTCATTGCCCACGTGAGCATTGCAGTCCCCCAGCAGAAGGATGGAGTCCCCAGCTGGAGCGCTCTCCAGCATCCCCTCCAAGGACTCCAAAAAAGGTGGGTACTCTGAACTGCTGTTTGGTGCATAGGCACAAACAACAGTCAGGACCTGTCCTCCCACCCGAAGGCGGAGGGAGGCTACCCTCTCGTCCACTGGGGTGAACCCCAACGTACAAGCGCCGAGCCGGGGAGCAATAAGTATACCCACACCTGCTCGGCGCCTCTCACCATGGGCAACTCCAGAGTGGAAGAGAGAGAGTCTAAACCCTCTCGAGAGGACTAGTACCAGAGTCCAAGCTGTGCGTGGAGGCGAGTCCGACTATATCTAGTCGGAACTTCTCGACCTCACACACCAGCTCGGGCTCCTTTCCTGCCAGAGAAGTGACATTCCACGTCCCGAGAGCCAGCTTCTGTAGCCGGGGATCGGATCGCCAAGGTCCCCGCCTTCGGCCACCGCCCAGCTCGCACTGTACCCGACCCCTATGGCCCCTCCCACAGGTGGTGAGTCCATGGGAAGAGGGACCCACATTACCCTTTCGGGCTGTGCCCGGCTGGACCCCATGGGTGCAGGCCACCAGGCGCTCGCCTTCGAGCCCACCTCCAGGCCTGGCTCTAGAGGGGGACCCCGGTGACCCGCGTCCGGGCAAGGGCAACCTGAGTCCATTTTTTGTCGTCATCTTAAGGGGTCTTTGAGCTGCTTACTTCCCAGTGAAACTTGCTGTACCATTTCTGGAAGAGGTACTGTATGGCTTGACAACCAGTAGTTTCAAGGATTCTTTTTTGCTGTACGTATCACATGAGGAAAGAGCCATCCTTTTGAAGGCTTTGGAGGACTTTAATTCAGCGGACACAGTTGAATTACTCGATGTACTTGATGTACACGAATGCAAGCAAGGCCCTACCAAGAACACACTGCTCTCCATTTTGACACAAATCGGACACAAGGTAATTATTCAGTCCCCGATGTATGTAAGTTTAGTTTAGTTTATCAGTTTATTTTTGAAAGGGGACAATGCAATTTCATAAAACACATGAAGTACACATGGTTAAAAAAGCCAGAATTAGCCAGAAGGCTAGTTTTCATCTGTAGTCCCCTGGCCATGATGTAAAAAAAGCAGTAAAATACATCTACAAGACAATATAATACAGGATACATAATCAAACTATACTATTAAGAGAGAATAAAACCATATTTTTTTTGATCATAACAAAAAGACAACATAACATACTTGTCTTTTAGTGTTGGCAGCTATAGGTGTTAACTAGCCACATTTTCAGTTTTTTTGTGAAGGCCTTGTATGTTGTAAGCAGTTTAACCTCCTCAGGTACTGAGTTCCACTCACCAGCGCTCCTCACTGACCAGGCTGACTTACTGAAAGTGCTCCTGCGCAGAGGAATGAGACAGTCACCTCTGTCAGAGCCTCGAGTGACACGCTCAGAGCTGTTTCTTTGGCTGATGAACTCAGCCAGAGGAGCTGGGGCCAAATCATGCAGTACTTTATAAATCAAATTTAAATCTGCAAATATGTGAAGACTGTCCCAGTTTAAAAGACTGTATTTTTTTTAAATTGCACAGTGATGATAGTGCCTTGGTTTTTTATCCATCACTTTAATTACTTGTTTGTACAAAACTTCCAATGGTTTTTTGCATTCTGACCAACCTGGGACCAACTGGTTATGCAATAGTTAAAGTGACTAAGAATCATCGAATGCAGGTAAATTTTTGCAGCTTCAGTTGACATTTCATTCCGAATTGCACGAAAATTTGCGAGATTTAATTTGATATTTTTACACAATTTGTCAATATGGGCTTTAAAGGAAAGCTGTGAATCTATTATTAACCCAAGATATTTGTATTGGCTGACAATTTGCATTTTTTCTCCATTAACAAGTATGTCGGGGTCAGGTGATACTCTATTTGTTTTAGTGAAATACATGCCTACAGTTTTAGAAACGTTTAGCTGTAGACAGCACTCCTGCAACCAAGTTGTGACACAGGACATTGTATTAGTGAGTTTAGCAGCAACAGTATCTTTGGAGCGACCATGAACAAAGAAAACTGTGTCGTCTGCATACATTACGCACTCTGCTTCAGAGCAAACAGTGGGCAAATCGTTGATATCAAGACTAAATAAAAGGGGGCCCAATATTGATCCCTGAGGGACTCCAGAGGTTAGCCTAAGAGACTCTGATCTGCAGGTGTTAACTGGTACAGATTGTGTTCGGTCATGCAGATATGATTCAATCCAGCTCACAGCTTTGCGAGAGAAGTTAAATTTTGAGAGCTTGGTAAGAAGAACAGAGTGATTTACTGTATCGAAAGCTTTCCTGAGGTCCAAGAACACCGCCCCTACAACTCCACCCTTGTCGAGAGAAGATTTTATTTTCTCAATGAAGAGGCATGTAGCCATTTCAGTGGAATGCTTGGATCTGAAACCAAACTGCATGGCATGGAGAGAGAGGGGAGCTGCTGATTAAATAATGGACAATCTGCTCTGACACCCATTTTTCTGCAACTTTGGAAATGGCCGGAAGAATGCTTATAGTAAGTGCTGGCATCCTCTTGTGGGTTCTGTAGCTCGTTTACAACCACCAGAAGGTCTGCGTCATTTCATTGCACACAAAAAAACAAATGCAAAGTCAGTGAAGGAGCTTCTAAACTTTCCAGAGGACATGACAGCAGCCCAGTTAGCGGTTTCTTGCTACCTAAAAAGGTACATCAGGGAAATTGATTGCAACGCTCTCCAGCATCTCCTGCGGTTCTGTACTGGGTCCGATCTTTTGGACAAAGCCATATTTATTGAGTTTATAGAAACCACAGATTTCCTCCGCCGTCCACAGTCTCACACATGTGGATGTGCCCATTGGTTACTACAGCTATCCAAATTTTCGCAGGGAATTTAACAACATTCTCACAACCTCGATGTGGGTGATGGATGTGGTGTAGGTAGTTGTAACAATAACTTGAACACCTATGTAGCCTGTTGTATGAGGGGCTGTCAGTAACATAGTTCAGGATTACCTTTCACTCAAAACTGAAATACTCTCAAACACACGCAACAGAAATACTATCATACACAGTTCTGAAACATACGGAAGCGTATTGCATTCACTTGGATAAAAAAAAACAACTCCTGTTTTTCTGAGTAATTTTTTTGAGGGTTTTGTTTTTCTGACTAATTTTTTTCCCACCTGTTTTTCTGACTATTTTTTTTTATGTTTTCAGACTAATTTTTTCCACCTGTTTTTCTGACTATTTTTTTTCTGTTTTTCGGACAAATTTTTTTTCCACCTGTTTTTCTGACTATTTTTTTCACTTTTTCGGACTAATGTTTTTCCACCTGTTTTTCAGACTAATTTTTTTCTGAGTTATCGGGACACATCGAACTCACGTGAGAACCTGCGAACTGCAAGTGACTCTTTGCGGAATCCGTAGTAAGCAACATGACCGGCTTATTCAGTTTGATCAAGTTTTATTTTTATATGGGTTTACAACACTGGGAGATACTCCTGTCTTTGAATCACATAGATGGTATTGTTATTAGTTTGTCGACATTACGCATGCACCTGCGGACTTTGCGTTTCTTCAGGAGGATAGCCCATTCAGATTTGCTCGATACAGCAATGTTTGTCGATACAGCAATGGATTGAGCAATCACAACCAAAGAATAGAGAACTGGTGGGGCCTTTTAAGGAGGCAACATGCACAGTTTTGGATGAACCTGTTCCAAGATTTAAAATACTCAGACTTCTTTTCTGGTGACTTCCTGGACAAAAGTATCATTCAGTTCACATGTCTTGAAATAATAGAGGTAAGAACTGCAAACCCCCTTCTGCCAATTGTCCACCTACTTCCATATTGTACTTCACTAAAAGAAGTAGAATTACCACCCTGTGGGTTAGTTTTGGTGTGGTACTAATACTTAGAAATGAGTGTCAAGAGCTCACTCTTTGTAGGCTATATTCAAAACCTTAATCAGACAGCATTGTCAGCATAATATATTAGAATTACTTAAATGAAAATTGTAAAATGAAATAAAATGTTTATGTCGGTATCTTGATGTTTTAATGAATACAGTTAAGACTACTATTGTGCAGATGTTTAAATTGGAGCTGATTTGTACTACACATTGGCTAGTTAAGTGCAACATATGTACTGCAGTTGGTATATATAAAATGTGCGAGCTGATTTTATCACTATTTTTCTTTAGCGAGAACTGCAGGAAGTTGTTCACCTCTGGAACACAGAATTCGCCCATGCAGAAATGCTGCATCTCCAGGTGGGCGCCCAGTGATGATGTACACCCTCCCCGAACTTTTTGGAGCCAGAGAGTACTTGAAAGAGGTATCTCGAGAAAAGATAGAGTTTGGCAGAGGATAATGCCTTCAGAGAGGACCGTACCCCTGTGATGATACAGTGTTTGACATTTGTTGTCTCGCCATGGCAGAAAACAGTCTTCATCCACCCACCTCTCCAGAGGAAGCCATCGAGCTTTACATGTTCTTACGTGCTTACATACAAGCGCAGATTTCATGGACACAACCTGCTCTACAGGATCAAATGACAGGATCATGTAACCCTCCAAAAATGGTAGACCTTACGGACCATGAATTTAACTGTAAAGGGTATTAAAACAGTAAATTACTGTGAATTTGCTCCAAATGGACATCTCCACTTTGTGCCTCGTATATCTTCTTTCTATTCCAGAAAAGCAAACGTCCAATGTATGCATGAAAAAACATGGGGAATCTTGGGTGCATTGTGTTCATCATTTATAAATAAAGGTTTCTTATACATTGTGCCTATAATGGTGTGTATGCTTAATGTCAAATGTAGCTCTTACACAATATCTGCTGATACCGAGCAGTGAAACCTTTTTCTTTTTTGATACTTAGTTTTTGTTTATTATAGCACTAAGGAATGATACCTTCCTGATTTTTTTTTTTTTTTTTTGGGTGGGGGGGTGTTCTCTTGTGAATTGGCTGTCTGTGTAATCTGCAGCAAAACAATTAGACGTAACAAAATTTGGTGAATATTAGTATTTGCTTATCATGTCATCTCTCAAACATATCTCAGATCAACTACTGTATTTTTAGGTATTTGAATGCCATGTCACTCTACATTTATGTTAAAATGCAGTTGTCATTAAACTTTCAGCAAATGAAGCATACTTATGAATATATTTTAATATAGCAAGTTCTTTACTTGAGTTTGCAAATATTTAATACCCGTAACATTTAACAATGCAAGCATGGAAAAGAAACATGTCCAATTTAAAGATTGCAGGTTGAAACATATCATGTCTCACAGAGCAGGACTCTTGAACTACATGACTAAACAGGTAACACATAATCTGTTTGCAAAACAAACATAAAATCCCAAACCACCTTGTACCAGACTCACAAACACTGTCGTATTAACATTTGACATGAGGTAGAGATTCAAATTCTATTATAATTTAACAACAAAAATACAATGGTGTTTCTAACGTACAAACATTCCCATCCATCCTAGACTGATAACAAAAGTGAATTGTTGATAGGGTAGAAAGAACATTTTCAATCAATCTGTGCTTGTGTGAGTTATTGTTTCTTGCATTACTTACACAGACCCTAAGATAACAAAATATTCTCCTTATATGCTATGGCCCACATTCACAGTCTAAACAATCATAGCTGGCTGAATGGGGAACAGAAAAATGTGTATGTGAACATCAGTCACTTACTCTTATGCTATGTCCATTGCATGAGTGTTGCTGGACAATATTGCCTCCATTTCAGCTCGAAGCGCAGGATAGCTACTGTAAGTTGATGGCAGCTCCACTGTTGGGCCACAAGTATGGGCAATTGGCCGCCGTGCTAGCCCTTCCAAAGAGGTGAAAGTGATTTGAATTTCTTTTACACAGATAACATCCGACCCAGTCAGAAATCTCATCAGCTTCCGGAGACTTATTTCATCCAATCCCCTTATGTACTGATGTAAAAATCGCAAACTTTGGTTCTCTGGTGAAGTAGCTGGAAAAGCTGTTATCATTTTAATCACCTTTCGTGTTGTCGGTTTAATGTCCTCATACAGCTTCTTCATATTCTCTACATTAGGGGAAAACTTCCTGAGTGTTGGTCCTGCAACCTCTGCAATATTATCCAATGCATATTTTGGATGCTGGATGATTTGCTTGTGGGCAACCTGGATAAGCACAGCTCTCAAGTTATCTTGTGTTGGTACTGTTCTTACTCCCATGCGAGCCATAAGATCAAGAAACTCTTCCTCATCATCGCCGATAACAGCTTCTTGCATAGCAGTGGACAAAAGATGACGCTCAGATTGACTAAGATACAACATCAGGGAGTCAAACAGTAAATCAGATGAAACGGAGTGTTCACCAAATATGATGGCTGCCGTAAAGGCTTGTGCGAGCCAAAATGGAAAATACCCATGGTCGTTCAGTCCCTTGGCCAATATCCTACCAACAGATTTCCATTCTTCCTCTTGCCATTTCGGGGAGAGTGATGGCACCCTCACATCTGCACCTTCTGCTGCACAGTCTAGGAATTCTGTCCAGAAGGCAGCGTATACATCCCTAGACACACCATCAGCATCTGCCCCCATTTCATCAATAAAGCTGTATTTCACAGAGTTTGTCATCACTGCTTCATCCTTGAATTGGGTAATAAGTTCATCTAAGTGAGTTACTCGTTGAAGTTTCACATTCACATGTAAAAGTTCAAAGGTAGGACTTCGTGGTCTACCAAAAGCTGTCTCAGCATCATTAGGAGTTGAGGTGTAAGTGGGGATGTTTAGTTGTTCGTCTTCTATTGCAAGGTTTAGATCATGTATGAGTGTATCATCAAGATCACCTAAAAATTGACCCCCTGTCAAAGGACCAAAACTGACCTCTGATGTATTACACAAAAACGTAAGATCAATAATCTGAACAGCTGCAGTGCTCAGCTCATCATCTTCCGTTGTGTGTATTTGACTTATTTCACTGCTATGTCTTTTCCACGTCAGCTGCTCCACCTTTTCCATTGTTTGTTTGTTTTGTTCACATTCTGTTGAGTTTCATGTTGCTCATCTGTCGATATGTCAGCTCCATCCTCTTGGTCATCTCCACTGGCAAGGGTCTTTGTGAAAAAATAAAATCTTAACAAAGCTAATTTGTATGTGTCATAACACTCCCGCACACTTACGTCCTCATCAACTTGTGCTTCCTGAAAGTTAACGATGTCATGACTGAACTCTTCCCACTTTCCCATTGTTGACTTCTCATTCGGGAAAAACAGTTGTTTTGCTTGAGACAGGATCTCAGTTTTAGTGGCATTCTTGTTAATATCCAGAACTCTGGTTCCTCCACCGCTACGTTTTCTGACTTGTTTGTTGTCATGTATCCACCCTAATTCTATTTTTCTGGTTGTCTTTCAGGCTCGCTTATTATTTTTTAGGTACACATTTGTTGGTTTCACTGTATTCTCTCTCTCTCCCTCAAAACCATGATCACAGGCTTTGTTACCCATTGTGCCCATTTTCTTACTAAGTTTTTGGAATAAGGAAAGTCTTTTTGTATCATCTCCACCTCTTCTCTGTTTTTCCACTGTGAAACGCCTTGTTGCAATCCTATCACCATAGGCTGGAATGTAAGAGGCCAAAGCAGCATCATCTATTTCTCCAATTATCGAGCTGTCAATCTATATTTTAAAAAAAAGAAAACATTAGACATGATGAAACAAACTATTATCTCCAAGACTATTTACTTCTGTGTTTAATTCTCGGACAACAAATTACAAATGCCTAATGCAGATGATAACACAATGGACAGTGTAAGACAATAAAAACAGATTTGGAAGCTGGCAATAATGTGAGTGCGCTTATATAACATCAGACATTTAAGTTTACAGCTAAGTTTCTAATAGAGAATGCTCAGACCATATCTTAGAGAACCTGATGACCCTCCATGTGAAACATGTTGTTCACTCCAGATAAAGAGTCAAGTCTACAACAGTTTGCAGAGGTTCACCTTTTTTTGCAAGTTTAAAAAAAATATTTTGACACTATAAGTCACAGGTATTTGGAACTGAAAAATACAGTATAGTATTTCAGTTTTAAGATAAATCAACTGCTGTAGAGCTAGGAATTATTACAACTCCTTTTTTTAGATGAGCATAATAAGGTGGGGTTGAAGGTGTGCGAGCAGTAATCCGCCATTAGTGAGTCCGCAAAGAGTCACTTGCAGTCAGAAAAACAGGTGGAAAAAAATTAGTCCGAAAAACAGAAAAAAAAATAGTCAGAAAAACAGGTGGAAAAAATTAGTCCGAAAAACAGAAAAAAAATAGTCAGAAAAACAGGTGGAAAAAAAATTAGTCAGAAAAACAGAAAAAAATACTCAGAAAAACAGGTGGAAAAGAAATTTGTCAGAAAAACTGAAAAAATAGTCAGAAAAACAAAGCCCTCAAAAAAATTACTCAGAAAAACAGTTTTTTTTTTTTTTTAATCCAAGTGATTGCAATAAGCTTCTGTAGAAACACACACACACACACACACACACTATTGAATTTTTTTCACACAGTACTGAAATGTTCTCAGACACACTTATCAAAAACACTCACTCACTACTCCTCTCTCCATAATCTTGAATTATGTCCGTAACAATCACACATACCGTTGTGCCTTTCTTTTTTTAATGTGGGCCTCTTTTATTTCAGCTGCTTTTAAAGTGGTGTGTTTTTGTTGTGAACTATTTGGTAAAACGAGTTTGTACAAAATGTTCTGATGTTCTATTTTTTTATTCTATACTTCTGCACTTACACATTTTATAATGAGACCACCCATAGTTATTTGACATCACTTTATAGTGTTGAAAATGTGTGATTTTGTCATGGTCTGTGTTTTGGTTTGGGTTGTGTTTAGTTTTGTTCCATGTTTTCCTGCGTTCCATGTTTGTCGTGTGCTCATTAGGTTGTTGTGTCCACCTGGTCTCGTCTACTTTGTGTCGACCAATCAGCTCTCTCCAGCCACTCGTGTCTTGTCCAGGTGTTTCTCGTTGTCTCGTCAATTTGTTTGTATTTAGTTCCCTGGTTTCTTTCAGTTCTTGTCGGTTCATTGTCGTTGTCACACGTCTTGCCATGTCATAGTCGCCAGTTGTTTTTATCATTGTGATTAAATATTATTATTTTGAGATTCCCGCACTCCTGCCTTGCCTCCCTGCTTCCCTGCAATTGGGTCCACCATGTTCTTGCCTTGTGTTCCTCGCCTTCGCCCTAACCACGTACGTGACAGAATGAACCGACCAGAACAGGACCCAGCGGGAAGAACATGGCGTCACCCTGGACACCACCAAACTGCCTCCCACCGTCCTCAGCCTGCCATCCATACCTACCCTCCTCCAGTAAGCCCTATCGTTCAGTCTTTTCTGTCCTTTTCCTCGGGTCTCCCCACTTGTCCTAGTTATTCACCATGCCCTACTATTTTACATCCACATGTTTCTTTAGATTCTGACTTTTCTGATTGTGAAGATGGCCCCGATTTATTTAACCTCCTGTCTGATTCTGACTCTGACACAGATTTAGATTTTTCTGGTTCCTTCCCTAGTTTATCCCGTCCTCGTCCGTTTTTGTCACGTCTCCCCGTTTCCAACCCCAGTGAGTCCAAATCCTTTCCCTCGGACCTTTTCTTGGACACCCGTTTGGCCATCTACCCGGGACCACCGCGTGGTGGCCAGCGGAGGCGCCCTAGTAAAGGTCAAATTTTGCCCCCTCGTTTTTTTTCCCCTGTTCACAAGTCACTTAATTTTTCACCTGTTCCCACACGTTGTGCCACGGCTCCAATTAAGTCACGTCTAGTCAAACCTACCCCCAAGCCACCATGTTCAGTACCAGCCATTTTTCCTAGTTCACCTTCCCGAGACCTTGTGCACTCTGCCACTCCTGTACCCTCTACTCCCAAACCTCAATGGAAGCAGGCTGAGGAAGCGACTGCAAGCCCCGTTCCTGCTCCCCGGCAGCTGCGGCAAGCTCCCGTTCCTGCTCCCCGGCAGCTGCGGCAGGCTCCCGTTCCTGCTCCTCGGCAGCTGCGGCAGGCTCCCGTTCCTGCTCCTCGGCAGCTGCGGCAGGCTCCCGTTCCTGCTCCTCGGCAGCTGCGGCAGGCTCCCGTTCCTGCTCCTCGGCAGCTGCGGCAGGCTCCCGTTCCTGCTCCTCGGCAGCTGCGCCAAGCTCCCGTTCCTGCTCCTCGGCAGCTGCGCCAGGCTCCCGTTCCTGCTCCTCGGCAGCTGCGCCAGGCTCCCGCTCCGGCTCCTCGGCAGCTGCGCCAGGCTCCCGCGCCGGCAGTGCTTGTCCAGCGGCCCCCACCCGTCCCCGTGCCGGCGGCGCTCGTCCAGCGGCCGCCATCCGTCCCCGCGCCGGCGGCGCTCGTCCAGCGGCCGCCACCCAACCCTATTGCCTGGCCCCTGCATTACCATTGGGTTCGGCACCGTGGCCGTCCGCCTGAATGGCCCTGTAAAGACCCTGGTGCTTGGCGTCCTGGACGACCTCCTGAACCGCTCAGCCAAGTACCTCACCTCGGGTGGCCTGGATGACCACCAGACTGACCTGAGGGTTGGACTCTGTACCCTCCTCCAGGCCCCCTTCCGCCCACCCTGGGTTGGTGACTTTTTGGTTGTTGTTTGGGGAACGTCTGGGATCCGTTCCTTTAGAGGGGGGGGGTACTGTCATGGTCTGTGTTTTGGTTTGGGTTGTGTTTAGTTTTGTTCTATGTTTTCCTGTGTTCCATGTTTATCGTGTGCTCATTAGGTTGTTGTGTCCACCTGGTCTCGTCTACTTTGTGTCGACCAATCAGCTCTCTCCAGCCACTAGTGTCTTGTCCAGGTGTTTCTCGTTGTCTCGTCAATTTGTTTGTATTTAGTTCCCTGGTTTCTTTCAGTTCTTGTCGGTTCATTGTCGTTGTCACACATCTTGCCATGTCATAGTCGCCAGTTGTTTTTATCATTGTGATTAAATATTATTATTTTGAGATTCCCGCACTCCTGCCTTGCCTCCCTGCTTCCCTGCAATTGGGTCCACCATGTTCTTGCCTTGCGTTCCTCGCCTTCGCCCTAACCACGTACGTGACAGGTTTGTTATGGAAGACAATTCTTGTGCAAACATTGGATTGTTTAAATTTCTTCCACTGTTGTTAAAACGGAAGCACAGAAAACAAAAACCATTGACAATAAATTCATGTTAAAGTATGCTTGGTCCTCTTCTGTAATTTGTCATAAGATTTATGATGCCATTTCCAGTCTATATGTGCTGCTGCTATTGCTGTTCAGGATGCTAGTGTCCTTGATCGCGAGGGATAAATTATTTGTTTTACCATTTGGGTGTTGCCAGTAAGAGGTCAGTTTCCAATTGTTTAATGTGCTGTACATATCCAAGTTTACCAATGTCATGTATAGTGTCCAACAATTACCATTTAAAGTGTCTCAAATAGCTGTGGACGAACAATGTCCATCAGATTAAAATATAAATCAAGTGGACATGGTAGATGGGAACTCGAAGCTTGATTCCTCCTTTAATATTGTGCACAAATCAAACACATCCACGTCACATGGGACAGAACTTAAAAATGTCTTCAGTCTTCAAGACAGTCTTCTGCACCCCAAAGGTAAGGGGCCATGTACATGACATCTGGTATCCCACTAGGCACATTGGTGTTCTTGTAGGGCCTTATACGGTGAGCATTCCAAACACCTCGGATGTCATTTAATACTTCCTGTTGAAGAAAAAAGAAACTAAACATGACATTCAGTCCATTTTAAAACGTGATAAGTGAAAGACAGTCCTCTTTATTCCCTGCCTTTGCAGTGGGTAAGAAAAACAAATGTGTAGGCAAATAAAGGTTGCTTAAATTGCATTTTTTTTTTTTTTTTGTTCAAAGTCTAAAGAATCAGAAACCCATGATGGATAAACTGACAGTTTAAATCTGTAAGATTATATACAGAGTAGATGGTGAAGTTTTGGGGTTTCTTGCTGTGATCATAATGCTACTTACTACTACTACATAATACTATTTACCTGAATGATTGGCATAAAGCAGAACTGTGACAAGGATTTGTCAACGAAATCCCCATTGAAGAATCCTTCATCCTTTAGTTATCCGAGAAGAGTGATCCAAGTTTCAATTCCTTCTTTTCTCATCACTCCCCACCAGCTCTCAATTCTCTGGTTTGCAGTACTTGCGATATAACTTCTCTTCGCTGCTCTATCATCAACGTCATTTCTGCGTAAATACCACTGAATGTCTCTGACCACAACGTTCTCTGTGCCCATATCAGTTCAAACAAGTCTGGGGAATCTGCCGCAGTGTTCCACTCCTTCCACAAACTACCCCCCGATAACTTTAGGGTCGCTGTTAGTGAGAGCGGCCTGCAGCCAAATGACATTGCGAGAAAACCCGTTGATGCATCCATTAATGCATATCCCATATGGCTTAGGTTTGTCGTATGAGTCTATGTGCAACACAAAGTTAGGTCCATCAGCAAAATATTGCCTCCTCCTTAGTCGTCGGGTCCGGCGAGCTTGGGATCCGATGGGGTCCAGGAGAGAGAGGATGACTCGAACGTCTTCTTTTCGTATTGCAATATTATTCTGTTTACATCTCATATACATCCACCTGTAACCGTTATCCCTTCCAGAGCTTTGCAGTTTACGAACAACAAAATCGATCCCAGCGTACTAGTCGTACTTTGTGCGCACAATGTAGTACTTCGTGCACACGAAATAGTTTATTATACAGGAAGTTCTCGAGTTACGACTTACTCGACCTACGGCGTTTCGACTTTACGACCCCGTGCCTCGTCCGCCATTTTGTCCCCAGCACCATAGTGTTTCTGCTTAGCTAGTGCATAGTGCTTGTCTGTGTTTGTGCGCCGGGAGTATCTCTGCCTTTTTCGCCCACCTTTTTTCACACTCTCAGCAGTAATGGTAAGTACAGCATCTTATTTTTTTTTATTTTAATGTATTTTAGTTTCTTTAAACGAAGTGTTAACCTTTCCTGCTACGGTCACCTGACTGTGGTCGGGAGACGCCTTCTCCAGG
This sequence comes from Phyllopteryx taeniolatus, assembly GCF_024500385.1. Lineage (NCBI taxonomy): Eukaryota > Metazoa > Chordata > Actinopteri > Syngnathiformes > Syngnathidae > Phyllopteryx > Phyllopteryx taeniolatus. The sequence continues at coordinate 480,137 of NC_084517.1, forward strand.
GCCGAGGTTGTCCTCCTTGGGGTTAACTCTCTTCTCTCGTTGCACAGCTGAGCTGGGTAGGGGCAACAATAAAGGCACGAAGCACCGATTTGCTGCTTTATTGGGTTTATTAGCACTTCTGCAAATTCAACGTCAACGTGTCCTCCGCTAATCGCTACTCTTCTCCTGTTGCCGTCACTACACTTGCCACTGTACACACTCGCACCTGTGCGCACGCCTTCCTCCTTCACAGTCCTGCCGGACGAAGCCTGCACAGTCCCGTCTCACTCAAAATCGAGCTTGCTGTCACAATCACATGGGAAAATACCCGTAACAGAGGTATTTTGACGTAAATTTTGACTTTAACGGTGAAATCCGACTTACGCGGAAATTCAGGTTACGTCGCCAGCGTAGGAACGGAACTCGTTCGTAAATCGAGGACTTCCTGTAGTAGTTTGTGCACACAAAGTAGTAGTTCATGCGCACGATGTAGTAGTTTGTGTGCACGAAATTGTTTCCGCCCCCCCCCCCCCCTCATGCCATGTCTGGGGCTCCGTACAATGGCATTCGATCACAGGCAAAGAGAACTAAGATTATGGATTATATCACAAAATTTAAAACCGATCTCCTAATGCAATAAATGCATCTAACAAAATCAGAAGAAAAAAGCCACATTTATTCAAATTTCAGTCAAGATATCTCGGTTAGCAGCAGACAAAGAAGAATCTCTATACTAGTTCATAAAAGACTACTTTTTACAATAAATAGTGCTGAAGGCCGATACATCACCATACAGGCAACAATAGTTAACAAACTATGCACAATTGTCAATGTATATGCTCCTAATAAAGATGACCCAGCCTTCTTCTATCATGGCCCTGTGTTCCAAATTGTTTTTCTTTGTGTTGCAGTGTCTGGGTGAGCGAAGGTGGGCGTTGACATCGGTGACGCACCTGTCATGCATTGCAATCATCAGCCTTTTTAGGGGGCACCGTGACAGTGTGTGGGCGTCGGAATATTCACTCGTTTTTGCCCCGTGTTTGCCGCCGTTCTGACCGCTGTTCAAATTTAGGTTCAATACGATTATACCACACGGACCTTTTGTCGTGTCTCCCTGTGGTATCTGTTTTTTTTATTCTCTCTGGTGGTGAGTCCCCTTTAGTTTTGTATGTCTCACTATCACATGCCCTGTCATTGAATTAAAATTGTTCGGGCCTCTGACCTAGAGTCTTTTTTTTTGGGATCTGCCCTTACGGCATTGCCGTCCGTGACATCTTCCACATACCATTTTCACACTTCAGCCAGTTCTCCAATTATCATGGGAGGTGATTTTAACCTCACGAGAGATCACTCAAATCACTATAGATCAACCAAATCCCCATAAGAGCAACCAGCCACAATATTAGAGCAATGTATGGATGACTTTGGACTCGTCCACATATGGAAACTCAAAAAGCATACAAAAAGAGAGTACACATTTGTAGTGACTCTGACCCAGTTGCCAAAACCTCCCCGACAACTTGATAAGCTACATTCTTCCAAGCCGCCCTGCTGTGAGACAGCCACGAAAAGGACCCAGGCTGTATGTTAAGTGGACCGTATATCAATTATCAAGTCCCCTAGAAATCTTGGTTTACAGTCACCAACGAGTCCTTTTCTTTGTTAGAACTGACAGCAGCCAAAAGGTTGGGGATCCTCTCTCCGAGAAGACCAAGCTGGGACAGATCGACAACGGAACGCAAATACAGCAGTGAACTATCCAGCCATCCATTTTCTGTACCACTTATACTACACTACACTAGGGTTGCGGGCGTGCTGGAGCCTATCCCAGCCTATCTTCGGGCGAGTGGCGTGGTACACCCTGAACTGGTCGCCAGCCAATCGCAGGGACATATAAACAAACAACCATTCGCGCACACATTCACACCTAATCGACCTACCATGCATGTTTTTGGGATGTGGGAGGAAACAAACTCCACACAGGCGGGGCCAGGATTTGAAACCCGGTCCTCAGAACTGTGAGGCAGATGTGCTAACCAGTTGTCCATCGTGCCGCTGCAATGAACTATTTGCTTCATATTCAAACATGCACGAAATGCGCCACCCACTGGTGTTTGAGAGTACTGCAATCCGTGGACTTCCATTCAGGGTTGTTTTTAACTGAAGATAAAATGTCCTTTTTGTCCTTATTTCACGAACTCTGCAGAAATATTCCAAATGTATGCCTTAATGTCTGTGTCAGTGTGTCAACTTTACAGGTGCAGCTGTGAGACTTTGAGAACTGTTTGTCTTGATTTGAAGCCCAAACAACATGAAATGTGATTGAACCATAAGCAGTTGATTTGCCAAGACTAAAGTTTAAACAATCATTCTATAGGCTTGATCTATGAGTAAGAAAATGAATTTGTGAAACCCTCCGTTCAAGCTGCGGAACTGCTGGCCATGTGCAGGGCACTGGAGTTATCTGAAGGTCAGAGTGTTACTATTTATTCTGATTCGGCGTATGTGGTAGGATGCTTGTTTGTTGATGTGGCTGCATGGAGGCGACAGGGTTTTGTTACGTCCACTGGGGACCCAGTGGCCCACGCAGAGCTGATTCAACGACTGAGCGAGGCTATTGATAGGCCAGTAGAGGTGGCTGTGGTCAAGTGTCTAGGACATGCGAAAGCGGGCACTCTGGTAGCCCGGGGGAAATAGCAGGCTATTGAAAGGATGCTGAAGGTAACTATGTTGTTAAACGGGATCAGTTGATTGAATTTCTCCCTGCAGTGACAGTTGATGTGGTGCGCGACCTCCAAGAGGCGGCGCCAGAGGAAGACAAGCATAAGTGGTGAAAGACAGGTGCAAGGAGAAGCTGTGGTTTGGCCCGGCGAGAGGACCTAGGAGACTGGTGTTACCTGCAGGGAAGTTCATGCGGTTAATGGTTGAGGAAGCACACGCCCCGACACATGAGAGTTATGTGTCAATGCTGAACAAGCTGCGCTTTTGGTGGCACCCTGATCTTCTACGTGAGGTAAAAGAGTTTTGTGTTTCTTCAGAATCAGAATCAGAATCAGAATCATCTTTATTTGCCAAGTATGTCCAAAACACACAAGGAATTTGTCTCCGGTAGTTGGAGCCGCTCTAGTACAACAGACAGTCAATTTACAGAACACTTTGGAGACATAAAGACATTGACAAAAAAAACAGCAACAAACAACAATTGTGCAAAAAGATGCAGAGTCCTCAGTTCGAATGGCTAATGACGCAATAGTCCGGTGCAATGACCATTGTGCAAAGGGCACTGAGACTTCAAGGAGTGTATGCGGTTTAAAGTAAATTCTTGTGATCTATGTCAGAATTTCAGTGTTGCCCCTACAACGAAGAGGGAATTGCAACACACTGAGATGGGCCGATGCCCAAATGATGTAGTGGTTATGGACTTTACTGATATATTATTCAAAGTCCAAGGAAAAAGGTACCTGTTAAGGATTGTCCTTGTGCGAGAGAGGACGCGTCCTCCGTTATCAAAGCGCCGGTTAACCATTTTATCCCGACACATGGGTTTCCACGAGTAATCAGATCAGACAATGGTACCCATTTTACGGCTATTTCATTGGCCACGGTTGAATGTATACTCGGGCTTAAAAACAAGTTTGGCTCAGTCTATCATCCTCAGTCCCATGCCCATGTGGAAAGGATGAACTGCACAGTCAAACAAAGACTGGCTAAAATGTGTGCACACACAGGGCTTAATTGGCTCCAAGCCCTGCCCCTTGTTTTGTTTTCCATCAGGCAAGCTATTAACCGCCGGACAGGGTTCACCCCTTTTGAACGCCTAACCGGCCGCTTGATGTCTGGTCCAGAATCCGCTTTGCTCCAGCCGCACATGGACCCGCCAAAGGGCTATAAGCCCTACTGGGAGAAACTGTCATCTCGTGTCCTCACTTTGTGTTTCAGATCCCTCTGTTGCAGACGTCCACGTCAGTGTCCCCTCCCTTCCGTCTCACGTGTATTTGAAGGTACTCCAAAGGAAGTGGTCTGAACCTTGCTGGACTGGTCCGTTTGAGGTGTCGGGTCGGACATCTCACGCTGTGCGTCTCTTTGGAAAGGGGGACAAGTGGTATCACGTGTCACAAACACGCCCGGCACAGACCTCAATTGTGGAGTAAACAAAGACATTGTGCCTCTTGTGCCTGGTGACTGTCTGCTGTATTGTGTCTGCTGGATTTTTTGGGCGCTGGTATTCGCTGGTGTCGTTTTTTACCTGGTCGACCTGGTTTTTGTGTGTTTGTTGTTGTTGTTGTTGTTGTTGTTTTGTTCGTTTTATATCTTTCGTCTTTGTGTAGGTGTATCTGTATGTTGTTTTTTGTTGTTAAATTGGTCATTTAACAAAGGGGGAAATATGTACATCCTGTATGTCTGGTCAAAGAAGGTTATAATCATGACTCTGGTGATCTCCCTGATTATAGTTACAGGAATCTATTTTGGAATGCCTTTAATACAAGGAGAAAGAGTGGTCAAGAGGGCCGTGAAGCCAACAAGGGCCCTAGAATTAAACTACACATTGGGGGAAAGGACGGTATACCAATTTGATTTGTGTAAGGTGATAAATTGTGTATGCTGGGGCGATCCGGCGGGAAACGATATTTACTTGTGCGCTTTGAGTACAGGACATGGGGGAGCTGGCCGGTATCTGGTGAACCATAGGTTCAAAGCGAACGAGCAGGTGGATTTGTGTTACAGCTGGAAGCAGGTGATTATCCACTCTAAACCGGGATACTGGGAGCCGACGAATGATAGAAATTGACCGTGGAAGTACAGGATCAAATTGGAAAGAGGAAATCACTCAAATGGCGGATTTCACCTGGGAGTGTGACTGGTGGGGTAGCTTGAAGCGTTACCGCCGTATGGTCAGTGGCTTCAACGTGGGTGGAAATGCTTGGAAAGAAGGTGAGGACCCCACCTACCTTGATGCCATTGGAGTTCCCAGAGGTGTCCCGGATGAGTATAAAGCTCGCTGTCAAATTTCCGCAGGTCTTGAGAGTATTTTTATATGGGTAACTCCGAATAAAAATGTTGATTTCATAAATTATCATCATTACCAAATTCAAAGATTGGTGAATTTGACCTCCCAATTGGCGGAGGGCATCCATGAGCAACTATCAGCTACCTCTCTCATGGCATTCCAAAATAGGCTGGTCCTCGATAGTATGTTAGCAGAAGAAGGGGGTTCCTTCTCTCGTATTAAGGGTCATTGTTGTACAATTATCCCCAATAATACAGCGCCGAGCGGAAAGCTCACCGGAGCCATGAAAGGTTTGCAAGCCATATCTGTTAAACTTAAATCAATGTCTGGAGTGGAGGACAACCCATTCTATAGCCTGCTCAATAGGATGTTTGGTAAATGTAGAGGTCTCATACTGACTTTGGCAACTACCATCATAATTGTCAGTGCTGTGCTTGCTATTTGTGGATGTTGTATTATCCCTTGTCTCAGGAACCTGGTCCTCAGAATTGTCCTCAAGGCCTTTGTGGGGAAGGACCCCTACGGCCAATATCAGGTTCTGCCCCTGGACGAGGACAGGGCGGCCATGGGCGCGCTCGCTCCATTGAACGATACCTGTGTATCCTCTCTTTAAGTTTTTTTGGGATTTGCTGTGTTTAGATTAGGTTTTATTGAGTATTGTAGTGAAATAGGCTGCAGGTATAGGGATTGTTGATCTCTGATTATCAGAAGATCAACTTGGGGGATTGAAGAGAATATAGAGTTTTAGTGGGTAACTGGTTTTGGAGGGTAGACAAGGATGTTTATTGCAGTATAGCACAATGTAAATCAGATAAGGGTGTGGGGGGTGTGATGCATGAAAGCTCCCAGCAGGATGGATACTGATCCAGCTGAAACCAGATGTCAAGGAAGACAATGACTGCGGGGAGCCACTATAAACATTAGATGCAAGACTGTGGAGACGGCAAATGGCCATCGTTTTGCAGGACAATGAGGACAACAGTCGGCAGTGGACCAATCAGATGACAGCAATCCTTTACTTCCACTTTGAAACATTGTATAATTCTGGGGTAGAATCATTTTGTTCGACTACTCTATCTGCTAAGGATAAGATAGGGATAGTTGCGAACCCAGAGCTCTACAAAATGTATAGACTCCTCTGTCAGGAATAAATTGGTTGGTTTTTAATACATTGTTATGAACGTAGTTCTTTCACGAAAACGAGCACGCTGGGAACCGCGAGAGTAATAGGTGATTTTAAACACAGGTTCCTTCAAAGCTTTGTATCTTTTTGATTTTCTGCTCGTTTGAAATTTACAATGTAAAGATAACAAGCTTTACCAATGGAAGGCGCTGCATTTAACGCAACACCGCCATCTTCCGTCCGCAAGCGTACACTACACCGCGAAACGATTTAAATCCACAATCCAATCGTAAACACAATTACTTCACGAATTAGTTTAGAGTTTAGTTTATTCAGGTGGCACGGTGTACGACTGGTTAGAGCATCAGCCTCACAGTTCTGAGGACCCGGGTTCAATCCCCGGCCCCGCCTGTGTGGAGTTTGCATGTTGTCCCCGTGCCTGCGTGGGTTTTCTCCGGGCACTCCGGTTTCCTCCCACATCCCAAAAACATGCATGAATTGGAGACTCTAAATTGCCCGTAGGCATGACTGTGAGTGCGAATGGTTGTTTGTTTCTATGTGCCCTGCGATTGGCTGGCAACCAGTTCAGGGTGTACCCCGCCTCCTGCCCGATGACAGCTAGAATAGGCTCCAGCGCACCCGCGACCCTAGTGAGGAGAAGCAGCTCAGAAAATGGATGGAGTTTATTCATTATTTACTTGTTTGTTTTTAATCAGTTTGGGGTTTTCTTTTAACTTTTTAAAGAAAATTCTTTTTTTTGGCAAATATTTTTTTTTGCCCTTAGTCCTCCGTAAAAGTCAACATCATTGGAAGCCATACAAGCAATTAATTAATTCAGACGCCTAATTATAAGTTCATTTAACGTTTTACCAAAGTTAAATAAAACTTATTTTAATTAGTTAAAGTCCTAAATTGCTTTCACAAATTGAACTGAGTTGCAGTGATAGCATCACACACAGCCAAATCAATTTGTTTACCTAATCATAACTACATTTAATTTATTTATCAAAGCTAAATAAATTAATTTGTTGAATTAGTCGAAACTTCAAATTTACTTAACAAGCTGATTCGTCTCCACCAAAGTGCCTTCGCAATTGTTTTAAATCAAAGATTAAATTGCCACCCTCAGGCAGCAATTTTAATTTGATCAAATTAATTTGTGCACAAAATTTGATGTACACAATTCTGTTCTATTCGATTACTGCTTTTACGCACATTCTCGAACACTTTTAAAGTTACGTTATGAACATTGACACTATAGTTTGCGAACCCTATTTAATTGTTTAACAATTAATTATACCGCTATTTTGTGCATCTATTCCAAATTAGACGCACCGCTTGAACGAGCTTAAAGTAGGAGCAGTCTAGTTGCGTACAATGTCCAGCTACTGCACACGCAACACAATTATGGCAGAACTTGTAAAAAGTACCAGTCATTATGACAATCTCGACACGTTAACAGTTTGTAAGTAACCTTACTCAACTCGGCTTAATGCAGAATCTGTCAAAGATGCTAACCTTGAAGTTCTTAATCGCAACATCACACAATTTATGAGTGACACTGAGCACAAAACCTTAAAAGATAAATAGCTCACTTGAACGCTTGGTTGCATAGTTGTCAACATGGTCTCACAATTGAAATGGAGCGATAGGGAGTATAACCAAATGAAACTCAAACTAGAAGCTGAACAGCAACAACGAATAAACTTAACAGCACAGCTAACAGAGTCCAACACTCGTTTAAACATTGCACAAGCCCGCAGATTTGTTTTTGAGGCTCAGCTTGAGGATGCAATGTGCACCTCACCCCCGGTGCCGGTGCTGCTCAAGAGATGCTCTCCGTCCACAGTGCCGCACTGGCCCGTGAAAATGGGGAGCTCAAAAAAGCTCTTGCTTCATACACACAAACTAACCGCACACAGGAAACGGCGTTGCAGACGAAATTTCACAACTCAAAAGCAATCTGTCGGAGTTGACTGATCATCCCTCATAATCAAATGACGCCAAGCCAAAGCAGCTAACAAGCGCGCAGTGGCTCCTGCGTAATGTGACTGAGGACATCAGATAGCTCAGACCGTCGAGATGCTCAAAGAGGAACGCTCTAAAAGCGTCGAATACTCGTGTGAACTCATGTCACAATTGACAACACTAGAATCTGATATGAGCCGTCTTCAAAAGCTAAAGCTAGAAGAGGAAGCCGAAATAACACTTGTTCGACGGGAATTACAGGTAGCCCGCGAATTAATTGCCAACCGGCAACAAGTCTTCCTACAGCAAACACTGTCTGATGAAATCAATGAGCGCACACCTGTCAGCCTGTCTCCTAGATTTGACGCAGCAGTCCCAGTGCTTGGTCCAGACCTCCTTGGGGTACTGTCAAAGGCCCTGCCACTTCGCACAGCCTCGCTCTGTCCCTGGCCCAACCGCCTCGACAGCCCGCCGTGCCAAGTGTAGTCCGCCTCAACGACTCCCATGTGTCGGTCGCTTTTCCGGGTGTTCCTGCATGTATGAGCTTAAAAGACTTCGACAAAATTGCGCGCAACATTCCAAGGTTCGAACCTAAACCAACGACACAGCCGCGTACCTTAAAGACATTGACTTTTACTATACATTATTTCCTTCCGCTACTACTGACGACAGATTGTACCTTATTAAAGTTACGTCTAGCCGAGAAGTAAGTAACTTGAATGACAACCGGCTCATGTACTGGCCGATTACCCGGCTCTCTGCCAGGCATTGTCTCAAGAATTTGATCCAGAGGCTGCAACTGGCTTATATGCAGCTCTTACTGTTAAGCAGGGGAGCCTCGAAATGCCACAAGCTTACTACTGTCGTTTGCGCAAAGCATATTTCGGTTTTCTAAACGAACTGAACATGAAGAAGACATATTTTAAAATGCTGTTTGTTGAAAACATGCACCCGAATATTAAACACCATTTGGGAGTGGCAGCATGCCCTTGCACGCTGTCCAGCTCACAACTGCGTGACCTAGCCGCTAAAGCCTTCGCTAAGCATAAAAAAACCAACACAAAGCAGTCGGATCACAATATTTTTGGTTTGAGCTACCAAAATAATGATGTGCGCCAAAACTTTGAACATTTGCCAGTAGAAACAGACTCCAGGTCCTGTTCGCTCAAATGCGACAAGCCCAAAAGGCATGCATCCTCCTTCTAAACCCCACAAGGGGCTGTTAATGGTGAATTTGCTACCGCTGCACATTGCTATTCTTGAGATTATCCACAGCTTGGCGAATAAAATGAGGCAAGACCCAAGACAGCCTGAGCCCCTGCTTAGAGGGGCAGCCCCCGAGCCTGGTCAGCCTGCTGTGATGATCTGTTCTGACCGTCTCTGTGCATTCCCGTCCTTCTCCAAGTGGCGATGAGAAGCCTCCTGTCCAAAAGACTGTGGGCACGGACATAACGGACCACTGCAATTACCAGGCACCACCCATTACTCAAACAAAAAATTGCGGACCAAAACCCAGTTCGACAATTAGACCTTGACCATGCCCTGTGACTCACTGAATGACTCCAGTGTCCTGTCAAACAAAAAAGACAAGCAGCCATTTTGGCGCCTTCTCTGTAAGCTGACCGTTAATGACACGTCAGAGAAATTGCTCTACCAAAAGACCCCGTAGCTGTGGTACTGCTCAGAACAGCACTCCAATGCTTGCCTGAGATCTTCCAGTGGAAAGGAATGGCTGAGCCCGAAAATGACCCAGCTCAAGCTCAAACTGTGGAGGAAGTCCCCCCGACCGAACTGCTTCCCGGACCTCCTTGCTTCCTCTTTTACTTAAGCGAAGGTTTCTTTCTCTGTCAAGACGAGAACCGCTGTCTTTCACCTCTTCTTGTGGTTTACTACTTGAGTAGGTTTCAGACCTAATAGTAGATTTTTTTTTTGAGACTCCTGTTTTTTTCTTTTTTTTCCTCCTCCCTTTTTTTCCTATTTCTGGAGAACACGAGAAAGACTCTTAGTTAACATTCGTGTTAGCTTTTTCCTTGTTTTCTTTCAACTGTGCAATCTCTTGACCTCACCACATAGATACACCTAGGTGGACATCGATATCTTCGTTACGATTGATAGCAGCCAAAAGGTTGGGGATGCTCTTTTCAAGAAGACCAAGCTGGGACAGATCGACAACGGAACGCAAATATAGCAATAAACTATTTGTTTAATATTCAAACATGCACGCAAGGCGTCACCCACTGGCGTTTGAGAGTACTGCAACCCGTGGACTTCCATTCAGGGTTGTTTTTAACTGAAGATAAAATGTCCGTTTTGATATTCCATAAACTCTGCAGAAATATTGCAAATGTATGCCTTGATGTCTGTGTCAGTGTGTCAACTTTACAGGTGCAGCTGTTCAACAGTATGGGGGTCGCTGTTGTCGTATTTTACGCTTCATAATGCGCTACACATTTTCAATGGGAGACAGGTCTGGACTGCAGGCAGGCCAGTCTTGTACCCGCACTCTTTTACTACGAAGCCACGCTGTTGTAACACGTGCAGAATGTGGTTTGGCATTGTCTTGCTGAAATAAGCAGGGGAGTCCATGAAAAAAAAAATGTTCTCAAATTTTTTCTTCAACTAAACCTGCTTCATTTTCCTCCTCAGATGTCCGGACAAAGACCATCCCCACCGACCAACTGATCTACGGTCCTGAGTACAGCACAACAAGCGTTGCTAGAAAGTACAATATTAGTATCTAATAATTTCGGAGAAATTAATAGCTTCACCCAAAATCCCAACTTTGCTCTTTCTCTCTCCCTCGTTCGGACTGAACGCATTAAACTCTCACATCAACTTTAGTGATGAGGATGGAGCTGCCAGGCAAGAGAGCGAGAAGAAGACCAAAGAGAAGGTTGATTGATGTCGTGAGGGAAGACATGAGGGCAGTAGGTGTTCGAGAGGAGGATGCAGGAGATAGGCTTACGTGGAAAAGGATGACGCGCTGTGGCGACCCCTAAAGGGCCAAGCCGAAAGGGAAAGAAGAAGAAGTCCAACAACACACGATACTATCTTCCCTTGTCGAGACTCATTACCCTTACTGTTATTTTCTTCCTGTAGTTAGGTTCTGTGTGTTTCCATATAGATCCCTTGTAGATGTCATTCAATATTCTATAAAATTCCACTTCTTGTTGTGTTTTGAGTTTAATAAAGAACCCTCTGTCATCTTGGACTCGTATTTCATAAAATGTAGCAACCTTTAGATTATGAGACCGATAAAAGTTTTGTCGTCACTTATTCCTAAATTCTATACGTATAAAAAGTGACATGGTGCCCTCTACGAGACAAAATAGCTTGATTTATAACGTTAAGCGTCAAATCACGTTAAACTGGAAGCAACGCAGGCGTCGCTGCTTTGAATAATTTATTTCGGAAAGAAATTACGTTTTATCCAAAAACCAATATACGCTACACATTTTTACACCAGTCTTTTTCAAGAATAGATTTTGGTGTCTCATAAAATTACCTCCAAAATAAATCCAATTGTCATCTTTCTACCTGAAAATTTAATTAAAATTTGATACCTCCACCAACATGACGCTTTCACACGTCTCTATTGAAAGACCTGGATTTTGATGCATTTGTGAGGAAAGAATAAGACGAGTTTTTGGAATTCAATGACTCCCCAGCCATATCCCTATCCTGACTTTGGGAAGCTGGGAAATCTGTAATGAGAGGTAGAACCATATACTCTTTGTACAAGAGAAAAGAAGAAGTAAAATTTGACAAATTGAGGAAAAAACATTCAACACCTCACATAAGAATATGCAATAAATCCGACAGATACGCTTAGAAACGAACTTCAAAAGGCAAAATATCAATTAGACAACATCATATCAGAAAGAACAGAATTTCTACAACAACAGTCAAGATACAGAGATTTAATAATAATAACTCAATCAAATTTCTTGCAAACAAACTTCAACTTCACGAAAAAAAATCATTAATTACAGCTATTCAAAATTGAAATGGCAACTGTAAACGGTCACCACTAAAAATGAGATATTTTACAATTATTATAGTAGCCTATATACTTCTAACAACCCAGATCAAAAAGAAATTGAAGTTCTTGTTAATGATCAGAATCAGAATCATCTTTATTTGCGAAGTATGTATAAAACACACAAGGAATTTGTCTCCGGTAGTTGGAGCCGCTCAAGTACGACAACAGACAGTCAATTGACAGAGTATACTTTTGAGACATAAAGACGCAGTAACTGAGCAATAAAAGGTTAACAGTAATGTGGTAATACCGATACAGTTTTTTTGTTTTTGACAATTGTCCTCTAGCAATTAGAGCAGTTTGAAATGGCTAATAGAACAATCCGTCCGGTGCAATGACCACTGTGCAAAGGGCACAGAGTCTTCAAGAAATTGATGCAGTTTAAAGTGACTAGTAGTGTGATAATGTGGGACAATGTTGATTGTGCAAATGCTGCAGATGCTACTCAGGCACATTAGTGGTCAGTATTAGTCAACAACAGATATGCAAATAGTGCAGAGTGGCGAGACTACTACAGTGAGTGCACGAGTAATGTATAATTGGCCCGACAGAGATGTGACAACAAACTCAAGACAAAAATTGGCAGCATGTTGCAATGGAGTTTTAAGTTAACTGTTTCAGAAGTTAATGGAAAGAGGGAAGAAGCTGTTGGAATGTCTGCTTGTTTTAGTTTGCATTGTTCGGTAGCGCCTACCTGAGGGAAGGAGCTGGAAGAGATGGTGACCAGGATGTGGAGGGTCCAAGAGGATTTTGCATGGCTTAATATTTTGTTGAAGCACTTTTGGCAGCAATCACAGCCTCAAGTCTTCTTGGGTATGTCTCAACGAACTTGGGACACCTGTTTCGGGGCATTTTCTCCCATTCTTTTCTGCTGATCCTCTCAAGGTCAGTCAGGTTGGATGAGCAGCGTCGGTGGACAGCCATTTTTAGGTCTTTCCAGAGAAGTCCGATTGGAGTTAAGTAAGAGCTCTGGCTTGGTCACTCAAGGACATTCATTCGGGGTTTCGTTAACTGAAGATAAAATATCTGTTTTGATATTTCATGAACTCTGCAGAAATATTCCAAATGTATGCCTTGATGTCTGTGTCATTGTGTCAACTTTACAGGTCCAGTTGCAAGACTTGAACTGCTCGTCTTGATTTGAAGCCAAACAGCATGAGATGTGATTGAACAATAAGCAATTGATCTGCCAAGACTAAAGTTTAAAAAATCATTCTATGTGCTTGATCTATGAGTAAGAGTACAAAGTTGGAAGTATTTTATATTAATATGATTTTTACAACATTTTTATGGATAAATTGTAGACTAAAATTCAAGTCAATGGGCGTGGTCTTCTCCGGTTCCCTCTTGTACACGCCTCCTGGGTATTTAACCTTTGACTCCTGCCTCTTGTGTCCTACTTCTCTGCTGTCCTTGCTGACTAATCTCGCCAGCCACGGGGTGGCTTCGGCCAACCCCCTGCCGCTTCCTTTTCCGTGGTCCTCCGGTGCCATGAGGTGCCACCACGTGCACGAGCGCCCGCCTCAACCTGACGGCGGTGCTTTCGATCAAGGAAGCCGGCCATGCAGCTTCGATTGATTTTCCTAGCCTCAATAAGCAACTACCGGCATTCCATACCAGCCAAACAAGCAGTTGAGAGCAAGAACGGGACCGCCATAAGTTTAATCGGCAGGAAAGTTACGAGCACACCCCAGGGGGACAACAATTTTCCTTTTTCCGCCTGTTTTTGTTTTATTTTTGTGCATCTTCTTAGTCAACCAAACCTGCCCCGTGCCTCCCGAGATGCGAGGAGAAAGACCATCCCCGCAGACCAGCTGATCTACGGTCATGAGTAGGTCACAACAATCATTCCAGCATGTACAAAATTAGTCCCTAATAATTTGGGGGAAAATAATCGCTTCACACAAAAATCCCAACTTTGTACTCTCTCGCTCTGACTCAAAGTATTAAACACTCACATTTTAATTTTTAGCCTAGGAACACACAATGTCCTATTTCCCTTGTCGTACGCCTATTTTTCTTTCTTTCACCATTATTCGTTTACCCTTAGTGTTACTTTCTTTTTGTAGTAAGACCCCTCTGTGTGTTTTCCTATAGATCCCTTGTAGATTTCATTAAATATTCTATAAAATTCCACTCTTTGTTGTGTTTTGAGTTTAATAAGGAAACCTCCGCAATTTAGGACTCGTATTTCCTAAATGTAGCAACCTTCAGATTATGAGACTGATGAAGAGGTTTTTCTACACTTTTTCCTGAATTTTATACATATAAAAAGAGACGCGGTGCCCTTTCGAGACAAAATTGTTTGAATTCTAAGATTAATCATCTATCAGACTAAACCGAAAGTAAATGCAGGCGTTCACCTTCGACGAATTTATTTCTTAAATAAATTATGTTTTATCCAAGCACCAATATACGCTTCATATTGGTGCTGGATGATATCAAGTTTCGTTAAACTCAAAACACACGAAAAAATTACAATTGCATTGTAAATGTTATTTGGATAACCGTTGTTTTGTGTTTTGCATGCATTTGTCGTGTGGTCGGATTTGCTTCACCAATTATTTGTTCAAAGGCCTTTGAGGTTTTCTCGAAGTCCTGGACATACACGTAACCCTCCAGCCCCACATCACTGCTTGGATTAGCTACCCAAGCAGAGAGAAAAAAAAACTATTTTGGTTTTGGGGAATTTATTTTGAGCTTGTTAAGGACGTAATATAATGTCAATGTTCAATAGATCATGGAACCTTCAATCGTCCTTGCGTGTTCGTTTTCTTTGTCCAAAAAGAGAGGAAAAAATAAGACACCAAAGTGCTGAGTCTCAGGGTGCATTCAATCAACTGTACACCAGAGTGCAGGTTCACTGAATGACACACCTCGTTTATTTGAGTTAACTCCTTTTATTCACATCAGAAGGTTTCGTTACGACTGTTCAGCAGAAGGTACCTCTGGCCTTGGGTGTTATCAGAAAAGGGGGAGTCATCCTAAAACCTTCATTCTTCAATAATCTACCATGAGTGTTATCAGAGAAGGGGGAGTCATCCTAAAACCATAATTCTTCCATAATTTAAACTCCTACGTATTCTCATGGATAACAAAACGTAATCATGTATTACCCTAGTGTTTTGGAAACGGAACTTAATTGTTAGATAATGGAACATAGCTTCATGAGCACAAAATAGAACAATCCAACAATTCCCCTGTTTACATAGTGTAACTATTTAACAGACCCTAAGCAGTACTACTCTATGTGGAAGGCTATCAGAGGATATATAAACAACGTAGTCATGAGCTAAGCATTCTTCATAAGGCAGTACTACTCTTGATACAGGCCAAAAACCTCCCCATATATTGATTTGAGGAGGGGAAAAAACAAGTCCCGTAACATGCTAAGAGAAAAAACACTGTATATTCTTAATCAATAATTCATCCATCTGGACACGACGTCGTCTTGAGTGAGAAGAACTTCAGGAGTAGGAGCTTCTTCGGAGGTCATCAACATCTGTGATTCCGGCTGGTTCATATTCTTTTCCACCACTCCCGAGACCATAAGGTGTTTCCATTTTCCAAACCATGCCGTAGCCCAATCTTCCATGGGGTTGGAAACGACTGTTGAATCTGCCATTTCAGCAGCCAAAGTTTGTAACCCATGTAGGGCTCTCGTTACTTTTCCATCCGGGGCTGTGTTGTTGGGAATAAAAGTACAACATTGTGGACCAAACATTGCACAAACACCATTCTTTTCAGCAAGGATCATGTCAAGGGCCATGCGGTTTTGAATTGCCATTAGGGAAGTGGGGGCCAATTGTTCAGATAAGCCTTCAATGGCATCACTGGTTAAGTTTACTGCTCTTTGCAAATGGTAATAAACAAAGTTGATCCTATCCACATTCTTGTTTGGAGTTACTGGGAACAATGCAGAGATGATGGGCATATTTTCAAATCCTGCTGCAATTTGATCAATCAGTTTGTATTCATTTGGAACTCCTCTGAGCACTCCAATGCCATCTATGTATGTGGTTCTGTCCTCTGACCAATTATTGCTGATTGATCTCTTTTACCTCACATTAGTTTATGTTTTTGGTCTCGTTATTTGATCCTTGGCGAAAATTACAGTGGTTGACGCCACATATGAAATCATTATACATGTCCCTTTCCATTTGTCAGGCGTTTCTTGTAAGTAGGCTATCCACAGGTTTTGTTGTGTGTACCCTGTGGCTAAAGCTAAAATTGGACCTGATGCAATTTTGTCTGCGTTGAAAATTTCCACTGTGCTAGGTAGGTTGTTAAGTATTTGTACGACAGGAGGGTTTGCGACAGCCTCGGAACTTGATTGGTTGTTAGCGGTTTGTTCTTCCTCAAAGACATTGATGTGGATAAGACCACGTGGATCTCTTCCAGAAACATCCACTCCTATCACTAAATATGAATGTTGTGTTTGAATGGATATAATTTTATTCTATCCATTATTGCATTAAGTTTTTTCTGGCCCTTAATGCCTTTGTCCACCATTTTTTGTGGGGTCCACCTGCCAGTAAAATGGGTGGTTTGTACCCATGTCTGACACCATGTGTGACTATATGGCAAATTCTGCGCGCATCGGGTCTGTACCGTCTGGTCGAAACATAAGTAGATGTCTGTTCCTCTATACGAGCTGTTATAGCCTCCACAGTTAATCAATTCGCATAAGTCGAAAAAATAAGCAGTTTGTTCTTTTCTTGTGATTAATTGTAATTTGGAATGGTATTCCACATTTGCCCGGTACCTTTTGTCCTGCTACATGAATTGTTGGTCTACTAAATTCCCCCTCTTTGCCGAATGCAACTTGAGGCAATAAATGCAACACTAATGAAACAATCAAAGTGGTTTGGCAACACGACATTGTGACCTGTGGAACCAGGTAGTCCCTTTGCCTTCAAGTTGGTAGGCGTGTGAAGTCCTTGCAGTCACGGTGAACGGTCCCGCCCATCTTGGTTCAGACCACTTCCTCTTTATCACTCGAAGCCAAACAGATGCAGGTGTATTATCGTCGTCCAACTGGATGCCTGCAAAGCTGGACAGAACACCTCTTAATTGATCAAAGTAAGACAGTCGCGACAAGGAAGAAGGTGATTCAAAAGATGAGCCAGAACCTGGACCAGGAAAAGAAAAAGAAAAACCATGGTATATTTTGAAAGGGCTGAGTTTGTGTGTACTATTTACAGATGCTCTGACGGACATGAGCACAATTGGGAGAGCTCTCAACCATGACATATTTGACTGTGCACAGCATTTAGCCAATTTTTGTTTTAAAGTTGCATTCATACGTTCAACGACTCCTTTCGTTCACTACTAGTTCAATTACAGCCCATCCAGCCACGAGTTCCCCATTATTTTTCCTATAACAAAAACCATCCGAAAACAACTTTCTCCCTCCCTTCAACGGTTCTGACAATAAATCTGAACGACATGCTTTGTCTTTTCTAGCCTTCTCCTCATACCAATGCATTCCTTCAGTTACACTGTCGGCCATGTTAGTATTGAGAGGTGTAAACGAATATGCGATTGTTGTAACAATGATAATATTTTCATTCTTCGCTTGTTTGAAAAGGTAAATAGTCGTGAGTTGATGAAAGCGGTTGTGGAGTGTGTGGTGTGTACGCAGAGCGGGTGCATAAGCACCACATGTGCGCATTTTTTTTTTTATAAGAGCCACAGCTGCTGCTGCATACCTCTCGCAGTCAGATCCACGTGCTATTATTGGTTCTAACAAAACACTCGTGTGAAGTAGTACCTTTCTTTCACCCCGTACTAGTTGGTACAATATTGCAGCGGCAGTATGAGTTTTGTTGGAGATGTCCAAATGAAACGGTAGTTTATATTTAGGAAGTGCCAAAGTAATGTCTTGACTTAATTCTTGTTTAATTTGTATGAAGAGTTATTTCTCATCATGTGTCCAATTGAGTTAAGCCGGCAGATTTCTTAATCCTTCTCATATAAGTGCCAATGAAATATGAGGCGCAGAAAATGGCATTTTGAACCAAGGCAATAAATCCGATGTCAGGTCAACCACTGCCGCAACACCCTCTCGTCCCACCACTATTCTATCAGTTGGTAAAATACCATGAGTGTCTGATAGTTTTTCAAAGATTCTTGTTGATAAATCAAATCGTGTTCTCTATCATAGAACAAGGTACAATGTGGAGGGTCAGGGGGTGGCAGGAATGGCCCCAAGGACACAACCCACGGCTTCCACTCCGCAAATGCCTGCAACACGCTGTTATTTTATTTGACACGTGTCGAGCAGTCCCCAAAAGAACAGGAGTCACAGTTTTTTGTTGGACATATCAGAATCAGAATCATAATCAGAATCATCTTTATTTGCCAAGTATCTCCAAAAGCACACAAGGAATTTGTCTCCGGTAGTTGGAGCCGCTCTAGTATGACAACAGACAGTCAATTGACAGAGAACACTTTTGAGACATAAAGACATTGACAAAAAAACAAAACAAAACTGGTAATGCCGGTACATTGTTATTATTATTTTTGACAATTGTGCAAAAAGATGCAGAGTCCTCTAGCACTTAGAGTAGTTCGAATGACTAATATTGCAATAGTCCGGTGCAATGACCATTGTGCAAAGGGCGCCGAGGTGCAGTCGTTCCTGTAGAGAGAGAAGAGCAGCGGAGAGAGGACACAACCTGGGGGCGCCCCAGTGCTGATGCTGCGTGTGGATGAGGTGGCCTCCCCCAGCCTCACCTGCTGTGTCCTGCCCGTCAGAAAGCTGTAAATCCATTGGCAGATGGCAGGTGAGACGCTGAGCTGGAGAAGCTTGGATGAAAGGAGTTCAGGGATGATGGTGTTGAACGCTGAGCTGAAGTCCACGAAGAGGATCCTCGCGTAGGTCCCTGCACTGTCGAGGTGTTCTAGGATGAAGTGCAGTTTCATGTTGACTGCATAATCCGCAGCTTGGGGGGATCGTCGCTTGTAATTAGTCAGCGATTGGAATGCATGCCAGACTGATTTAGAGTCATGAGCGCTAAACTGTTTTTCTAACTTTGCTGCATAGTTCCTCTTTGCAATGTTAATTTCTTTAGTCAACTGGTTTTTTTTCATCAAGACTATGGAGCAAATTTTTCAATTTTCCACTCCTGATCGTGAGGCAGCTCGCTCCCTTGTCACCTTACAACAAGGCAAGCGCAGGGTGTCAGATTACACGATTGAGTTTCGCATTCTAGCAGCTGAGAGTCATTGGAATAATCGGGCGCTACTCGATGCCTTTTTTTCAAGGACTATCCCCCGCCGTCAAGGATCATTTAGTCCCGCTAGACCTGCCGACCGACTTGGACACTCTCATTGCTCTCGCCGTAAAGATCGACAAGAGGCTTTTGGATCGCGAGCTAGATGGAGATCGGCGGAGGACTGCGTCAACGCGCACTTGGAGGACGAGCCTCGGTGACCAGCCAAACCAAGGCAGATCCCCTGGTTCCGGTCTCAACCCACTGGCTAGTGTCCCCACGCATGAACCCATGCAACTGGGCAGGTTCCGTCTCTCCCCTGAGGAACGTCAACGCCGGCTGAGGGAAGGGCGGTGCTTCTACTGCGGTCAGTTGGGTCATTACGTGAGCAACTGTCACGTCAAAGTTGCCGGTGCCGGTAGCCAGGGCACGGGAGAGGTGAGTCTGAATTTCATTAAGGAAGACCCTACACGGGTTCTTCCTAAAGTGACACTATGCTCTCCTGATCAAGAAATTCATACACCTGTGTTAATTGACTCTGGTTCTGATGCAAACTTACTCAACTCCATCCTTGTTAGACGTATGCACCTTAGAACCTTTGGAATAAAACGCCACCGCAACACCTATGCTGCAGACGGCAGTTTTATGGGCAAGATCACTCACCGCACCCAAACACTCACATTGACATTCCCTGATTCTCACTCGGAACGCATTAGTTTTCATGTTTTTGACGCCATGAATCATGACCTTATCTTAGGGAACCCATGGTTGAAATTACATAACCCCCACATTGACTGGTCCTCTGGGCAGGTTATGTCATGGGGCAGCGATTGCGCCCGGAACTGTTTCAAGCCGCCATGTGATGTTCAGGGTCATGTTTCTAAGGACAATCCACAGACCCCATCTGGGGATCCTGATTTATCTCAAGTGCCCACCTGTTATCAGGATATTAAAGATGTTTTTTCCAAGTCCAAGGCCAAATCCCTTCCACCCCACAGACCTTATGACTGTGCTATTGACTTGCTGCCTGGAACCACACCCCCACGAGGGAGGTGATTCTCTCTTTCAGGGCCGGAACACAAGGCCATGAAGGAATACGTAGAAGAATCACTGGCAGCCGGGATCATTCGCCCATCTTCATCCCCTGCGGGAGCAGGATTTTTCTTCGTGGACAAGAAAGACAAGACCCTGCGACCCTGTATCGATTACCGGGGTCTCAATGAGATCACGGTAAAAAACAGGTACCCTCTTCCTCTCATCTCCACCGCCTTTGAGTTCCTGGAGGGAGCCAAGATTTTCACAAAACCGGAATTAAGAAATGCATATCATCTAGTCAGGATAAGGGAGGGGGATGAATGGAAAACAGCATTCAACACACCAACGGGACATTATGAATATTTGGTAATGCCTTTTGGGCTTACTAACGCTCCAGCTGTTTTCCAGAACCTTGTCAACGATGTCCTGCGCGACATGTTGAATGTTTATGTTTTTGTTTATTTAGATGACATTCTGATATTCTCCCCGGATGAGGAGACTCACATTATTCATGTCCGCTCTGTTTTGCAGCAGTTACTGCAGAATCAACTCTATGTCAAGGCTGAGAAATGCGAGTTCCACCAGGCGTCCGTTTCTTTTCTGGGTTTCGTCCTGGCTCAAGGTGAAGTCAAGATGGACCCTTGCAAAGTCGATGCCGTTATTAATTGGCCTACTCCCACGTCACGCAAAGATGTACAAAGGTTCTTAGGGTTCGCAAACTTCTACAGGAAATTCATCAGGAATTTCAGTTCTATAGCCTCTCCTTTGCATGATCTTACCTCGCCACACAAACCTTTTGTATAGAACCCGCTTTGTCATGCAGCTTTTCAAAAATTTAAGTCGAGCTTTACCTCCGCTCCCATCCTTACTTTGCCAGATCTCAAACAGCAGTTTGTGGTAGAAGTCGATGCGTCTGATGCCGGAATAGGAGCAGTGCTCTCCCAGAAATCTCTCAAGGATGAGAAGTTACATCCTTGTGCGTTTCTCTCCAAAAAATTGACCCCAGCTGAAAAAAATTATGACATTGGCGACCGTGAACTGTTGGCAGTCAAGGTGGCTTTGATGGAGTGGAGGCACTGGCTAGAGGGGGCACAGACTCCGTTTTTAGTATGGACAGATCACAAGAACCTTGACTATATTAAAACTGCCAAAAGATTAAATGCGAGGCAGGCTAGATGGGCTCTGTTCTTCTCTAGATTTAATTTTACGTTATCATACCGACCGGGTTCTAAAAATGGTAAGCCAGATGCTTTGTCACGCATTTTCTCCGAGGAGAGTTCTTTGTCCGACCCTAAGACTATTTTGCCCAAGTCATGCTTCATTTCCGCTTTTGTTTGGGACATTGAGACTGCGGTTGAAGGGGCTCTGAAAGACACTCCTAGCCCTGAAGATTGCCCCGAGAACAGGCTTTATGTGGTTCCGACCTTAAGGGGAAAAGTCATCCACTGGGCTCACACGAACCGAACTGTATGTCACCCAGGCATTGCCAAGACGCTATCAGTGGTCGAACAGCGCTTTTGGTGGCCTAATGTTAGGAGGGATGTTAGCGATTACGTCAATGCTTGCCAGGTATGTGCTGCTAACAAGGCCTCTCATCAACGTCCTTCTGGGGAGTTGTGACCCCTGCCAATACCACAACGTCCTTGGTCAGACATTTCCGTAGACTTTGTTACAGGATTACCGGCATCTAAAGGCAATACCACCATTCTTACAGTTTTTGACAGGTTCTCTAAGATGGCGCACTTCATTGCACTTCCAAAACTCCCCTCAGCTAAAGACACTGCCGAGCTAATGATTAATCAGGTTTTTAAGTTCCATGGTTTCCCCAAGAATGTGGTGTCTTATAGGGGTCCCCAATTCATTTCGCAATTTTGGAAGGAGTTTTGTAATCTCATAGGTGCTACCGTCAGTCTGTCATCCGGGTTTCATCCTGAAACCAACGGCCAAACCGAGAGGCTGAACCAGGACCTGGAGACGGGGCTCCGATGTCTCGCTTCACAGGAGCCGCGATCCTGGTCTCAGAAACTGGTTTGGGTCGAATTCTCCCACAATTCCCTCCCCTCTGCATCCACTGGTCTATCGCCTTTTCACGTTGTGGATGGTTATCAACCATCTCTGTTTCCTGCCATAGCCCCAGAATCCACAGTTCCAGCGGCATTAACCTTGGTGAGACGCTGCAGGAGGACCTGGGAGCGAGCCCGCCAGATGCTGCTGCGCCAGGGACGGTCCTACAAAGCCGCTGCTGACCGTCGGAGGACACCGGCCCCAAACTACAAAGTGGGTCAGCGAGTTTGGCTTTCGACCAAACATATTCCACTCCGGGTGGAGTCCAAGAAGCTCGCTCCCAGGTTCGTTGGGCCCTTCCCCATCACAAAAATAATCAACCCTGTCACCGTGAAGCTGAGGCTCCCAAGGTCTATGCGGGTCCACCCTACTTTTCACATCAGCCTACTCAAGCCAGCCCGGGAGTCCCCTCTGGTCTCGCCTTCCAGGCCCCCTCCTCCCCCCCGGTTTGTGGATGGGGGCCCTGTCTTCTCTGTGAAGCGGCTGTTGTCATCTCGTCGGAGGGGCAGGGGGTTTCAATATCTGGTGGACTGGGAGGGCTATGGGCCTGAGGAGCGTTCCTGGGTACCGTCTGCGTTTATCGTGGATGATTCGCGTTCCAGAATTCCTTGTTTCCATGTCATAGATTCACAGTAAGACTTGACCCTGTTCCGATTATCGACCTTGCCTCTTTGCCTCATGTTTTTGGATACTGTTGCCTCTCTTGGATTGCCTGCCTGTGTACTGACCTATGCCCGTCTATTAAACCTCTCTTTTTGGAAACTGTCCATTTGTTTTGGAGTCGTGCATTTTTGGGTCCTATCCTCTGTTCCGTTCATGACAAGTATAGCAGTGGTCTAAAATGTTATTTTCCCTGGTAGGACAGTCGATGTGCTGCTTGTATTTAGGGAGTTCGTGGTTGAGTTTAGCTTTGTTAAAGTCCCCGAGCATAATGAGGGGTGAGTCCGGGTGTTTTTTTTTCAATTTCGTTGATTTATGTGGTTTATTTCTTGCACCTGTGCTTCCGAGTCGATTGATCTCCCGGGAGAACTTCGACTTCCGTCTGGCATGGGGTGAATGAAGACTTCGAGACACTTGGCATTTGGGCTAATTCGATTTATTGAACAGGCCTTAGTGTCATAGCAGCTGGTTCATTGTCAGAACGACGAAAAAGCCCCCGAAAAACCCCTGGATCTCAGTTTATCAAGGTTTAATTCTCTGGGCGTGGAATTAGCCCCTCCTTGGGGCACCCGTGAGAGGGCCGTTCCTCATGACCATATGACTAGCACTCCCCTGCGGGTGTGTCTTTACTCTGTCAATTACCCCCCTCCCTGGGGCCCTTGGTTGCGATAATGAAAACCAGTCCTCTCTGATGACCTGACCCCGGTTGTAAATACCAGTCAGGTTTCGGTCAAGAACTAGCCGGAAATCCCACTATCCATATAACTGATTTAAGGATGTCCTTGGATTTAGACGTACAAAGAAAAGACAGTTTGAGTGAATACAGGTCTTCCACCCTTTGACCCTCCCAAAGGAACTCTGATTGTGTTACTATTAAAATATACTCCATAACCCCCCTTTAATGAGATCCCCAAACTCATTACAAAACCTAGAGTTAGCAAATGACACCTGGCCAGAAACAACAAACCAGCATTTGTCCAAAAAGTTAACCTATTATCTACAATTTGGAAGAATCTACTTGGTCAAGAAAATCTATCATGCTCCAAGGCATTTATTTAAGGTTAACCATTTACTAGGAAAAACAATTATTCTAATAAGGCTGAATCACTCCCTGCGTCTCATTGTCGCCCCCTGAGGCCACACGTGCGTACCAAACAGCCAAACAAACCAAATCTCCTCCCCGCTATCAAAAAGGAGCCAATCCCAAATTTATCAATTTGTACGCGCAGCCTCGTGGAAGCGCCAAGGTTTCGCGGCTCTCGGTCGAAAAACCTCTCTCAAATGAGACGAGGAAAAGAGCGAGAGTCAGATCAAGTGTCCTTCAGAGCCCCGTACATCAAAACACCCAAAGGGACCCTGACTCGGATGGTAAACCATACACAACAGAATAATACAAACATTGAAATAAATGAACAAAAAACAGTGTAAAACACAAAAAAGAACTGTGGAAGCACACATATCAAAATACACACAAAATAAAAATCCTAAAGGTGGTCTCCCTCCATATGGTCTACAGCTCATGTCATTGTTGAAGAAACTGTAACCCCTGCAGCCCAGGGCCCGCTGTCCATAATCACAGTCCATGAAATTGTCCCAGAGTCCAGGTTTATACACGCGGGACCCCGAACAGCTCCAGACCACCCCTGGAAGAACAAAAACATCTGCCAGTATTTTGCAACAAAATCAACCTTAATCCAACCCATTTTCAAATGGATATCTAACAGTACAACATATGGAGGGCAGTCAGTTCTACACATCTGAGGCAGACACGGTAGTGGCAGTTGCTTAATCCGTAAGTGATAATACCCCCCTTGCATCGCTGTATGCCTCCAAACCCCTGCGGATATGACTCCTACGCGTACCACCGCTGGATATTATTTTTATTTTGTAACACACTTGCATGAAGGAATCTGAGCCAAGAAAATGACCTAACTTCCATCACCACGTCCATACATCCATTCATCTTCTGAGCCGGTTCTCCTCACTAGGGTCGCGGGCGTGGTGGAGCCTATCCCAGCTGTCATCGAGCAGGAAGCGGGGTACACCCTGAACTGGTTCCCAGCCAATCGCAGGGCACATACAAACAAACAACCAGTCGCACTCACAGTCACACCTACGGGCAATTTAGAATCTCCAATTAATGCATGTTTTTGAGCTGTGGGAAGAAACCGGAGTGCCCGGAGAAAACCCACGCAGGCACGGGGAGAACATGCAAACTCCACACAGGCGGGGCCGGGGATTGAACCCCGGTCCTCAGAACTGTGAGGCAGACGCTCTAACCAGTCGTCCACCGTGCCGGCCATTATCACATCACGCTGTCTAATTTAGTCGAAAAATAAGCTCTTGGTCTTAGTTTATCACCGCATTGTTGCGTAAGTACGGAGGTCATGTAATAGCTTTTATACTCTACCATTTGAATGAATGTTTTATCATAATTTGGAAGGGCCAGCGCGTTACTGGACACCAGATGTTGTTTAATGTCACTGAAGGCCTTTTCCATCCATTTTCTAAGTCCTTCTTTTTCTTACTTCCTTTTTCTATTTTAGACACCATGTTTAGCCAGACAACTACGTCGTCATATCCCTCTTTTTTCTATTATTTTTATGTCGACTTTTATTTCATCTCGACGTTGAACCAATTTTTAGAATTTAGCTGGCCCGCAAGATCGTATTTGGTTATCCATGTGTTTAAATGTTTCATTTTGTAAGGGGTTTGGAGTTGAACATATTTCCAGTCTTTACACGTTAAGCGTTCTTTTGAATCCGTTTTACTGTTATTTTTCCTTATTTTGTGAATTTGGAAGTCAGTTTATTTGCACCTCGAGTGACCTAAATACTGACTATTCAAAATGACAGGGTGACACTGAATGTCTGGGGTTTGGTACTCCTCAAACTTTTACCCACATGGGGCGGAGGATTCTTGCACCTGCTTCCAAACCCAGTTGTAACTTGCAATCCGGTCGTATACATTCATACTTCTACACATTCACACGATACTAGTAACGTTTTTACAAACCACCTGAAACATGGAATTTAAGTACGTACAGGACTCCGTCGTCCCTTTGACTTGCCAGTGACTAGTATTACCCTAGGTTTATTCTTCCGCAGACTTCTTTGTTGCGCAATTCTTTCCATCAAAATTGTCCATAATATTAATGCAAACTAAGCCAAACTATGATAATTTCTACCATTTATTTAACAGGTGCCCCAACCCCTCTTCTTTCCTAATTTCCCACTTCTCACCCCACTTGCGGCATGGGCTAGTCCCTGCCCTCGTGACTTACCTCACCCAATTCGGTGGATTCTTGGCACGCTCCCCTAATCATCCGCAGCGGCTTGCAATATCTTACCCCCCCGTCGTCCTGTAACTTAAATCTGCGTTAATTTTCACATCATTCCCCTTTTAGTTCCGTACCTCGTAGAGACCCTAGTTCGGACCCGACTGCGTCATCAAATCCATATTAGCCCCCAGACTCTAATAGCTCATTATACCATAGTTACTCTATATTTATTGTTCATGCCAACTTCCATATATCTGTCACTTTTTAAATCATAACCTTTACAGGGGTGTCAATAGCTGTTTCGTATTATTCATTACCACTCATATCATACTTACCGTCAGTGTCACGCTAAGGTACTTACTACCATATCAGGTGAACTCCTTCGATAGTATTGTATTAGACATTCCAATATTGGTCCTACTCTGTATCCCACCAGTCATGCATGCACAGTGTCTTCCTAAGCTCTCCTCCATCCAACATCCTGTGATGAACCTGCATAAACTAGCAACCTCCAATATCAGTATAATGTTGAATCAAAGCTCAGAATTGGACTACTTACCTCCCGTTCGGATACATTACGCATCAATGTGTCCACTTTATCCGGGTCACGGAACCCTTCTTCGACAGCTGTCTCCGGTCCGCCGGCCGTAGATGGTACGGGTGGGATGCATTACAGCAAAGTTCCTAGAGGCAAATACACAACAACAGGAATAAAAACCACCATCCACATTTAAACAGGTCATCTCCCCGTTGCAGAGGCCCAGCTGACGAGTCCTGTAAACAAGTCCTTTAATAAATGAATCATACCTCTGCAAAAGATGTTCCTGCCAGGACTCCAGAATCTCTGCCTTCATATTCCAGAGAAGGGCCAAGTCGACAATGGTCACCAAACATTGATATTATTTCCATAAATAACGAATCACATGTTAACACTGATAATTCATTGTTAACACGTTTCCCAACAGCGGCAATGTCAATAGCCCAAGAATCACATAAGAATCGGCGTTAAGTCAGCACTCCCATAACCTGCAATAAATCAACACTGTCACCCTCCATCCTCCTGGGCGTCCTGTAAAAAATATAGTTATGTCTACAAATCAGAGTCAAAAAGCAGAGTCTTCCCCGTGTCCTTATGTACACCGTCACAAAGGTCTATTAGTCAACAGTCTGTGTAGACCTTACCCACTTGTCTGTCACAATGTCCTGGTCGTCATAAACATGGTAGTCTCAGATGACCCCACAAAGTGCATAAAAGCCTTCTCCACATGAGTGAATTTGACCCAGTGGTGCTTCATTTCTGCTTTTAATCAACACAACACAAACATTTAACACAAAACGTAAACATTTAACACAAACCATAAACATTGACCACAAACCATAAGCATTGAACACAGAATATATATTGGTTGACTCGTAATTCCCAACCAACCCCTTTGGAAGATTTTGTGTGCTTACCCAATCCGCGGATCTAAATTTGTAATTCGCGAGCTATGAAACTTGGGCAGCCTCCTGAGGCTTTTGTTTTTAACGCAATTAATATCCCTCTTTCCTCGTTCCTGTTTGGGCAAAAACCGCCTTCTCCCCTGCCATCACGTAACTAGTATTTGAAAGTTGATCGGTTTGAACTAATTATTACAATCACTACACGTGGTTTTCCTCCTCAGTACCGCTATATTCCTGCTCGATTGACCAATTTAAAAATAGCTCTGGTACCGACTGATTTCTGATTATTACTCCCCGGGTGTACAAGAAACGGCTTGCTACACCCATGTCACTGCGCATAATTTCCCCCTGATCCCTCTACCAGTCTACAGGTATCCTTCATTGCTTTTTGCCTAATTTCCAATATCACATCTGACAAATCCGCAAATCAAGTCACCCTCTTCCACGTCAGACCAGATTAATTAATCGATCAATGCCCCCCTTTGTATATTACCCCCTAGGGCCCAAATACAGTAGATGGTCTTGGTCCATCGGTATTTACATGTGCAGCGTAGGAGGCTTTTGCTAACAAACTACTAACAGACTCATTAACCAATGGTAGGTGAAATCAAGTAGGAGGGCTGCTCCTTTCTGACCTCTCTCTTTCAACCCCTACTGACGTTTAATATAAATTTTGAAGTAGAATTCTATCTGAGGACTGCATGACCTCATACTCCCATAATGGCAAAAATATTTCTAGCCATAATTTCTCCCACAATCCTATCTAGTGCCTCTGCCCACCCCACTGACTAGGGAGATTTCTGACTCTTAAGTAAAATTTAACCCTCCTTATACTGAAAACTCCTAAATATATGCCCTGCCTAGCCTTTACCCTTTATTGCTGTTCAAGGGCAGGTGACCTGCTTAATACCAATTACCAAATTACCTCAAGTGTGTCCCCACCATCTTCCGACGAGCCACTGATCACCGACCGACTCCGACCTCCGCCACACGGCATCATTGATGACTTTGAGATGTGTCCACTTTGTCCCCCACTGAAACAGACTTTTCATCATATTGTTCCAATCCGCTTGGTAAACGTGGAGACACAGGACCATTCAGCTGCTCTTTGCCTTTCCAGCTTTTCGCCGTCTCCACCACAAAGTCCTTTCCTTGGCTCTCTTTCTGTCATGAGAAACATCCTTCATATAGATGCAATCGTCTGGTTGAAGAGTCTCTCAGTCTCTCGTGACAAATAATAACAGTTGCGCCCCCCTTCCTGGCTTTTACGGCATTGCTTATGTCTTTGTTATTTTTGTGGATAAACTGAAAAGCCGAAACCGGCGACCGACCCGCGGCTGTAACAGCATATGAGAGGGGACACACTGGGTTTTCACTTGTCAATAAGGTCACGCTAGCACGACCGAGCCTCCCATAGTCACCTGTTCAGTAAACGGCGTTTCTGTCATAGCTTCTAAATTTGGTTTATATCCGCTTACTTTCTCGCTTGTTCAATTAAGTCAGCGGAAGATTTTTAAGTCTAACCTTTGTTCTTTTCTTCCTATTTACAGTTGTCTCTGAGTTGCAACCCTCCTGACCTCTGTCTCTTATCCTCAGACGTAAGCCCTGCCTATCGTAAACTTTGCACACGCACCAGTTGTAAAACGGGCCCCCTAGCTGGGATGCCGATGTCCGGTCATTTAACATTTTAGTGCAAGTTCCAGGCTATTTTAGGGCGCAGGGCACCGCAGGACTTCCCAGATTATTCTGTCTGCTATTTCCTCAATCAACCTTAACTTGTATTTATTAATCTATATATGGTGCTTCCCGATTACCCCTTTTGTGTATCATTACTTTATGTCTCACATGATCAATGCCTTGACCAAGCCTTCCCAACCGCTGTAAGGAATCAGTCCCCAATAACTGGGGCAACAATGTTATCTTCTTTTTAGAAATCTAAGAATCCTATCCCTGATAAATTTGTCCCTTTAGCTCAAAAAGTAGCTCTCCGCTTGTCCACAAATTGTTGTAATCAACCTGATTGAGGGGATAGAATGCAAATAAATAAACCTCCTCAAAATTAACTTGCCCGACAGATGGAAAAATCCTCTTTGTCTTCCCTGCTCTTGTGCTGAATCTGGGAGACAATCAAACAGATTAATCCTCATACCATATTAGCCATTCTCAAAAACATGTACTCCACACTTTCCCTTGTACATGATGCAAATGAGGCACAGTCTCATGACGTATGTACCATAAGTAGCAACTTAATCTTGACCCCTCTATGGCATATCCTTCAATTCTGTGAATGAAAAGAGTTGCATTCGCTATGCTGTATTAATAGTCACTAGACTGTATCAACTATTGTAAGGATGTCTTTAGTTGACTGGTGTACCTCGCATAATTTTCTTAATTATGGCCGACTGGTGGCTGACTGGTTAGAGCGTCAGCCTCACAGTTCTGAGGACCCGGGTTCAATCCCCGGCCCCGCCTGTGTGGAGTTTGCATGTTCTCCCCGTGCCTGTGTGGGTTTTCTCCGGGCACTCCGGTTTCCTCCCACATCCCAAAAACATTTTAATTGACAATTTTAAATTGCCCGTAGGTGTGAATGTGAGTGTGAATGGGTGTTTGTTTGTATGTGCCCTGCGATTGGCTGGCAACCAGTTCAGGGTGTACCCCGCCTCCTGCCCGATGACAGCTGGGATAGGCTCCAGCACGCCCGCGACCCTAGTGAGGAGAAGCGGCTCAGAAAATGGATGGATGGACGGTTTGCCCCAAACAGGAACTTCTATGTATATCCAATTACAAAAATCACAGCCTCCCTGTATATTCACAATTATACCCATCCTGCCACTTTTTTTGTGTGCCATTCCGTAAAGACACAAAATGATTCCCTCTGACACACAAGTTAACACATTTTTCATTACTCCTCTTCTAGGCATAAACAAGTTTAAAGCCATCGTATGCGTTAATGTGCTTCTCCCAATCATCTATCACCTCCCATGCTCTTTAAGCATCAAATTTTTTTTTCATCTTTTCCTTTCAAAACAACCTCTCTTTCTTCCTTCCGAAACTCATCTGTTACGTGAAACAACGTACATTTCTGCCTTTCTATCTTATTTTCCTTTTTCCACATTTCTCACCCACTTCTAAATTCGACTCGTTTCTTTTGATACTTCTTCCTTTCCATGCCCGCTGACAACTGACTTTCTATTTCATTCCGCCACATATCACATTAATTACCTCTGTTGAACACATTGGGCTGCTTCCGCCCTCCGCACACGCAATAAAATCCCGCACATACACACCTCATGATTCACTCGTAACACACTAAAATACATTCTCATCCACTTCTTACATTTCACCTCCTGCTCATAACATACTATCCAAACCAGCACTTTGTTCGCCCTTCATTCAAACTCCGTGTGCAGCCCGAAGTGTGCCACGGCTCCGTAACCTCAGGAGCGGCCACACCAATTCAACCGCCTGTATTCCTAGCGCGAAGCGTGCATGCCAACAAAAACATCCAGGGTCATGTCTCGGCTGCTTCCCTGGGAACACTGGCCAGCTCTTTTTGACCCGGAAATGGAACAGCACGATGCAATTCTGACGTATTCACGGCCGCCCGGCATCCGCGTTGTATATATATATCTATATTAATTTATCATACCTTACTTGTATTTTTTTATAACGATAATGGGTACCCTTTTAGAGCGCTTTATAGCTGTTTACATATATATTTTTATAATTATATTTATTATAGTTCTAGGGTTTTCTTCATATTGTGTACACAATTAATAAGTCGTATCACACAGAGTATCCGTATCACACACAATTAGTTCCACGGGGCTTCTTCTAGAACTACTATGAAGTCTCTTTCGTTCCCAAATAGAGCTCACCTCGTCCGTTCCTTAATTTGCTCACACTGGAATGACGTTTTAGCCTCAGATTAGCATAACCAAACCGACAGGAGTCGAACCTTCGAAATTGTGTTATGCAGTCTGCACCCCACTTTGGCCCCACCGTATACGTGGGCGTGTTTCCTCATCTTCCCACCAAGAACGTCGTGTGATAACTTAATCCAATTCCCGCGTCTGGCTAGCTTTTGGCGGCCTCTCATGGCTCGCCGACGTCACTTCTCTCAGACTACGCTTGCACACTCATTCTGCTAAATAGTAACCTGGCCAGGTTGTGTTCAATCGGTACTTAACGACTATGGGCTATGGTACTCATCTGGTGACGTGCCTTGCTAATTTAACGGCCTGACTGAACTCATGCCAGCATACGAGCTCCGCATGAACACATCCGTTCTGAAACTAAGCGCACGTCCCAAATCGAGCATTCTACTGTTAACACTTTAAAACTTATTTTGACATCACTGCGTGTCGAAATCATTCATTATAGAAGGGCCTTCCCCTTCGTGGGTCCAAAATACCAGTAAAAACAAAAAAAATTTAGACGAATACTTCAACACCCCCCCGCCGACACGGAAACACAGGGACGTGCCCACTTGTCGATTTCAATACAGCGCAAAAGCCACTCGCGTCAGCGGCGCACGGCCGTCAGATTCCAACAGTGAGAAAAGACTCACCTTTTTAGCCGGCATGAAATCTGAAGCGACCCAGCGTCGCTGACTCTTGGCCGCGCCGCAAAGAATCCTGTTCGTGACGCCACTTATGTGGTTTATTTTTTGCACCTGTGCTTCCGAGTCGATTGATCTCCCGGGAGAACTTCGACTTCCGTCTGGCATGGGGTGAATGAAGACTTCGAGACACTTGGCGTTTGGGCTAATTCAATTTATTGAACAGGTCTTAGTGTCATAGCAGCTGCTTCATTGTCAGAACGACGAAAAAGCCCCCGAAAAACCCCTTCATCTCAGTTTATCAAGGTTTAATTCTCTGGGCGTGGAATTAGTCCCTCCTTGGGGCACCCGTGAGAGGGCCGTTCCTCATGACCATATTTGGACTTGCACTCCCCTGCGGGTGTGTCTTTACTCTGTCAATTTGGTTGCGATAATGAAAACCAGTCCTCTCTGATGACCTGACCCCGGTTGTAAATACCAGTCAGGTTTCGGTCAAGGACTAGCCGGAAATCCCACTATCCATATAACTGATTTAAGGATTTAGACGTACAAAGAAAAGACAGTTTGAGTGAATACAGGTCTTCCACCCTTTGACCCTCCCAAAGGAACTCTGATTGTGTTACTATTAAAATATACTACACTTGTTCGGCGAGCGTTAGAACGCCAATCGACCTCCGCCTCCATGCGCCGAAAACCGCGGACGCCGCTCCGGTAAGTAACTCGGGGAAAAAACTGAGCGGATTTGCGAAAGTTGGTGAAAGAAAGTCCGGAGTAGCCACATTGATGGTTAGCAAGTCTCCCCTTGTGTAAGTGAGTCATGTAATGTCTCCAAAGACGAACGAAAAACACAAAAACAAAAGCAATACTAGAGAGCGCGTAACCGAGGCAACCACACTGGTAGTCGCCATCAGGTAAATGCCAGCACATGTGTACGCAGGTCTCCTTTGGCCAGCAGCATGGTTTCATCTGGAAACACAATGTCAAGTCTGTGTACTGCACAGACAATGGCAGCATTACATTTCTGTAAAATGTCTCTTTGGCACATTTCCCCTGCCTCGTCCTGTTGTTTCACCACGTCCTCTGGGCAGCAGGTTGGGACAACAGTTGTCAGTGTGTCCCTCTTGTCCATAAGTGTAGTTACTGTAGTTACTCTGTGCATCAGCAGGGCCTCGACAGACACGTGCAACGTGTCCAGTTTTTCCACATACAAAGCAACTTATGGACTTTGCGCCGCGGGAGTGACCCCTGAAACCACCTCCGACCCCCCTCTAGTCTGCTGCTGTAGTAGCAAAGTGGCCCACGTCAGGTCCTGCGACAGTAGCTGTGGTGCCATGACAATAGTGCCTGTTTTTTTTTTTTGTGACATATTTTCTTTGGCAGCGCCTTCGATGCAAGGTTTTCTGCATTTGTTCTATCTCACTGTTTTCAGAAGTCTTTTTGTCTATCCATCTTTTCATAAAGTGAAGTACTCTTAGTTCTGGGTATAGTGAGGAAGTTTGTGGTGCCTGCGCATATCGTGTTTTTTTTATTTTTTTATTTATTATTATTTTTTTCAATTTCATCCTCCTTTCTTTCTCTTTTTTCCTTTTGTCATGCCATAATCATGGCATCATCTTTTGGTTCAATCATCCCCACCAATGCAAGTACATTGATCACTGTACACAGAGTTTGTTCTTTTTCAGCGATTTTAGAGTTCACTGCGGATTTCTTAAAGACGGACGTTTTTTTGTTTTTTAGAAGTTTTATTTCTACAACTAGTCTGTCTTTTAGACGGTGAAACTCAGGAAGCAAAGGCTCAGTCTTTCTGATTTGTCCTTCTTCCTCTTTTTTATCAAATCACTTACTTATTTTCTCTCTTTCCTTTTTCTGTTTCTTCTCCCCTACATACCTTAGTCCCGTATAATGTAACAGTAACTTTGTGAATTGCCACCTTTTCCCCCTTCGTGACCTGAATCTCCCAATACCAATTCGGGTTTTTCTACCAATTGACAATGTTTGTCAAAATGTCCTTCCATCCATCTATCCATTTTCTGAGCCGCTTCTCCTCACTAGGGTCACGGGCGTGCTGGAGCCTATCCCAGCTATCATCGGGCAGGAGCCGGGGTACACCCTGAACTGGTTGCCAGCCAATTGCAGGGCACATACAAACAAACACCCATTCGCACTCACATTCACAACTAGGGGCAATTTAGAGTTGTCAATTAACCTACCAAGCATGTTTTTGGGATGTGGGAGGAAACCGGAGTGCCCGGAGAAAACCCACGCAGGCACGGGGAGAACATGCAAACTCCACACAGGCGGGGCCGGGAATCGAACCCCGATCCTCAGAACTGTGAGGCAGATGCTCTAACCAGTCACCCACCGTGCCGAAAAATTTCCTTCCATCATATAAATATGGGGAGAATTTGTAGAAAAGTGAATGTCTCAGTGACAGATATTTCAAATGTGAGAAAGGAAGTGTCTACCACAAGTGGCGCCTTTCTCCTTGGGGTTTCCCCACACTTCATACATCTTTTTAATTCACTTCGGAATTCTTCTAATAGTTCTTTCGGCGTGTACTAAAAATGCCTGAAAGAATTTTCTACACATAAATAACACTGTATTATTCTTGTCCTGCAAGACCTTCCCTGGTCTCTAACCAGAGGGATCCTTCACTTCTAATATTTACCTTTTAATAGTGGTAAATCTTCCCTGACCGTCGTCAGGGGATAACCTTCCCCAGTCGTCACTGGGGGATAACCTTCTCCAATCTGTCGTGATTGGAGGCTAACCTTCCACAACCTTTGTTGTAGGATTTCTCTATCTCGCGAGTCACACAAAATTTAGGATTAGAAAAAATTACTTGTCTCGGACTCACAAATAATTTGGTAATTGTCAATGTGCAGAATTTTGTTAAAAAGGTCTCTGCTTTGTGAGCGCTCTGTTTGTGAGTCCAGGGCAAGTAGTTGATGACCAAAATTAACCTCTCCTATCGGACAAACCACGACACAGGGTCACCATCTGTTAAGGACGTAATATAATGTCAATGTTCAATAGATCATGGAACCTTCAATCGTCCTTGCGTGTTTGTTTTCTTTGTCCAAAAAGAAAGGAAAAAAATAAGACACCAAAGTGCTGAGTCTCAGGGTGCATTCAATCAACTGTACACCAGAGTGCAGGTTCACTGAATGACACACCTCGTTTATTTGAGCTAACTCCTTTTATTCACATCAGAAGGTTTCGTTAGGACTGTTCAGCAGAAGGTTTTGATATATATGTTTAGCAGAAGGTACCTCTGGCCTTGGGTGTTATCAGAAATCTTCCTACAGCAAACAGTGTCTGATGAAATCAATGAGAGCACACCTGCCTGTCTGCTTCACAGATTCGACGAACCTCTCCCAGAGCTTGGTCCAGACCTCCCTGGGATACTGTCAAAGGCCCGTGCCACTTCGCAGATCCCCTCTCTGACTCTGGTAAAGCCTAGAGAGCCCGTCGCGCCAGGTAGAGCCCGCCTTAAAGACTCCCATTCATCAGTCACTTTTCTTGGTGTCTCTACAGCTATGAGCTTAAAAGACTTACACAAATTTACGCACAACATTCCGAGATTTGAACCTAAAACTGACGGCTCCCATGACACGGCAGCATACCTTAAAGACATTGAATTTTACCTTAAACGATTCCCATTTGCTACCACAGAGGATAACTGTACCTTATCAAGGTCACTTCTAGTCGAGACGTGAGTAATGGAACGACAACCGGCACATGTATTGTCAAACTATCAAGCCCTTTGTCCAGCTTTGTCCCGCAAATTTGACGACCCGTAACCGGCTTACCGGCCGCTCTTACTGTTAAACAGGGGAGCCTCGAAAAGCCACAAGCTTATTACTGTCATTTACGCAAAGCATATTTCGGGTTTCTAAACGAACCGAACATGGAAGAAGACATACATTTTTAAATGCTTTTTGTTGAAAACATGCAACTCAATGTTAAACACCATTTGGGAGTGGCAGCATGCCCTCGCAGGCTGTCCAGCTCACAACTGCGCAACCTAGCCGCTAAAGGCTTCGCTAAACATAAAAAGACCAACACAAAGCTGTGGGATCACAATATTTTGGGTTTGAGATAGCAAAATAATGACACGCCCCAAAACCTTTAACCGGTAAAAACAGGCTCCCGGTCCTGTTCGCCTGAGCGTGACAAGCCTCATCGGCACAGGCGAAAACCCAGTGTGTCAAATAAAGATCAACAGTCACCGAACGACTCCGGCAACTTGTCAAACAAAAAAGACAAACAACCATTTCGACGTCTTCTAGGTAATCTAACCGTTAATGACACGTCAGGGAAATTTTACTTGACAACCACACTTGAACGTACGTTCCAATATGACGGACTCGTGGATACTGCAGCAGACATCACAGTCATGTCCGAGGACGTGTTTGACTTATTGCGTGAAAAATTACAGCAGGAGGGTCGTACACTCAACCTCCAACACTGCGAAATGAGAATTTGCGCCTTTGCCTTAGTGAACACCCAATTAGACTTGCTCATGTCATTACATTGGACAATAGGGCCACATTCCATAATTCATCCCGTGTTCATGTCACCTGTCAAGTCAGTATCTTTGTTCATTGGACAAGATCTGCTAAGTCGTTTCATGCCATTAATTAACAATACTAGGTGTGAGATTTATGCACTGGTGCGGAGACCCCTACGAATGCCGAAACACACTAGAGCAGGGGTGGCCAACTAGTCAGAGACTAAGAGCCACTTTTTTTTCTGTGTTACTGCAAAGAGCCACATACACGGGTACACATGAACATCATCTTTTAATAATGTATGCACACATACACAGACCTCTGCTCAGCCAGATCTAATGAAAATAACCACACCAACATAATAATATCAGTAATTTTCAACAGTTAACATTGTGTGCACTGTCTCACACACACAAACTCTCAGTTCAAGCAAGTCCACAAACAATAATAGAATAATTTTCAATAACATCTTTCTCTTACTATGCTGAGACTTCTGGCATTCCTTATCTTGAACAATCCTCTTCAAATCTGGCTTGTATTCTGTTGTTGCCACTCTAAGCAATTCTTTCAAATGAGTGTCAGTCAGAACAGATCGATGCTTTGATTTCACATGTTTCAGGGTAGAAAACACAGACTCGCAGACGTACGTTGACCCAAACATGGACAGTATCTTAAGCGCAGCTCGTTTGATGTTAGGGTATTTTTCAATTGGCACACTTTTCCAGAACTCAACGGTCCCTTCCCTTAAAACAGAAAAGCAGAATTGGACCCTCTGAGTCGCATATGATGGGCCCTGTCCCTAATCATTGGTCCACCTATTCAGCTGTCATGCATGCCTTGTTTGTGTCTTTCCTGCTTAGCTGGCCACCACTCTCAGTGGCTGTTAAGTCAGTCTGCTTCTTTTGTGACTTTTACTCATGCATTGCTTCAACAGGACAGGACATGTCGGCCTCATCAAAGACAAGTCTGCATATCGACAGGAAGTGGAGCGGCTGGACCTGTGGTGCGGCCAACACAACCTGGAGCTGAACACGCTCAAGACTGTAGAGATGATTGTGGACTTCAGGAGGCATCCTTCGCCCCACCTGCCCCTCACGCTGTCCAGCTGCCTTGTGTCAAACGTCAAGACCTTCAAGTTCCTTGGAATTATAGTCGCTCAGGACCTGAAGTGGGTGATCAATATCAACTGAAGCACGGCCTGTTGAGGCAGTTCTACATACCGGTCATCGAATCAGTCCTGTGTTCTTCCATCACAGTCTGGTTTGGTGCTGCTACAAAAAAGGACGAGCTCCGACTGCAACGGGCAATCAAAAATACTGAAAAGATTGTCGGTACCCCCTTACCCACCCTTGAGGACTTGCACGCTGCCAGAACTAAGGCAAGAGCGTGCAAAACCCTCTTGGACCCTCCACATCCTGGTCACCAGCTCTTCCAGTTCCTTCCCGTAGGGAGGCACTACCGATCAACGCAAACTAGAATGAGCAGACATTCCAACAGCTTCTTCCCTCTTGCCATCAACTTCTTAAACAGCTAACCTACAATTCCATTGCAACATGCTGCCAATTTTGTGTGTGTTGAGTTTGTTGTCACATTTCTGTCAGGCCAATTACAAGCACTCACTGTAGTAGTCTCGCCACGCTGCACTATTTGCATATCTGTTGTTGACCAATACTGGCCACTCATACCAGAGTAGCGTCTGCACTACTTGCACACTGACTGAGGAGTATCTGCAACATTTGAACAATCGACATTGTCCCAGATTATCGCACTACTAATCACTTTAAACTGCATACACTCCTTGAAGTCTTGGCGCCCTTTGCACAATGGTCATTGCACCGGACTATTGTTATATTAGTCATTGAAACTGCTCTAATTCCGAGAGGACTCTTTTTGCACAATTGTCAAAAAACAAAAACAAAACATAATAATAATAATTGTACTGGCATTACCAGATTACTAGCAACCTTTTATTGCGCAGTGACTGTTTTTCTCAATGTCTTTATGTCTCAAAAGTATTCTCTGTCAATTGACTGTCTGTTGTCAAAATAGAGCGGCTCCAACTACCGAAGACAAATTCCTTGTGTGTTTTTTGGACATACTTGGCAAAATAAAGATGATTCTGATTCTGATTCTTTGTCTCTTCTCAGAGACCTCGGATTTACCGTGCACTTCTTCTCTACACCTTGCAAAGTGCACCTCAGTGCCATTTTGCCCACCCTTTAGTTTCCCAGGCAACGCCTTGGACCCCAACTATTCTGTTGCACATGCAATGACCACTTGGGATGTGCATTTCCTTCTGTGCTTGTTCCCAGCCTTTTTCTTCTCCTCTGCGTTGTTCGTGATGTCATAAGTGCCTGCTTTTCGTTTGATCTTTCTGGGGTTCGCCTTGGCCGCCACTCTTTCAATTCTTCCTCCTTGCGCACTGCGCAAGGTTAACTCTGGTTTCTCCTCGTTTTTTTACCTGCTCATTTGCATTATCGTGGACGCTCGTGGCCTCACGTAACGAAAGGGGGGTCACACAAGCGTCCGCCCACCATACACGAAACGAAGGATGGTCAACACAGTGAGAGCGGACCAATCAAGCAGATCCAACCTCCGTGACAGCATCCTCGCCACACCAAGTCTGCCAACGCAGATGCTCAACCAAAGCACAGACAAAAGCGAACGCGCTGCTTTGCCGCAAACTAATAACAAAACGAGCGACATAAAACGCATCCGCAGTGCCCCCACCGGTGACGCTTGTAGCCTTAGTACTATCGAGACACAACTTTGGGAATTGCAGTCCAAAATCCCACCACATGACAACGCATGGCTAACAAAGTAACCAATTCCTGGTCGCTAAGCAACACGCTAAAAGTAGCCATTTTAGTTCTCGACGATTGTAGTGCAGCTTTAAACCAAAATAGGCAGGCCATAACAACACTGTTGTCTGTGCTCCTAACGGTTTAACACACAGATTGCTAACATGTTGACGAACGACAGGCTATATGAAAATTGATCCCAATTTAGCAATAGACAGAATTTTTCTGTCTACGGCCCTGACAGGCCCCACTAATCCGGCCCACCTCATGTTTTTCCTTACAAGCTTCACAGATCTGTGTGTCAATTCTGAGTTCTGAGGAAAAGCCCTCCTTGTCGCTCACTCAATCAGTGACGCCCTCAAAGATGCCACTTTTCATATTGAGGATTACACTTGGGACCACCTGCCGTCTGGCAGTTACGACAGCCAAATTGTGATTTTTTCAAACAGCACAAAAATGCTTGCCTGAGGTCTTCCGTAGGAAAGGAATGGCTGAACCCGACATTGACCCAGCTCAAACTGTGCAGGAGTAGGTTCCACACCTAACATGAGATTCTGTTTTTTCTTCTTTTTTTTTCAGACTCCCTCTGTTTTGCTGAGGAGCTGGGCTGAAATTTTTTTTGGGTTCCTCTTTTTGCTTCTCCCTCTTACCTATCTTTGGGAGAACGTTACAAATATTTTTCATTCACGTTGGTGTTAGCTTTTTCTTTCAACTTTGTAACCTCTTGACCTCACAACATAGACACAGCTACATTGACATCTATACTCACACACCTAAAGTAAGAAGTTGTCATCGCCTATCGCCATAAGGGGGGTGATATGCACTAATGTTGTACTTTGGTAACTGCATTGTTGTGTGTCCTCATACCAACCTGTACCATCTTCCAAAGAGACATCGCCAAGACCCACCATCGAGCTTAATCGAGCCGACGAAGGGGGGATATGTAATGACTATGGCTCGGTTGTCACTGGCTTTCCGTGAACCTCTGGTGCCACCAGGTGCCACCACGTGCGCAAGCGCCCGCCTCAACCCGACGGCGGCTCTTTCGATCGAGGAAACCAGCCATGCGGCTTCAATTGCTTTTCCTAGCCGCAATCTGTTGGTGGAGCCTCAGTAAGCAACTACCAGCATTCTGTACCGGCCAGTTGAGAGCAAGAATGGGCCCGCCACAAGTTCAATCGGCAGGAAAGTTACGAGCGCACCCCGAGGGGAACACAATTTTCTTTTTTCCGCCTCTTTTTGCTTTATTTTTGTGCATCTTCTTCAACCATACCTGCTCCGTGCCTCCCGTGATGCGAGGAGAAAGACCAGTCCGTTTTTCCTAAATTTTATACATATAAAAAGAGATGTGGTGCCCTTTCGAGACAAAGTGTGTTTGATTCTAACGTTAAACGTCTATCTGACTAAACCGGAAGTGAACGCCGGCGTGCACCTTTGATGAATTTATTTCTTAAATAAGTTTCGTTTTATCCAAATGCCAATATACACTACATCTGTAACATAGCAAAATGTGAAAAACGTGCAGTGGTTAGAATACCTTCTGGTGGCACTGTAGGGCATGTTCAGATGGCCACTAAATTTAAATCTATTGAATAACTGAGTGTGCCCTGCGATTGGCTGGCGACCAGTTCAGGGTGTACCCCACCTCTCGCCCGAAGATAGCTGGGATAGGCTCCAACATGCCCATGACCCCAGTGAAGATAAGCGGTACAGAAAATGGATGGATGAATAACTGAGTCTGATACTATTAATATTCGATTTATTAACGCAGTGAAATCTTTTACTCCTAAGTATGATGTTCTGAAATTAACTAATAGTTCTTAATTAAACTCTCCCATTAGCCAAAAACAAAGTATCACTTCACAGATATTTAATAAGTGTATATCATTCATATCATTTCGCCTTTGTTCCTGTCCTTCTAGGGCAGGATACATGCTTAATACCAATTTTCAAATTACCACAAGTGTGTCACCACCAGATTATGCCCAGCCACTGACCCTCAACCTGCTCCATCATCTTCCAGTCAGTGACCTTGATTGCTTTCAGTAGTCCATTTCATTTCCGACTTAAAGACTTCATCACATTACTGCTTCCAACTTTGCAAACGATTCATTGTATAATTTTGCTCTCTTTTGGTCAGCTGTTTATGGTTTCTTCCTTAAGGGCCTTGCATTTACTCACATTATGCATTGAGGGAGATTTCTTTTCTTACAGACGGTGCCAACATGTTGGAGAATCTCTGATTCGTTCATGGCAAAAAAAATTAAAAATCAACTCAAAGTCATGCCCCCCTGCATGGCTGCGCAGCATGCTTCAATAGTCTCTGTCCATTTCCGTGAGAGAGACGGTGAAATAGTTGGCGACTGCAACGAAATATGAGATCGGACACACTGGGCTTTCAATTTTCAATAAAATAAGTCAAGTTCATTTGTATCGCCCTTCGTCACGAAAGATTCTCAAAGGGCTTAACAGGCCCACAGATGGCAATGATTGACGACATCTCCTAATCTAAACCCCCAATCGGGCAAGGAAAAATTCAAAACCCATCCATCCATCCATCCATTTTCTGAGCCGCTTCTCCTCACTAGGGTCGCGGGCGTGCTGGAGCCTATCCCAGCTGTCATCGGGCAGGAGGCGGGGTACACCCTGAACTGGTTGCCAGCCAATCGCAGGGCACATAGGAACAAACAACCATTCGCACTCACAGTCATACCTACGGGCAATTTAGTGTCTCCAATTCATGCATGTTTTTGGGATGTGGGAGGAAACCGGAGTGCCCGGAGAAAACCCACGCAGGCACGGGGAGAACATGCAAACTCCACACAGGCGGGGCCGGGGATTGAACCCGGGTCCTCAGAACTGTGAGGCTGATGCTCTAACCAGTGGTCCACCGTGCCGCTAAAATTCAAAACCCCATTTGGGAAAAAAATAAACCTTGAGAAAAGACTGCAGATGCAGACACCAGGATGACCAGGTGCAATGGATGCCGAGTGGGCAACATTTATCACATAGTATGGTGCTGTACAAAGTTCATTACGATAGCAAGATGCTTTACAATGTTCATTAAGATGACATAAGAGTCCATTTAAAGAGAAAAGCAGGGTAGACACCTTCGGTGGTTCTGTCTCAGGACCTGGCCCGGTCAGTCGGAGCAGGGTTAGGGTTATGTTTAGGGTTAGATGGTGGTCCAGGTGGAGCAAATAATCATTAACTTAGAATTTTATGGCTGCAACACGTTCAAAAAAAGCTGGGACAGGGTCATGTTTACCTCACCTTTTCTTTTAACAACATTCAATAAACGTTTGGGAACTGAGGACACTAATTGTTGAAGCTTTGTTGGTGGAATTTGTTGCGGTCTCTGTTGTCGTATTTTACGCTTCATAATACGCCACACATTTTCAATGGGAGATAGGTCTGGACTGCAGGCAGGCCAGTCTAGTACCCGCACTCTTTTACTACGAAGCCATGCTGCTGTAACAAGTGCAAAATGTGGTTTGGCATTGTCTTGCTGAAATAAGCAGGGGCGTCCATGAAAAAGACGTTGCTTGGATGGCAGCTTAAGTTACCCATTCCATTGGCACTAACACAGTCCCACACCATCGCAGATACTGGCTTTTGAACTTTGCGTCCATAACAGTCCGGATGGTTCTTTTCCTATTTGGCCCGGAGGACACGACGTCCACAATTTCCAAAAACAATTTGAAATGTGGACTCGTCGGACCACAGAACACTTTTCCACTTTGCATCAGTCCATCTTAGATGAGCTCGGGCCCAGAGAAGTTGGTGGCGTTTCTGGGTGTTGTTGATAAATGGCTTGTGTCTCATTCTTTCCAGTCGCCAGTTTGTTGTACCTTGTCGTCGCGTTCCAGCATTCCTTGTTTCCACGTCACAGACTAACAGTAAGACTAGACCCTGTTCCGATTATCGACCTCGCCTTTTTGCCTCACGTTTTTGGATACTGTTGCCTTTTTTGGATTGCCTGCCTGTGTACCGACCTCTGTCCGTATATTAAACCTCTCTTTTTGAAACTGTCCATTTGTTTTGGAGTCGTGCCTTTTTGGGTCCTATCCTCTGTTCCGTTCATGACAGAATGACCTGGCCATAAAATGGACCGAGCAGACTCAGACCCGGTGCGCAAAGCCCTTCAAGCACAGGGTCAACGCCTCTTGAAGCAGGATGAGCAGCTTGCTGCCCTCCACCTTCAACTAGAGGGACTATCAGAACATCAGGACAATATGATGAGACAGGTGGCCTCATAGTTTGAAGTTCTTATGAAAATGATTCAAAAGAAGGAACCAGTTGGCACTACACCCGATACCGCCACGGTACCAACGCTTTCATGTGAAGCAGTTACCATGCAACCACCTGCCACCTCCGCTGCTGTCTGCCCTCAGCTCTCCCGACCGGAGAGGTTATCTGGAGATTCTGGGAGTATTAAGCCATTCATCACTCAGTGCAAACTCCACTTTGAGCTGCAGGCAGCTGCCTTCCCCACCGAGAGGGCAAAGATCGCTTTCGTCATTTCCCACCTGACTGGCTACTGTTGTCAGTCAGGTCGCGTGTCATTCGTGGGCTTTTTTCGTAAAGACTATGGAGTACATTTTTCTATATTCCACACCAGATCGTGAGGCAGCTCACTCCCTTGTCACCCTACACCAAGGCAAGCGCAGGGTTTCAGATTACGCGATTGAGTTTCGTATTCTAGCAGCGGAGAGTCAGTGAAATAACAGGGCACTGCTCTACGCATTTTTTCAAGGACTATCCCCCGCCGTCAAGGATCATTTGGTCCCACTAAACCTGCCGACCGACTTGGACACTCATCGCTCTCGCCGTAAAAATCGACCAGAGGCTTTTGGATCGCGAGCTGGATGGAGTTTGGGCTGCGTCACCGCACACTTGGAGGACGAGCCTCGGTGACCAGCCAAACCAAAGCAGATCCCCTGTTGCCATTCTCAATCTACTGTCTAGCGTCACCACGGATGAACCCATGCAACTGGGCAGGTTCCGTCTCTCCCTGAGGGAAGGGCGGTGCTTCTACTGCGGGCAGTTGGGTCATTCCGTGAGCAACTGTCACTTCAAGGTTGCCGGTGCTGGTAGCCAGGGCACAGGAGCGGTGAGTCTAAATTTCATTAGACATTATTTCAAATTTCAGTGACATTATGCTCTCCTGATCAAGAAATTCATACACCTGTATCAATTGACACTGGTTCTGACACAAACTTACTCAACTCCCTCCTCGTTAGACGGATGCACCTTAGAA
The DNA here is from genome assembly GCF_024500385.1 of Phyllopteryx taeniolatus. Classification (NCBI taxonomy): domain Eukaryota; kingdom Metazoa; phylum Chordata; class Actinopteri; order Syngnathiformes; family Syngnathidae; genus Phyllopteryx; species Phyllopteryx taeniolatus. The sequence continues at coordinate 525,092 of NC_084517.1, forward strand.
CCTTTCAAATATAACGCCACCGCAACACCTATGCTGCTGACGGCAGTTGTATGGGCAAGATTACTCACCGCACCCAAACACTCACATTGACATTTCCTGATTCTCACTCGGACCACATTAGTTTTCATGTTTTTGACGCCATGAATCATGACCTTATTTTAGGGAACCCATGGTTGAAATTACATAACCCCCACATTGACTGGTCCTCTAGGCAGGTTATGTTATGGGACAGCAATTGCGCCCAGAACTGTTTCAAGCTTCCATGTGATTTTCAGGCCTATGTTTCAAATGACAATCCACAGACCCCATTAGGGGATCCTGACTTATCTCAAGTGCCCACCTGTTACCAGGACATTAAAGACGTTTTTTCCAAGTCTAAGGCCAAATCCCTTCCACCCCACAGACTTTATGACTGTGCTGTTGACTTGTTGCCTGGAACCACACCCCCACGAGGGAGGTTATTCTCTCTTTCAGGGACGGAACACAAGGCTATGAAGGAGTATGTGGACGAATCACTGGGAGGCGGGATTATTCGCCCATCTTCATCCCCTGCGGGAGTCTGATTTTTCTTTGTGGACAAGAAGGACAAGACTCTGCGACCCTGTATCGATTACTGGGGTCTTAACGCATAACTGTGAAAAACCGGTACCCTCTAGACTTAAGAAATGCATATCATCTAGTCAGGATAAGGAAGGGGGATGAATGGAAAACAGCATTCAACACACCAACGGGACATTATGAGTATTTGGTAATGCCTTTTGGACTAACTAACGCTCCAGCTGTTTTCCAGAACTTTGTCAATGATGTCTTGCGTGACATGTTGAATGTGTACGTTTTTGTATATTTGGATTATATTTTGATATTCTCCCCGGATGAGGAGACTCACATCATTCATGTCCACTCTGTGTTGCAGCACTTACTGCAGAATGAACTATGTGTCAAGGCTGAGAAATGTGAGTTCCACAAGGCGTCCGTTTCTTTTCTGGGGTTCGTGCTGGCTCCAGGTGAAATCAAAATGGACCCTTGCAAAGTTGATGCCGTGACTCTCTTTTGTGAAACTCCAAAACAAATTGGAGTTGTGCATTTTTGAGTCCTATCCTCTGTTCCGTTCATGACACTGTGACCTAGCAATAACTCTGCCAAGTTCTAAAAGTTTGACATAAACTCAATCAAAATGTATCAACCAGTACCTATCATTTAATGTACTGTGCTACACTATTAAGATTTCCTAATTTATTGTGACCTTATGCCAATCATAATCATTACCGTAAATAAACCTTCCCATCCATTGTTGTGTTCTACTCTTCTAATCACGATTTCTTAGCCTTAATTATTCATTTTCTTCAATCCTATGTTGACCCAATTTTTTTCTAAAATTCCCAATAAAACTACCATGATCCCCACAAAAGATCACCCTTCTTTAAATCAAATTGTAATTCCGTTCTGGATTCAACAGAAGGCCTCTCTCAATTAACAATTCACAATTCTATCATCTGTTCAAAATGGGTGTGGAACAAATCACTAAATCTATGCATCTGTGATTAAAATATTACGTGAATTTACCATTTTATCAGAATCAAATAAATGCTGGAAAGTGTATCCACGCAAAATAACAGTAAAACAGGACTGTTCAAATATTGAATGATGCAATTGCTTCTTTCTTCTTCTTTCTTTCTGTTTCACTCTGTATTGTAGGCCAGATGTTCACAACCTTTTTTCTCTTGTGTACCCCCTGAACAATTTTGTCATACCACCTCACTCATATGTGTTGATGATTCTCCAAAAGCAGAACTCAATGCAACGGATTATTGAATGAAAAATTGTTTTAACTCCTTAATTTGAACATTTAATTCACAGGCATCGTCTTCATTTAAAGTGTGTTCCTCCTCTTTGCCTGTAGTGTTGAATCTGGAGGAGACAATCAGATTGATTAATGATCACCAAAAAAAGTCATTCTCAAAAAATAAGTACTCAACATGTCATTTGTCACTGCACAAAATGCTAATTGGCGCCACCTCATGGTTGCATTTGGTTCCCATAATCACACTCTTCTCGCCTCTTACCTATCTTTCCCTCCCCTCATCCTGTCATTCTGCCATCGGCCACTATAGGAAGAGAGTCGCGATTAACTAACAAGGTTTTCCGATGTATTTTACTTTGAAACATTGGCAGAACAGGAATCAGTATTGGCTCGACACTATAACATAATGAACTACATTACACAAGTCTCTCTTTCCATTGACGTAATCTAAAAACCTGTTTCGGCTTACTGTGTATCATCGAATTGTTTTGGTTTTTTTAAAAAAAAAAAAAGGTTTTGCCACAAACATGAACTATGTATAGACAATGCAGCCCTATGGGGGGCACAAGCCAGTGGAAACTGTAGGCCGGTCCCAAGTCCGGATAAATCCAGAGGGTTGCGTCAGTAAAGGCATCTGGCTTTGCCAAACAAATATGAGGGTTCATCTAAAGAATTCCATACCGAATTGGTCGTGGCCCAGGTTAACAACGTCATCGTTAACCTGCAGGGCACCGGTGGAAATTCAGCTACTGCGGGTCGAAGATGAACGAGAGGTGGAAAGCGGGTTCTTCGGCAGAAAGAGAAAAGGAAAGCACAAAGCCTAGAACTGTTGAGATTTTGAATGTTGGGACTATGACAGGAAAATCTCAGGAGTTGATTGACATGATGATTACGAGAAAGGTTGATATATTGTGTGTACAGGACAGCAGGTGGAAAGGCAGTAAGGCTAGAAGTTTAGGGGCAGGGTTTAAATTATTTTTCCATGGTGTAGATGGGAAGAGAAATTATGTAGGGGTATTTTAAAAGAAGAGTCAGCTAAGAATGTCTTAGAGGTGAAAAGAGTATCAGCTCGAGTGATGAGGCTGAAACTTGAAATTGAGAGTGTTATGTATAATGTGATTAGTGGCTATGCCCCACAGGTAGGATGTGACCAAGAGGTGAAAGAGAAATTCTGGAAGGAGCTAGACAAAGTAGTTCTGAGCATCCCAGACAGAGAGAGTCGTGATTGGTGCAGATTGTAATGGACATGTTCATGAAGGAAACGGGTGATGAAGAAGTCATGGGTAAGTACAGCATCCAGGAAAGGAACTTGGAGGGAGAGATGGTGGTAGACTTTGCAAAAAGGATGAAAATGGCTGTAGTGAACACTTTTCCACAAGAGGCAGGAACATAGGGTGACCTACAAGAGCGGAGGTAGAAGCAGGCAGGTGGATTACATCTTGTGCAGACGATGTAATATGAAGGAGGTTACTGACTGTAAGGTAGTAGTGTGGCTAGACAGCATAGAATGGTGGTGTGTAAAATGACTCTGGTGGTGGGGAGGAAGATTAAGAAGACAAAGGCAGAGCAGAGAACCATGTGGTGGAAGTTGAGAAAGGAAGAGTGTTGTGCGGCTTTTCGGGAAGAAGTGAGACAGGCTCTCGGTGGACAGGAGGAGCTTCAAGAAGACTGGACCACTACAGCCAAGGTGATCAGAGAGGCAGGCAGGAGAGTACTTGGTGTATCTTCTGGCAGGAAAGGAAAGAATGAATCTTGGTGGTTGAACCTCAAAGTACAGGAAAGAGGTTAGCTAAGAAGTGGGACACTGAGAGGACCGAGGAGAGGAGAAAGGAATGCATTAAGATGCGACATAGGGCAAAGGTAGAGGTGGCGAAGGCCAAACAAGAGGCATATGATGACACGTATGCCAGGTTTGACACTAAAGAAGGAGAAAAAGATCTATACAGATTGCCCAGACAGAGGGATAGAGATGGTAAGGATGTGCAGCAGGTTAGGGTGATTAAGGATAGAGATGGAAATGTTTTGACTGGTGCCAGTAGTGTGCTGGATAGATGGAAAGAATACTTTGGAGAGTTGATGAATCAGGAAAATGAGAGAGAAGGAAGAGCAGAAGAGGCAAGTTTGGTGGACCAGGAAGTGGCAATGATTAGTAAGGGTGAAGTTAGAAAGGCATTAAAGGGGATGGAAAATGGAAAGGCAGTTGGTCCTGATGACATTCCTGTGGAGATATGGAAGCATCTAGGGGAGGTGGCTGTGGAATTTTTGACCAGCTTGTTCAATAGAATTCTAGCGGGGGAGAAGATGCCTGAGGAATGGAGGAAAAGTGTGCTGGTGCCGATTTTTAAGAATAAGGGTGATGTGCAGAGCTGTGGGAACTATAGAGGAATACATTTGATTAGCCACAGTTGATGAAGTTATGGGGAATAGTGGAGGCTAGACTCAGGACAGAAGTATTTGTGAGCAACAGTCTGGTTTCATGCCTAGAAAGAGTAACCACAGATGCATAATTTGCCTTGAAGATGTTGATGGAAAACTACAGAGAAGGTCAGAAGGAGCTGCATTGTGTCTTTGTGGATCTTGAGAAAGCCTATGGCAGAGTACCCAGCGAGGAACTGTGGTACTGCATGCAGAAGTCTGGTGTGGCAGAGAAGTATGTTAGAATAGTCCAGGACATGTATGATAGCAGCGGAACAAGGTGTTCTGAGGTGTGCTGTTGGTGTGACAGAGGAGTTTAAGGTGGAGGTGGGACTGCATCAGGGATCAGCCTTGACCCCTTTCCTGTTTGCAGTGGTGATGGATAGGCTGACAGATGAGGCTAGACTGGAATCCCCGTGGACCATGATGTTTGTAGATGACATTGTGATCTGCAGTGAAAGCAGGGAGCAGGTGGAGGAACAGTTAGAAAGGAGAAGGCATGCACCGGAAACGTGAGGAATGAAGATTAGCCGAAGTAAGATAAATATGTGTATGAATGAGAGTTGTGGAGGGGGAAGAGTGAGGCTCCAGGGAGAAGTGATAGCAAGGATGGAGGACTTAAAATACTTGGGGTCAACAGTCCAGAGCAATGGTGAGTGTGGTAAGGAAGTGAAGAAACGGGTCCAAGCAGGTTGGAACGGGTGGAGGAAGGTGTCAGGTGTGTTGTGTGACAGAAGAGTCTCTGTTGGGATGAAGGGCAAAGTTTAGAAGACAGTGGTGAGGGCAGCCATGTTGTACGGATTAGAGACAGAGGCACTGAAGAGACAACAGGAAGCAGAGCTGGAGGTGGCCGAAATGAAGATGTTGAGGTTCTCTCTTGGAGTGACCAGGTTGGATAAAATTAGAAATTAGCTCATCAGAGGGACAGGCAAGGTTAGATGTTTTGGAGACAAAGTTAGTGAGAGCAGACTTTGACGGTTGGGACACATCCAGAGGAGAGATGGTGAGTATATTGGTAGAAAGATGATCAGGATGGAGCTGCCAGGCAAGAGAGTGAGAGGAAGACCAGGGGTTGATGGATATCGTGAGGGAAGACATGAGGGCAGCTGGTGTTGGAGAGGAGGATGCAGGAGATGACCTCACATTGAAAAGGATCACACGCTGTGGCGACCCCTAACAGGATAAGCCGAAAGGAAAATAAAACGGAACTATATATAGAGACAATATAATTATTGAATCTCACTGTATCCCAAATTTTTTTATATAACACGGACTTGTCTTCATCCTAATTTAGTCAAGAATCTGCTCCTTTACATCTTTTATACGCTTCTTTTAAACATTTCTCAACATAAATACACTTTATAAAAAATATTTCTTCGCTCTCTCGTGTGCCGCTTCGTAAACACAAACAAAACACCCGTCAGACGCAGAAATACTTATTCCACAGTTTTACAATGGAAGTCAGATCCCTTCTCCTGGGAACAAGCAGAAACACGGCAACACATTATCATTGAATTTATTTATCACAATTGTATGGCTCAACCATTCTTTTATTAATTTCAGAATCCAAAACACATTGCGTGAGGGCTCTTTAAATAAGAAGAAAAATATCCTCATCTTCCTCTCTGTATCATGGGTGTGTGTGTGTTCCGGTTGTTGTCTTCCCCCTGTCTCGTACACACCTGCTCCTGAGAGCATCTTCACCACCGGTGCCCCGTTCACCCTAATTACCTCTTGCATTTAACCTCGTGTCTCATTCTTTCTAGTCGCCAGTTCGTTGTACCTTGTCGTCGCGTTTCAGCATTCCTTGTTTCCACATCACAGACTCACAGTAAGACTTAGACCCTGTTCCGATTATTGACCTCGCCTTTTTGCCTCACGTTTTTGAATACTGGTGCCTTTTTTGGATTGCCTGCCTGTGTACCGACCTCTGCCTGTATATTAAACCTCTCTTTTTGAAACTGTCCATTTGTTTTGGAGTCGTGCATTTTTGGGTCCTATCCTCTGTTCCATTCATGACAGAACGAACTGGCCATAACATGGACCCAGCAGACTCAGACCCGGTGCGCAAAGCCCTTCAAGCGCAGGGTCAATGCCTCTTGAAGCAGGATCAGCATCTTGCTGCCCTCCACCTTCATCTAAAGGGACTGGCAGAGGATCAGGACACTATGATGAGACAGGTGTCCTCACAGTTTGAAGTGCGAATGAATATGCTTCAGAAGAAGGAACCAGCTGGCACAGCACCAGATGCCGCCACTGTACCACCGTTTCCAGGTGAAGCAGTCACCATACAGCCACCTGCCACCTCCGCTGCTGTCTGCCCACAGATCTCTCGACCGGAGAGGTTCTCTGGAGTTTCTGGGAATATTAAGCCGTTCATCACTTAGTGTGAACTCCACTTTGAGCTGCAGGCAGCTGCCTTCCCCACCGAGCGGGCATAAATCACTTTCGGCATTTCTCACCTGACTGGTCGTGCGGAGGCGTGGGCTACTGCTGAATGTAGCTGCAATTCCGCTGCGTGTCATTCGTGGGCTTTTTTCGTAAAGACTATGGAGCACATTTTTCAGTTTTCCACACCAGATCGTGAGGCAGCTTGCTCCCTTGACTGTCATCACTCTCGCCATAAAGATCGACAAGAGGCTTTTGGATCGCGAGCTGGACGGAGTTCGGCGGAGGGCTGCGCCACTGCGCACTTGGAGGACGTGCCTTGGTGACCAGGCAAACTAAAGCAGATCCCCTGTTGCCAGTTTCAATCCACTGGCTAGCGTCACCACGGATGAACCCATGCAACCTGGCAGGTTCCATCTCTCCCCTGAGGAACGTCAACGCCGGCTGAGGGAAGGGCGGTGCTTCTACTACGGGCAGTTGGGTCATTCCGTGAGCAACTGTCACGTCAAGGTTGCCAGTGGCAATGCCTGGGTGACATAGCAAGGGCACGGGAGAGGTGAGTCTGAATTTCATTAAGGAAGACCCTGCCTTCTTCCTAAAGTGACATTATGCTCTCCTGATCAAGAAATTCATACACCTGTATCAATTGACACTGGTTCTGACACAAACTTACTCAACTCCCTCCTCGTTAGACGTATGCACCTTATAACCTTTCAAATAAAACGCCACCACAACACCTATGCTGCAGACAGCAGTTTTATGGGCAAGATCACTCACCGCACCCGAACACTCACATTGAAATTTCCTGATTCCCACTCAGAAAGCATTAGTCTTCATGTTTTTGACGACATGTATCATGACCTTATTTTAGGGAACCCATGGTTAAAATTACATAACCTCCACATTGACTGGTCCTCTGGGCAGGTTATGTCATGGGGCAGCAAATGCGCCCAGAACTGTTTCAAGCCTCCATGTGATGTTCAGGGCTATGTTTCAAATGACAATCCACAGACCCCATCTGGGGATCCTGAATTATCTCAAGTGCCCACCTGTTACCAGGAGATTAAAGATGTTTTTTCCAAGTCCAAGGCCAAATCCTTCCGCCCACAGACCTTACGACTGTGCAGTTGACTTGCTGCCTGGAACCACAGCTACACAAAGGAGGTTATTCTCTCTTTCAGGGCCGGAACACAAGGCTATGAAGGAGTATGTGGATGAATCACTGGCAGCCGGGATTATTCGCCCATCTTCATTCATGTGGACAAGAAGGACGAGACTCTGCGACCCTGTATCGATTACCGGGGTCTCAATGACATAACTGTGAAAAACAAGTACCCTCTTCCTCTCATCTCCACCGCCTTTGATTTCCTGGAGGGAGCCAAGGTTTTCACCAAACTAGACTTAAAAAATGCATATCATTTAGTCAGGATAAGGGAGGGGCATGAATGGAAAACAGCATTCAACACACCAACGGGACATTATGAGTATTTGGTGATGCCTTTTGGACTAACTAACGCTCCCGCTGTGTTCCAGAACTTTGTCAACGATGTCCTGCGCGACATGTTGAATGTTTATGTTTTTGTATATTTGGACGATATTTTGATATTCTCCCTGGATGAGGAGACTCATCATTCATGTCCGCTCTGTGTTGCAGCAGTTACTGCAGAATGAACTATATGTCAAGGCTGAGAAATGTGAGTTCCACAAGGCATCTGTTTCTTTTCTGGGGTTCGTGCTGGCTCCAGGTGAAATCAAAATGGACCCTTGCAAAGTTGATGCCGTGACTAATTGGCCCACTCCCACGTCACGCAAAGACTTACAAAGGTTCTAAGGGTTCACAAATTTCTACAGAAAATTCATTAGAAATTTCAGTTCTATAGCCTCGCCTTTGCATGATCTTACCTCGCCACACAGACCTTTCGTATGGAACCCGCTTTGTCAGGCAGCTTTTCAGAAACTTAAATCAAGCTTTACCTCCGCTCCCATCCTCACTTTACCAGATCTCAAACAGCAGTTTGTGGTAGAAGTTGATGCGTCTGATGCCTGTATAGGAGCAGTGCTCTCCCAGAAATGTCTCAAGGATGGTAAATTACATCCTTGTGCTTATCTCTCCAAAAAACTGAAAGAGAAATTATGACATTGGTGACCGTGAACTGCTGGCAGTCAAGGTGGCTTTGGTGGAGTGGAGGCACTGGCTAGAGGGGGCACATACTCTGTTTTTAGTATGGACCGATCACAAAAACCTGGAATATCTTAAATCTGCCAAGAGATTAAATGCAAGGCAGGCTCGATGGGTTCTGTTTTTCACTAGATTCAATTTCACGTTATCCTACCGATCTGGTTCTAAAAATGGTAAGCCAGATGCTTTATCGCGCATTTTCTGAGAAATCTTTGTCTGACTCTAAAACCATTTTGCCCAAGTCATGTTTCGTTTCTGCTTTTGTTTGGGATGTTGAAACTGCGGTAAAGGAGGCCCTGAAGAACACTCTTAGCCCTCAAAATTGCCCTGAAAACAGGCTTTATGTAGTTCCGACCTTAAGGGGAAGAGTCATCCACTGGGCTCACACTAACCGGACTGTATGTCACCCAGGCATTGCCAAGACTCAATCTGTGGTCGAACAGCGCTTTTGGTGGCCCAGTGGTAGAAGGGACGTGACCAATTATGTCAATGCTTGCCAGGTATGTGCTGCTAACGAGTCCTCTCGTAAACGTCCTTCTGGGGAGTTGCGACCCATGCCAATACCACAACGTCCTTGGTCAGACATCTCCGTAGACATCGGCCTCGAAAAGAAATACCACAATTTAAAGGGGGGTTGGGGGGGGGGGGGGGGGGGGGGGGGGGTACTGTCATGGGTGTGTGTTTTCCGGTTGTTGTGTTCCCCCTGTTTCATACACACCTGCTCCTGAGAGCATCTTCAACACCTGTGCCTCGTTCACCCTAATTACCCCTTGCATTTAACCTTGTTTCTCATTCTTTCTCGTTCCCAGTTCGTTGTACCTTGTCGTCGCATTCCAGCATTCCTTGTTTCCACGTCAGAGACTAACAGTAAGACTAGACCCTGTTCCGATTATCGACCTCGCCTATTTGCCTCACGTTTTTGGATACTGTTGTGTTTTTTGGATTGCCTGCCTGTGTACCGACCTCTGCCTGTGTATTAAACCTCTCTTTTTGAAACTGTCCATTTGTTTTGGAGTCGTGTATTTTTGGGTCCTATCCTCTGTTCCGTTCACGACACTCTGTTGCCTTTTTTATCCTCTGCCTCCATATTTATGTAGCCCTCACTGGCAGTACTCACAAAACTGTTGAACCCTCAGTTCACTGGGGAAAAGAAACCCAAACCGATTGCCGTAGGAACACGCCCTCAAAACGCTTCAGTAGGCACAGCGACTGGATCCCGTAGCGTTGAAGCGGCAGCCCGGTGGCGTTGAGCAGGCAGGACCCGTGGCGTTGAGCAGGCAGGACCCGTGGCGTTGAAAGAGTAAATCTGTTCGCGTTGAAAGCAGTCAAAAATCCGTTCGCGCCGAAAAACCAGGTCCAGACCACCAAAAAAACTCTTCTTCCCCCGCCGCATCTCCCGCTCTTCCTCCCCACGACCCACCTCCTTCCCCCAATCCCATTGGACGCACCACCCCTTCAATCAATCATTAAAAACAGAAAAAACCCTGAAATGTTCACAGACCCCTCGGAACGCAGGACACCCCAGTATCCATCCACACAAAGAACCAAATAAACTTTTAACTAGTTTTCACAACAGCAATTCAAACAAATACAGTTCAACACATTTTAGTCAGTACACTACACTCTCCCCCCACAAAAAAAAAATGGTCATGCCCTCATGACATGTATAACAACATAAACTTTTATGAACAGGATAAACACTCCCCTCTCAAACCAATCCACTTATAAAAAGTGCTCTTGTACCTCAAAGGTGATGGAGATAAGCCATCTGTCTTATCATCAACCTTAGCTAGAGAGACAGTATGAGTACTAACTGGCACAGAGCTTGGACTCCCTAACAAGTCATAGGTTAGTCGGGTAGGAACCCTTTTCAGTCTTTGAGGCCGTCGTGCCTCGTCTGAACTCTCTGTAACACTGTCTTGTCTCGCAGTCGTTACATCGAATGTCTGTGCTTCAGTGTCCCTTCCAGTATCAACAGTACTTTCAAAAGTCTCATCTTGCACTACGGATCCATCGTCATCTGTTGCCGCAGATGCCTCAACTGTAACCTCATCCATCTCTTGGTTAATTGGAGGGACAACTTGATCCAAATCCATGCTGACAGGTTCTGATTGAACAGTTTCCTGAGCTTCCGGTTGTCTTGACTCACATATGGAGTGATAATCATACCACACACCCATTTCATCCTCTTCTGAGTCAGATGCAGACTCAATCTTTTCAACATGATCAAGCGCTGGTACACCAGAAAGATTACAGTTTTCAGCCCTCTTTGCTTTGAGTCTTTTGCTGGCTCTCCTTTTGCGTTGAAGTGTATCTTCGTTCTTTTCCACATTCAATTTCACTTCCTGTCCAATGGGCAGAATGTGATTTCGGTGCAATACTTTGTTAGAGCCTTGTCCGTTCTCTGGCTTCAACTTGAACACAGGCAAACCAGGGAGTTGACTCTCCACAACGTATGGTGTAGCTTTCCAACGATCAGCTAGCTTGTGTTTTCCTTGCAGTCCAAGATTTCTGATTAACACCCTGTCACCAGAGACTAATGGACAGAAACGAACTCTCTGATCGTCGCGTTGTTTGTTCCCTTCATTTTTTTTTCTAGCCATGCTCTTGGCGAGCTGGTAGGCAGTCTGTAATTCTCATTTCATATTTTTGACATATTTCAGATAGGACTTGGTGGATGTACCATCACTTGAGACTCCAAATGCCACATCTACTGGCAGTCTAGCCTCTCGACCGAACATGAGAAAATATGGCGAGTGGCCTGTTGACTCATTTAGCGTGCATGCACCAGCTGACTGATGTATTTACTCCATTTACTTTTGTCCTGTGCATCAAGAGTACCGAGCATGTTGAGAAGAGTTCTATTGAAACGCTCAGGTTGCGGGTCACCCTGCGGGTGGTAGGGTGTGGTTCTAGACTTCTTTATACCAAGCATACGCAACAGTTCATGAATGAAGCAGCTCTCGAAATCTCTGCCTTGATCCGAGTGTACTCGCTTCGGTAGACCATAGTGGACAAAATATTGTTTCCCACAGGACCTTAGCAACTGTTGACGCCTTTTGATCCTTAGTCGCAAAAGCTTGAGCATAACGTGTGTAGTGATCTGTAACTACAAGCACATTACAAATGTTTCTGGAGTCAGGCTTAATTGTCAAGAAATCCATACAGACAAGATCCATCGGCCCCTCGCTGGTAAGATGTGACAACTCAGCAGCTCTCTTGGGCAGCGTTTTCCTCTGAATACACCTTGGACAATTTTTACAATACGTCTCAACCTGTGTTTTCATACGAGGCCAGTAAAATCTCTCTCGCACCAACCCATAGGTTTTGTCAAACCCAAGGTGACCTGACTGGTCATGCAAAGACTGAAGAACAGTTTCTCTGAACTTCTGTGGGAGTAAGAGTTGTTGTCGAACTGGTTTGTTGGGAGGCTTACTGATTCGGTACAGTACAGAGTCCTTGACCTTTAACTTTTCCCACTCTTAACAACAATGACACATCCGGATGTTTTCATTTGTTAGCCCGGTCCGCTGCACAACAGCACACCACACTTCTCCGATGCATGGGTCTTCCTGCTGAGAATGTGAGATGTCAGCTAAAGACATTTGGGGCAGTGGCTGAGTGCTTACAGATAACACACTACAATAAGCTCTGGGTACAGCATGCTTGGATGAGCCCAGGAGATCCACAGCTCTGCAACGGTGAGGATAAGGTGTTCTAATTGACGACATGTGACAGACAGCTTGGACACTTCCTCTTCACCAGACACATCGCTGTCAGCATGAGGACGCCGTGACAATGCATCTGCATCAATGTTTTGTTTTCCAGAGCGATATTTCAGGCTGAAATCATACATTGATAGCTCCGCTAACCATCTATGTCCTGTTGCGTCCAACTTAGCGGTGGTTAAGACATATGTTAACGGATTATTGTCTGTGTGAACCTCAAACTTGACTCCGTAGAGATAATCATGCAGCTTGGTAGTGACAGCCCATTTTAAAGCCAGAAATTCAAGTTTATGCGTGGGATAATTTTTTTATGACGGAGAGAGGCTCCTACTTACAAATGCAACCGTGCGCAAACCTTCTCCTTGGTCCTGATAGAGGACACCTCCTAAGCCTTCTCTACTTGCATCAACATGCAGAACATAAGCCAGATTTGGGTTTGCGATTGCTAGGACAGGTGATTCTGTAAGACTGACCTTTAATTTCTCAAAATCTTTCTCACAGTCTTCATTCCACCTTGCCCCAAACGGCTCTGAGGGGTGGTACCACTCTGTTTTTGAGTTCTCTTTCTCTTTGTTGTTCTTTTCCATTTTAGTCTTTCCTCCTGGCCTTCCAGTCACAATGCAGCCCTGCAGTAGCTGATTGAGCGGATGACAGACTCTGGAAAAATCTTTCACAAACCGTCGGTAGTATCCGCAAAACCCAAGAAAAGAGCAGTGATGTTCTCTGGGCGTGGCCACGACTTCACAGCTTCGATCTTTGAAGGATCAGTAGCAATGCCATTGCTAGAAACGACATGCCCAAGATAGGTTACAGAGGGACAGCAGAACTGACATTTATCCAAAGATAATTTAAGTCCCTCTTCCTTTAATCCGTCAAGCACTTTAAGAAGGCGCTGCTCATGTTCCTCCATTGTTCTACCGAAAACAATGACATCATCAAGGTACACTAACACTTCCAGCAGATTCATATCACCAACCGTCCTTTCCATGATACGCTGAAACGTGGCTGGTGCTCCGCAGATGCCTTGTGGCATTCTCTCAAATTGATAAAATCCTGCCGGACAGGTAAATGCCGTTTTTTCTTTGTCAGCATCACATAAAGGGATCTGATAGTAGCCACTTTGGAGATCAAGCACGCTGAACCATTTGCTACCACTCAGGCATGTCAGGGCATCCTCCACACGTGGGACTGTATACTGGTCAGGAATTGTTCTCCTATTTAATGTCCTGTAATCCACGCACATACGTATGGTCCCATTTTTCTTGCGGACCACAACGATAGGTGACGCATAGGGCTTCTAGACTCTGAAATTATTCCAGCTTCTTTCAAATCATTTAAATGTTTTCTCACATCCTCCAAATCCTTTGAAGGTAAGCGTCTAGAGCGTTCTCTGAATGGTTTGTCCTCCGTCACTCGAATGCTGTGTTGTGTGCTCTTTGCACAACCAACGTCAAACTCACTACAGGAGAAAACCTCTTTCCTTTCCATCATTCTCTGACACAGCCTCTCCTTCCACTGAGGAGGCACAGGAGAATCTGCGAAGTTGAAAGACGAGGGGGATAGTTGAGATGTGGACGGCTTAGATGACTTCTTTTCAGGGACTGCATTTATTACATCCACCCTGTGCAAATGAGCAATTTGCATACCACGTTTCAATGTCACAGAATGATTTGATACATTTCTCAAAGTTACTGTGATACGACGACAATGGACAGCGCTTGCTTTATCAACAACAGGCATCACTAGCAGTTCTTCAGGGAAGTAACCCTCCTCTGGGCGTTCTACAAGAACAGCCTGACCAGAAAACCCCCCCACAAATTTTGGCACGCCAACCACTTTTGCAACGCCACCAGGAGACAGCACTAAGGGCTTCTCTCGAGTGAACCAGACTGTTCCTCTTTTTAGGTCAGCTGTGTCATCTGGGGTGCTCCGAAACTTCTCATAAGCCTCTTTTATTGCGGGGTGAACAGACATGCTATGTAAGAAATTATCTCCGTTTTGTGTCTTGCAGGAATGAAATAAGCTCCGAACTATAGAGGTGTTTGTGCCAACCACAATAGAAATCTCACCTTTCATGGCTGGGTCTGGACACACAAGCACAAGTGTTTCCATGGTCTTAGCTACACCCACTACATCTCCAGCAAACTCAAGTTTCAAACACATATAACCATCATATGGATATCGGTCTACACTGAGGCCCCAAATCTCCAAGCACTCAATAGGGGTCAAGGGCAGGTGTTTCAGATACTTGTCATAAAAGGAGCGGTACAGCAGGGTAACTTGGGACCCACTATCAAGCAAAGCTTTGGCGTAGATGCCCTCAACTTGTACAGGAACAACAGAACTAGGTCCAATTAAACCCTCTGGCAAATCAGCCTTGCTTTCTTTTAGCGTATCACACTTTGTGGAACGTGTTCTCTCCAGAGCATCAGGCCGTTCCTTTACTGAGCTCCTGGGAAGTTTCCCATCAGCTGTTTTGCTTTCAGGAGACGCTTATTTACGTTTCAGAGATTCTCTGGGTTTTCACACTCCCGCTGAAAATGACCATCTTCACCACATTTGTAGCAAAAAACATCTGCACCATATTGAAATCTGGGAGTTCTCTCTTTCCCACTTGCATATTTTACAGCAGCTTTTTGAGTGTGGTTCTGGATTGCATGCTGTGGTGGACTTTCTGATGTGGCGACAGAGACAGATAGCAGACGTGCAATATCACTTTTAAGCCCCTGAATTTCCTTCTTCAGACTCTCTATGGCATGGTCGGTCTCCACTCCAACAGCTACTGATGGTGCAGACTCTGGTTGTTTTGACACCACTGACGCCGTAGCACAACCTGCACACTTAACCGCAGATGAAGAAACAACATTCTTCACTCTTTCTCTTTCAAGAACTATCCCCTCTTCTTCTCTTACCTCACGTAGGAGCTCTGTGAAGCTTGGAGCGGGGTTTAGCTTGTAAGTCATCCTTATACGAAGTGCAGCAAGATCATGAGTGAGAGCACCTCTAGCAATTTGCTCGATGCGTGTCCTGTTCATGTCAGTGACGTCGATCCCACCTTTCCGATGAACAGCGTGCAGCAGTTTGTCTAACCTGAGTAAGTATCCTGACAACTTCTCAGTTTCTTGCTGGAATGTGTTACGGAACTTTACCATGAGATCAGCTGCACTATCTGTGGTCCCAAAAGCTGTTTCTAGGGCCTTAAGATACTCATTGGCAGTGGCACTGGGGTTAGTGACTCTTAAACCCCGGACAATATCTGCTGCAGGCCCTTTGAGACTTTCAGCGATTCTCTGTTTCTTGACAACATCAGAACATTGCCACTCATCCAGCAGGTGGGGGGTCTGTTCCGACCAAGAGTCATACTCCTCTTCTCCAGGTAGCGTTGGCTTTATGCCCGAGAAGAAGCGAAGTTTACGATAGCCTTGTCCGTCCATAGGCGGTGTTTGACATTTTTCCACAAGCAAAGAGATGGCATTGACAAGCTCTGTGTTTAAATCAGGAACAGCGGGTGGGGCAGGCGTGGTCTTAAGCAAACCTGTCACATCATCTAAAGTCTTTCCTTCACTGGCTAAGAATGATAGTAGCTTGGATTGGAAACCTCTTGTCACTAGTCACATGGAAAGTCTGAAAATCAGGGACACTTACTACCCACAAGTCTGACGGGTCCCCAGCAACCAACTGTTCAGGTAAGTCAGTTTTAGTCATGTCATCTGTGGTCTCAACTAATACGGACTGATTGTTGTTTGTGCGTGTTAGACACCGTCCTCTGATTTTAGTGCGACCAAAAATTTTAACTTCATCAAGTACCTTATAAATGTTCTCATCAGTAACATCAAGAGAAACCCCACTAAGCTTATTTGTTCGGACTCCATGTTTTGTTTTGAGTTTTTTTTTAAATTAATTAATACATTTTTCTTTGCTCACAAATACACTCGTGAACAATAACAATCCCGGACGAGCCCCCACATGTAGCATTACTCACAAAACCGTTGAACCCTCAGTTCACTGGGGAAAAGAAACCCAAACCGATTGCCGTAGGAACGCACCCTCAAAACGCTTCAGTAGGCACAGCGACTGGATCCCGTCGCGTCGAAGCGGCAGCCCGGTGGCGTTGAGCAGGCAGGACCCGTGTCGTTGAGCAGGCAGGACCCGTGGCGTTGAGTGTCATGAACGGAACAGAGGATAGGGCCCAAAAATGCACGACTCCAAAACAAATTGACAGTTTCCAAAAAGAGAGGTTTAATAGACGGGCATAGGTCGGTACACAGGCAGGCAATCCAAGAGAGGCAACAGTATCCAAAAACATGAGGCAAAGAGACAAGGTCGATAATCGGAACAGGGTCAAGTCTTACTGTGAATCTATGACGTGGAAACAAGGAATGCTGGAACGCGACGACAAGGTACAACGAACTGGCAACGAGAGGAAATGAGACACGAGGTTATATACAAGGGGTAATTAGGGTGAACGAGGCACAGGTGATGAAGATGCTCACAGGAGCAGGTGTGTGTGAAACAGGGGGGGAAGACAAAACCCGGAACACACACACATATGACAGTACCCCCCCCTTAACGGCCGGCCCCAGACGGCCCTGGGGCCCCTGGATGCGCAACGTGGAAGTCCCGAATTAGCGAATCATCCACGATAAACGCAGACGGTACCCAGGAACGCTCCTCAGGCCCATAGCCCTCCCAGTCCACCAGATATTGAAACCCCCTGCCCCTCCGACGAGATGACAACAGCCGCTTCACAGAGAAGACAGGGCCCCCATCCACAAACCGGGGGGGAGGAGGGGGCCTGGAAGGCGGGCTGGCTTGAGTAGGCTGACGTGAAAAGTAGGGTGGACCCGCATAGACCTTGGGAGCGTCAGCTTCACGGTGACAGGGTTGATTATTTTTGTGATGGGGAAGGGCCCAACGAACCTGGGAGCGAGCTTCTTGGACTCCACCCGGAGTGGAATATGTTTGGTCGAAAGCCAAACTCGCTGACCCACTTTGTAGTTCGGGGCCGGTGTCCTCCGACGGTCAGCAGCGGCTTTGTAGGACCGTCCCTGGCGCAGCAGCATCTGGCGGGCTCGCTCCCAGGTCCTCCTGCAACGTCTCACCAAGGTTAATGCCGCTGGAACTGTGGATTCTGGGGCTATGGCAGGAAACAGAGATGGTTGGTAACCATGCACAACGTGAAAAGGCGATAGACCAGTGGATGCAGAGGGGAGGGAATTGTGGGAGAATTCGACCCAAACCAGTTTCTGAGACCAGGATCGTGGCTCCTGTGAAGCGAGACATCGGAGCCCCGTCTCCAGGTCCTGGTTCAGCCTCTCGGTTTGGCCGTTGGTTTCAGGATGAAACCCGGATGACAGACTGACGGTAGCACGTATGAGTTTACAAAACTCCTTCCAAAATTGCGAAATGAATTGGGGACCCCTATCAGACACCACATTCTTGGGGAAACCATGGAACTTAAAAACCTGATTAATCATTAGCTCGGCAGTGTCTTTAGCTGAGGGGAGTTTTGGAAGTGCAATGAAGTGCGCCATCTTAGAGAACCTGTCAACAATTGTAAGAATGGTGGTATTGCCTTTAGAGGCCGGTAATCCTGTAACAAAGTCTACGGAAATGTCTGACCAAGGACGTTGTGGTATTGGCAGGGGTCGCAACTCCCCAGAAGGACGTTGATGAGAGGCCTTGTTAGCAGCACATACCTGGCAAGCATTGACGTAATCGCTAACATCCCTCCTAACATTAAGCCACCAAAAGCGCTGTTCGACCACCGATAGCGTTTTGGCAATGCCTGGGTGACATACCGTTCGGTTCGTGTGAGCCCAGTGGATGACTTTTCCCCTTAAGGTCGGAACCACATAAAGCCTGTTCTCGGGGCAATCTTCAGGGCTAGGAGTGTCTTTCAGAGCCCCTTCAACCGCAGTCTCAATGTCCCAAACAAAAGCGGAAATGAAGCATGACTTAGGCAAAATAGTCTTAGGGTCGGACAAAGAACTCTCCTCGGAGAAAATGCGTGACAAAGCATCTGGCTTACCATTTTTAGAACCCGGTCGGTATGATAACGTAAAATTAAATCTAGAGAAGAAAAGAGCCCATCTAGCCTGCCTCGCATTTAATCTTTTGGCAGTTTTAATATATTCAAGGTTCTTGTGATCTGTCCATACTAAAAACGGAGTATGTGCCCCCTCTAGCCAGTGCCTCCACTCCATCAAAGCCACCTTGACTGCCAACAGTTCACGGTCGCCAATGTCATAATTTTTTTCAGCTGGGGTCAATTTTTTGGAGAGAAACGCACAAGGATGTAACTTCTCATCCTTGAGAGACTTCTGGGAGAGCACTGCTCCTATTCCGGCATCAGACGCATCGACCTCTACCACAAACTGCTGTTTGAGATCTGGCAAAGTAAGGATGGGAGCGGAGGTAAAGCTCGACTTAAGTTTTTGAAAAGCTGCATGACAAAGCGGGTTCCATACAAAAGGTTTGTGTGGCGAGGTAAGATCATGCAAAGGAGAGGCTATAGAACTGAAATTCCTGATGAATTTCCTGTAGAAGTTTGCGAACCCTAAGAACCTTTGTACATCTTTGCGTGACGTGGGAGTAGGCCAATTAATAACGGCATTGACTTTGCAAGGGTCCATCTTGACTTCACCTTGAGCCAGGACGAAACCCAGAAAAGAAACGGACGCCTGGTGGAACTCACATTTCTCAGCCTTGACATAGAGTTGATTCTGCAGTAACTGCTGCAAAACAGAGCGGACATGAATAATGTGAGTCTCCTCATCCGGGGAGAATATCAGAATATCATCTAAATAAACAAAAACATAAACATTCAACATGTCGCGCAGGACATCGTTGACAAGGTTCTGGAAAACAGCTGGAGCGTTAGTAAGCCCAAAAGGCATTACCAAATATTCATAATGTCCCGTTGGTGTGTTGAATGCTGTTTTCCATTCATCCCCCTCCCTTATCCTGACTAGATGATATGCATTTCTTAAGTCCAGTTTTGTGAAAATCTTGGCTCCCTCCAGGAACTCAAAGGCGGTGGAGATGAGAGGAAGAGGGTACCTGTTTTTTACCGTGATCTCATTGAGACCCCGGTAATCGATACAGGGTCGCAGGGTCTTGTCTTTCTTGTCCACGAAGAAAAATCCTGCTCCCGCAGGGGATGAAGATGGGCGAATGATCCCGGCTGCCAGTGATTCTTCTACGTATTCCTTCATGGCCTTGTGTTCCGGCCCTGAAAGAGAGAACAACCTCCCTCGTGGGGGTGTGGTTCCAGGCAGCAAGTCAATAGCACAGTCATAAGGTCTGTGGGGTGGAAGGGATTTGGCCTTGGACTTGGAAAAAACATCTTTAATATCCTGATAACAGGTGGGCACTTGAGATAAATCAGGATCCGCAGATGGGGTCTGTGGAGTGTCCTTAGAAACATGACCCTGAACATCACGTGGCGGCTTGAAACAGTTCCGGGCGCAATTGCTGCCCCATGACATAACCTGCCCAGAGGACCAGTCAATGTGGGGGTTATGTAATTTCAACCATGGGTTCCCTAAGATAAGGTCATGATTTATGGCGTCAAAAACATGAAAACTAATACGTTCCGAGTGAGAATCAGGGAATGTCAATGTGAGTGTTTGGGTGCGGTGAGTGATCTTGCCCATAAAACTGCCGTCTGCAGCATAGGTGTTGCGGTGGCGTTTTATTCCAAAGGTTCTAAGGTGCATACGTCTAACAAGGATGGAGTTGAGTAAGTTTGCATCAGAACCAGAGTCAATTAAAACAGGTGTATGAATTTCTTGATCAGGAGAGCATAGTGTCACTTTAGGAAGAACCCGTGTAGGGTCTTCCTTAATGAAATTCAGACTCACCTCTCCCGTGCCCTTGATACCGGCACCGGCAACTTTGACGTGACAGTTGGTCACGTAATGACCCAACTGACCGCAGTAGAAGCACCGCCCTTCCCTCAGCCGACGTTGACGTTCCTCAGGGGAGAGACGGAACCTGCCCAGTTGCATGGGCTCATCCGTGGTGACGCTAGCCAGTGGATTGAGACTGGCAGCAGGGAATCTGCCTTGGTTTGGCTTGTCACCGAGGCTCGTCCTCCAAGTGCGCGGTGATGCATCCCTCCGCTGATCTCCATCCAGCTCGCGATCCAAAAGCCTTCTGTCGATCTTGAGGGCGAGAGCGATGAGAGTGTCCAAGTCGGTTGGCAGGTCTAGCGGGACTAAATGATCCTTGATGGCGGGGGATAGTCCTTGAAAAAAGGCATCGAGTAGCGCCCGATTATTCCAATGAGTCTCAGCTGCTAGAATGCGAAACTCAATCGCGTAATCTGACACCCTGCGCTTGCCTTGTTGTAAGGTGACAAGGGAGCGAGCTGCCTCACGATCAGGAGTGGAAAATTGAAAAATTTGCTCCATAGTCTTGACGAAAAAAGCCCATGAATGACACGCGGCGGAATTGCGGCTCCATTCAGCAGTAGCCCACGCCTCCGCACGACCAGTCAGGTGGGAAATGACGAATGCGATCTTTGCCCGCTCGGTGGGGAAGGCGGCTGCCTGCAGTTCAAAGTGGAGTTCGCACTGCGTGATGAACGGCTTAATGTTCCCAGATTCTCCAGAGAACCTCTCCGGTCGAGAGAGCTGTGGGCAGACAGCAGCAGCGGAGGTGGCAGGTGGCTGCATGGTGACTACTTCACACGGAAATACCGTGGCAGTACTGGGTGTGGTGCCAACTGGTTCCTTCTCTTGAAAAAATTTCAAAAGAAGTTCAAACTGCGAGGCCACCTGCCTCATCATATTGTCCTGATTCCTTGACAGTCCCTCTAGATGAAGGTGGAGGGCGGCAATCTGCTCATCCTGCTTCGCGAGGCGTTGACCTTGCGCTTGAAGGGCTTTGCGCATGGGGTCTGAGTCTGCTGGGTCCATGTTCTGGCCAGTTCGTTCTGTCATGAACGGAACAGAGGATAGGACCCAAAAAATGCACGACTCCAAAACAAATTGACAGTTTCCAAAAAGAGATGTTTAATAGACGGGCATAGGTCGGTACACAGGCAGGCAATCCAAGAGAGGCAACAGTATCCAAAAACATGAGGCAAAGAGAAAAGGTCGATAATCGGAACAGGGTCAAGTCTTACTGTGAATCTATGACGTGGAAACAAGGAATGCTGGAACGCGACGACAAGGTACAACGAACTGGCAACGAGAGGAAATGAGACACGAGGTTATATACAAGGGGTAATTAGGGTGAACGAGGCACAGGTGATGAAGATGCTCACAGGAGCAGGTGTGTGTGAAACAGGGGGGGAAGACAAAACCCGGAACACACACACATATGACATTGAGCAGGCAGGACCCGTGGCATTGAAAGAGTAAATCCGTTCGCGTTGAAAACAGTCACAAATCCGTTTGCATTGAAACAGTAAATCCGTTCGCGTCGAAAAACCAGGTCCAGACCCCCAAAAAAACTCTTCTTCCCCCGCCGCATCTCCCGCTCTTCCTCCCCACGACCCACCTCCTTCCCCCAATCCCATTGGACGCACCACCCCTTCAATCAATCATTAAAAACAGAAAAAACCCTGAAATGTTCACAGACCCCTCGGAACGTAGGACACCCCAGTATCCATCCACACAAAGAACCAAACAAACTTTTAACTAGTTTTCACAACAGCAATTCAAACAAATACAGTTCAACACATTTTAGTCAGTACACTACATTTATAACTATTAATCCTCCTTAAACACCTCAAATTATTCTTTCTTTCACCTTTCAAGATGCTTAAGTGCATGTCCACTGGGCCCCTGCGGGATTAGCCTCTGCCATCAAATTGCCGTTTATCAGTCAACTAAGGAGGGGGGGCATTAGATACCTGTCTTTTTTTCCACCAGGGCTGGACGGGCTCCTGTTAGTGTGAGATAGCACAAAGAGAAAAAGGTTTAAATGGGACATCCTTCAACATACACTAAAATGTTAACCTAAACTATTACACTACCACTTTTATTACTTGACTTATTCTGGAAATTACCGCAGTGTCTTAAAGAGTCCAGACATTGTCTGTATTTTCATTAAAAATCTCCCAACAATTATTATAGTGTCTATAATAATGGAAACCATATTATTAATCAAAAATACTCCCTTTTTCCTAAGCCTCGACATTGTTAATATTTCCCATCAGAGCAAAAATAATCTCCATTTATTACTTTGAAAAACTTTTTTCTTAATTTTCCTACTTTTTCTCCAAAATGTCTACTTCATCTTGTGGCCCGAAATATACTCCCGTACGGGCCAGCTTTATTTTGTTGAACACCTTACCTTTAACTATGCACTACCAAAAAATGTACAACTTCAACAACATATTCAGATGGAATGAATTATCTGACTAACCATATTAACACTTCCATTCTAGACACATAAAATTGCATAGATGCACCTCACATGATCCACTCCTATCATACAAAAACATGTTTATACACTTATTATTATCCCCATCACTCTTATTCCATGCAAACTATACATCTTTTGTAACATTAGCATTCATGCTACTCACTTAGCCCAGTGCACACAGCCGAACGTGGACAACCAAAAGCGCACTAACTAACGTCGCAGCCCCCCTCCGACCGGGCGCGAACAGCGCTATAACACATCTCCGGCTGTGCAAAAGTGTGCATCTAAGGCCAGCAGCCTCTAACCGCAACACCAAGGCATATTACAAGGAACAAATCTCAGTCAAAGAAGGCGGGTCTGTCACATGTGTTCCTGGAACCACAGACGGACTACTACGCCCACCCGGAAGAAGAGGGCCGCAGTGCAACCGAGACACATCCAGCCTCCACAGCCACTTCACACACACAAGTCATTTACATATCTTCTTCTTTTCCTTTCGGCTTGTCCCGTTAGGGGTCGCCACAGCGCGTCATCCTTTTCCATGTAAGCCTATCTCCTGCATCCTCCTCTCGAACACCAACTGCCATCATGTCTTCCCTCACGACATCCATCAACCTTCTCTTTGGTCTTCCTCGAGCTCTCTTGCCTGGCAGCTCCATCCTCATCATCCTTCTACCAATATACTCACTATTTCTCCTCTGGACGTGTCCAAACCATTGAAGTCTCCTCTCTCTAACTTTGTCTCCAAAACATCGAGCCTTGGCTGTCCCTCTGATGAGCTCATTTCTAATTTTATCCAACCTGGTCACTCCAAAAGCGAACCTCAACATCTTCATTTCCGCCACCTCCAGCTCTGCTTCCTGTTGTCTCTTCAGTGCCACTGTCTCTAATCCATACATCATGGCTGGCCTCACCACTGTTTTATAAACTTTGCCCTTCATCCTAGCAGAGACTCTTCTGTCACATAACACACCTGACACCTTCCTCCACCCGTTCCAACCTGCTTGGACCCGTTTCTTCACTTCCTGACCACACTCACCATTGCTCTGGACGGTTGACCCCAAGTATTTGAAGTCCTCTACCCTTCCTATCTCTTCTCCCTGTAGCCTCATTCTTCCCCCACCACCCCTCTCATTCATGCACATATATTCTGTTTTACTTCAGGTAATCCTCATTCCTCTTCTTTCCAGTGCATGCCTCCATCTTTCTAACTGTTCCTCCAGCTGCTCCCTGCTTTCACTGCAGATCACAATGTCATCTGCAAACATCATGGTCCACGGGGATTCCAGTCTAACCTCATCTGTCAGCCTATCCATCACCACTGCAAAAAGGAAGGGGCTCAGGGCTGATCCCTGATGCAGTCCCACGTCCACCTTAAATTCTTCTGTCACACCTAGAGCACACCTCACCGCTGTTCTGCTGCCCTCGTACATGTCCTGTATTATTCTAACATACTTCTCTGCCACTCCAGACTACCGCATGCAGTACCAGAGTTCCTCTCTGGGTACTCTGTCATAGGCTTTCTCTAGATCTACAAAGACACAATGTAGCTCCTTCTGACCTTCTCTGTACTTTTCCATCAACATCCTCAAGGCAAATAATGCATCTGTGGTACTCTTTCTAGGCATGAAACCATACTGTTGCTCGCAATACTCACTTCTGTCCTGAGTCTAGCCTCCACTACTCTTTCCCATAACTTCATTGTGTGGCTCATCAACTTTATTCCTGTATAGTTGCCACAGCTCTGCACATCACCTTTGTTCTTAAAAATGGGCACCAGTACACTTTTCCTCCATTCTTCAGGCATCTTCTCACGCACGAGAATTCTATTGAACAAGCTGGTCAAAAACTCCACAGCCACCTCTCCTAGATGCTTCCATACCTCCACAAGAATGTCATCAGCACCAACTGCCTTTCCATTTTTCATTCTCTTTAATGCCTTTCTAACTTCCCCCTTACTAATCATTGCCACTTGCTGGTCCACCACACTTGCCTCTTCTACTCTCCCTTCGCTATCATTTTCCTCATTCATCAACTCCTCGAAGTATTCTTTCCATCTAGCTAGCACACTGCTGGCACCAGTCAACATATTTCCATCTCTATACTTAATCACCCTAACCTGCTGCACATCCTTCCCATCTCTATCCCTCTGTCTGGCCAGCCTGTATATATCCTTTTCTCCTTCTTGAGTGTCCAACCTGCCATACATGTCGTCATATGCCTCTTGTTTTGCCTTTGCCACCTCTACCTTTGCCCTGTGTCGCATCTCAATGTATTCCTTTTTCCTCTCCTCTGTCCTCTCAGTGTCCCACTTCTTCTTAGCTAACATTTTCCCTTGTATGATTTCCTGTACTGTGAGGTTCCACCACCAAGTCTCCTTCTCTCCTTTCCTGCCAGAAGATACACCAAGTACTCTCCTGCCTGCTTCTCTGATCACCTTGGCTGCAGTGGTCCAGTCTTCTGGAAGCTCCTCCCGTCCACCGAGAGCCTGTATCACCTCTTCCCGAAAAGCTGCACAACACTCGTCCTGTCTCAGCTTCCACCACATGGTTCTCTTCCCTGCCTTTGTCTTCCTAATTTTCCTCCCCACCACCAGAGTCATCTTACACACCACCATCCAATGCTGTCTAGCCACACTCTCCCCTACTACTACTTTACAGTTGGTAACCTCCTTCAGATTACATCGTCTGCACAAGATGTAATCCACCTGTGTGCTTCCACCTCCGCTCTTGTAGGTCACCCTATGTTCGTGCGTCTTCTGGAAAAAAGTGTTCACTACAGCCATTTGCATCCTTGTTGCAAAGTCTACCACCATCTGTCCCTCCAAGTTCCTTTCCTGGATGCCATACTTACCCATCACTTCTTCATCACCCCTATTACCTTCACCAACATGTCCATTACAATCTGCACCAATTACGACTCTCTCTCTGTCTGGGATGCTCAGAACTACATCTAGCTCCTTCCAGAATTTCTCTTTCACCTCTGGGTCACATACTACCTGTGGGGCATAGCCACTAATCACATTACACATAACACCCTCAATTTCAAATTTCAGCCTCATCACTCGATCTGATACTCTTTTCACCTCCAAGACATTCTTAGCCAACTCTTCTTTTAAAATAACCCCGACTCCATTTCTCTCCCATCTACACCATGGTAAAATAATTTAAACCCTGCCCCTAAACTTCTAGCCTTACTGCCTTTCCACCTGGTCTCCTGGACACACAATATATCAACCTTTCTCCTAATCATCATGTCAACCAACTCCCGAGATTTTCCTGTCATAGTCCCAACATTCAAAGTCCCCACATTCAGTTCTAGGCTCTGTGTTTTCCTCTTCTCTTCTCTTTCTGCCGAAGAACCCGCTTTCCACCTTCTTCTCTTCTTTACATATCATTGTATAGTATATGGCGGCACGGTGGCCGACTGGTTAGAGCGTCAGCCTCACAGTTCTGAGGACCCGGGTTCAATCCCCGGCCCCACCTGTGTGGAGTTTGCATGTTCTCCCCGTGCCTGCGTGGGTTTTCTCCGGGCACTCCGGTTTCCTCCCACATCCCAAAAACATGCATTAATTGAAGACTCTAAATTGCCTGTAGGTGTGACTGTGAGTGCGAATGGTTGTTTGTTTGTATGTGCCCTGCGATTGGCTGGCAACCAGTTCAGGGTGTACCCCGCCTCCTGCCCGATGATAGCTGGGATAGGCTCCAGCACGCCCGCGACCCTAGTGAGGAGAAGCGGCTCAGAAAATGGATGGATGGATGTATAGTATATCATGTATACACACACATTATTTAGTTATCAATATAATTGGTACCTTTTGGTGTATATGTGTATGTGTGGAGTTTGGATGTTCTCCCCATGCCTGCGTGGGTTTTCTCCGGGTACTCCGGTTTCCTCCCAGATCCCAAAAACATGTATGGTAGGTTAATTGAAGACTCTAAATTGCCCATAGGTGTGAATGTGAGTGTGACTGGTTGTAAATAAAATAATTAAAGAAAGTTTGAATTTTCTTTAGTTTGTGTACACAATGATAAATCATATCTCTCAGAATAATTCATATCCTCCCCGTTAAAGTCCACAGTCTTTAAAATCTCCCTCCAAGTCTCTTTTCCAGCCAAACTTGGCCTCGTTGTGTCGATTTGTAACTCAAATGTACTCAAAGTTTTTTTTTTGACAATTTGTACTCGGGCTAGACAAAATCTACTCATCGATGGGAATCGTACCACGGTTTTCATTAATTGCGTCATCACTTCCACCTTGACTCCAACCTCATCTGTGTATGCATGACAACTCACTGCTGTAACTACTTAAATCTAATGACCATGTAAAGCTAGCTTTTTTCCACACCTGATACTGCCGGTCTCGATTTCCTTTCCCCACAGTGCACTCTTCCACACACATACCAAATTTAGTAACCTAGCCAACACTGAAATATTCATTCTAAACTAAATTTGGAACCTGGTCATAGGTTTTAAACCAAAGTTGTTCCATTTCCTTATGGAACTTTTCAAATCACATAAACACTTAATCTTAACACACTTCCTCTGTGCATGTCTCTACATTTGTACCTGGCCAGGTTTCTCGCTGGACATGTTCCACTTCTTTATGGAATCTTCATACTGATTTCTAAATTTATACCAGGCCTCAGGTTTTTTGCCAAACTTGTTCCATGTCCTGATAGAACCTTCACTAACAATTCACATACTTACTGGTCTTTTTCTCATTTCTTAACAAAAGAGGGCATTCCCCCCCTTTTATTCTTAAAACCTAAACAATAACAGATTTAGTCTAAGTATTCCAAGTCCTGCTCAACTCACCAACTCCGCACACACCGTCCATTCATTACCACATATGGCTCCTGCCACCGGCGACACCGCACGGCAGCCAGGTTCAAACGTGAGAAAGCGCTGTTCGAGAGGAGGAACAGAGAACGGTTCGGGTATAACCTGCCGGCCATGAAAAGCTCTACTGCCCGGATCTGGTCAAGGTAATACTTCAATTATTAGGCTGGATGAAAAGTTTAACAACTTATTTGAAAATACAAAGTCAAACAATAAAGTTGGTGAAGGATCAGCACTGGGCTGTTCCACACTTGGTTCGGAATAACGCACATGTGAAAGAGACCACCATCCAGGCTTCAGCCTGCGTGTTTTAGGGCCAAAACAGCTTCCCATCGTGACGTCATGCAGTCTCGGACCAATCCTAGCTTCCCTTCTGTGTTTGAGGTCCATTCGAAAATTCAGTCCAATGCTTCCATTGTGCCCCGAGAACGCGGGACCCAGAGACAGCGTGCTCCACTTTACTAATTAACGTGTTGACTATTGTTAGGGATACGTCAGTACAGCTGCCATATTGAATGTGTCAGTTTTACTTGTATCGAGTGGCACGCACACACCAAAGGTTCCGGGGTGCAGAGAGCGCGCCCGGAGTGAACTTCACAACTTCCTTCTCTAGACGACCCACTGCTCGGTTGATGCATCTGATGATCAGCGCCCTAATGAAGGGAATACAACAACAACCATAAAACCCAAAAACCCCAAGTATAGTGCCAACTGAGATGATCAAACTACCAATTATCTCTTTCCATTTGCCAAACCATATTTCCAGTAGATCATGAAACGGGTCAGTTATTCTTGATTGTTCTTTAAGTTCATTAGCTATTGCTCTCAGACCGTTAAGCATCTGGTGCCGTATTATTGGGAATGAACGTGCAGCAGCTTTCACCAAACATGGAGCACACGCCACCTATTTCTGCCAATATGGAGTCGAATGGCAGGCTAATGAGGTGGCAGCCAGTTGGGCATGCACCGCCTCAAAGCCATCATGTGTAAAATTTGTGAACCTTTGAACATTATGTACTATGTATTTTATGCGATCTATGTTTTTGTTGGGGGTTAGCCATACGAAAATAGACTCGAAACATGCTGCAATTTGGTCAACTAATTTATACTTACCTCGCAGGACTCTTATGGCATCGACGTAGACCGGACTCCCAGCCATGGGGTCCGCGGTCCTTTTCCTCCTTGTGAAGGTGGGCAGCGGGATGGACAACTGTCTGGCAATGTCCAGGTCCGACACATTGTACATCTGTATGGGTGAGGAAAGAGAGACCAAGGCACACCTCCCAACCTACTTGGCTGCTAAGTCAGCACTGGCGTTACCATGTGCTTCAAATGTGTCAGCTTTGGAGTGACCTGCTACTTTGATGAGTGGAGACTGCATGAGGTAATTTTGGAGATTCTGCCAATTCGAGAGGGAATTTGTGGTGTTTCACTCGTGTGCCAATAGTGGTCAGGAAATCAGTTATTTGCCATGCAGCCATGTCTACAAGCAGTGCCCCCCAGACATAGGTCAAGTCTGTGTATATGTTCACAGTCTTACCTTCTGCAAGTTGACATGCCAGGTGGACCGCATGGAGTTCTTTCTACTGGGTGTGGTGGTGGTTTTTCTGCTTCTAGGATTGAAAACACATTCTCTTCTCCTGTGTTTGGTGTCGTGATCACATATGACATGACTACATGTCCCGTGTCTTGGTCGAAGTGACTGTGCCCGTCTGTAAACAATGTCATGTCTGTTTTTTGCTGTGGTGTGCTTTGTACTCTGATTGTTTGTGCCAATTCTTCTTCAATGGCTACTTCACAATTGTGTACAGTGTTGTAGCGTATATTGGTTTGGATAAAAATGTAATTCATTTAGGAAAAAAGAATAAGCCAGAAGCGATGCCTGCGTTACTTCCGGTTTAGCATGATTTTATTTTATCAAATTATTTTATCTCAAAAAGGGGCACCACATCTCTTTTTAGATGTGTAAAACTTCAGTGATGAAAAGTGCTGAAAGTGATGAAAACCTCTGTCTCGTAATCTGAAGGTTGCTACAGGAATTAGATAAGAGTTATCGATAACCAGAGATCTTTTGTCGAACCCAAACACACACAAATGATACAGGTAGTAACTTTTTATTGAAAATTTAATGAGAGCTAACAGGAGAATCTACAGGGGAACAATGCAGGGAAAAAGCAAAACAAAGGACAGACGCCCCCTGTTGTTACGTGCCAGTCAGGGCTTTGCAATTGCTGACACTCCTCTTACGCATGTGTTTGGCCTTTTTCAGCAGGCTCAACAAGATCCAGAGTTGTAACAAAGGATCTTCTTCCCTTGAGGATTGTGCTGGTACAGCATAGCACTCACCATACCTTTGTTTTCAGACACATCGAGGTGAAAAGGACTCCTGAAGTCCTCCGCAGGTGTGTCCCACAATGGCCCATCGCTCAGTTCCAGCAGATCACAATTCATTTTCAAATTCCTAGCTCATGTGATTTTTCTTCTTGCATTAATTAAGTTTATGTACATGGCACGGGGTCGAAGTCGAAGTCAAAGAAGAAGAAGAAGAAGAGGTGGAAAGCGGGTTCTTCGGCAGAAAGAGAAGAGGAAAACACAGAGCCTAGAACTGAATGTGGGGACTTTGAATGTTGGGACTATGACAGGAAAATCTCGGGAGTTGGTTGACATGATGATTAGGAGAAAGGTTGATATATTGTGTGTCCAGGAGACCAGGTGGAAAGGCAGTAAGGCTAGAAGTTTAGGGGCAGGGTTTAAATTATTTTACCATGGTGTAGATGGGAAGAGAAATGGAGTCGGGGTTATTTTAAAAGAAGAGTTGGCTAAGAATGTCTTGGAGGTGAAAAGAGTATCAGATCGAGTGATGAGGCTGAAATTTGAAATTGAGGGTGTTATGTGTAATGTGATTAGTGGCTATGCCCCACAGGTAGGATGTGACCTAGAGGTGAAAGAGAAATTCTGGAAGGAGCTAGATGATGTCGTTCTGAGCATCCCAGACAGAGAGAGAGTCGTAATTGGTGCAGATTGTAATGGACATGTTGGTGAAGGTAATAAGGGTGATGAAGAAGTGATGGGTAAGTACGGTATCCAGGAAAGGAACTTGGAGGGACAGATGGTGGTAGACTTTGCAACAAGGATGCAAATGGCTGTAGTGAACACTTTTTTCCAGAAGAGGCATGAACATAGGGTGACCTACAAGAGCGGAGGTAGAAGCACACAGGTGGATTACATCTTGTGCAGACGATGTAATCTGAAGGAGGTTACCAACTGTAAGGTAGTGGTAGGGGAGAGTGTGGCTAGACAGCATAGGATGGTGGTGTGTAAGATGACTCTGGTGGTGGGGAGGAAAATTAGGAAGACAAAGGCAGAGAAGAGAACCATGTGGTGGAAGCTGAGACAGGACGAGTGTTGTGCAGCTTTTCGGGAAGAGGTGATACAGGCTCTCGGTGGACGGGAAGAGCTTCCAGAAGACTGGACCACTGCAGCCAAGGTGATCAGAGAAGCAGGCAGGAGAGTACTTGGTGTATCTTCTGGCAGGAAAGGAGAGAAGGAGACTTGGTGGTGGAACCTCACAGTACAGGAAATCATACAAGGAAAACGGTTAGCTAAGAAGAAGTGGGACACTGAGAGGACCGAGGAGAGGCGAAAGGAATACGTTGAGATGCGACACAGGGCAAAGGTAGAGGTGGCAAAGGCAAAACAAGAGGCATATGATGACATGTATGGCAGGTTGGACACTAAAGAAGGAGAAAAGGATCTATACAGGCTGGCCAGACAGAGGGATAGAGATGGGAAGGATGTGCAGCAGGTTAGGGTGATTAAGGATAGAGATGGAAATATGTTGACTGGTGCCAGCAGTGTGCTAGGTAGATGGAAAGAATACTTCGAGGAGTTGATGAATGAGGAAAATGATAGAGAAGGGAGAGTAGAAGAGGCAAGTGTGGTGGACCAGGAAGTGGCAATGATTAGTAAGGGGGAAGTTAGAAAGGCATTAAAGAGAATGAAAAATGGAAAGGCAGTTGGTCCTGATGACATTCCTGTGGAGGTATGGAAGCATCTAGGAGAGGTGGCTGTGGAGTTTTTGACCAGCTTGTTCAATAGAATTCTAGTGCGTGAGAAGATGCCTGAGGAATGGAGGAAAAGTGTACTGGTGCCCATTTTTAAGAACAAAGGTGATGTGCAGAGCTGTGGCAACTATAGAGGAATAAAGTTGATGAGCCACACAATGAAGTTATGGGAAAGAGTAGTGGAGGCTAGACTCAGGACAGAAGTGAGTATTTGCGAGCAACAGTATGGTTTCATGCCTACAAAGAGTACCACAGATGCATTATTTGCCTTGAGGATGTTGATGGAAAAGTACAGAGAAGGTCAGAAGGAGCTACATTGTGTCTTTGTAGATCTAGAGAAAGCCTATGACAGAGTACCCAGAGAGGAACTGTGGTACTGCATGCGGAAGTCTGGAGTGGCAGAGAAGTATGTTAGAATAATACAGGACATGTACGAGGGCAGCAGAACAGCGGTGAGGTGTGCTGTCGGTGTGACAGAAGAATTTAAGGTGGACGTGGGACTGCATCAGGGATCAGCCCTGAGCCCCTTCCTTTTTGCAGTGGTGATGGATAGGCTGACAGATGAGGTTAGACTGGAATCCCCGTGGACCATGATGTTTGCAGATGACATTGTGATCTGCAGTGAAAGCAGGGAGCAGCTGGAGGAACAGTTAGAAAGATGGAGGCATGCACTGGAAAGAAGAGGAATGAAGATTAGCCGAAGTAAAACAGAATATATGTGCATGAATGAGAGGGGAGGTGGGGGAAGAATGAGGCTACAGGGAGAAGAGATAGGAAGGGTAGAGGACTTTAAATACTTGGGGTCAACCGTCCAGAGCAATGGTGAGTGTGGTCAGGAAGTGAAGAAACGGGTCCAAGCAGGTTGGAACGGGTGGAGGAAGGTGTCAGGTGTGTTATGTGACAGAAGAGTCTCTGCTAGGATGAAGGGCAAAGTTTATAAAACAGTGATGAGGCCAGCCATGATGTATGGATTAGAGACAGTGGCACTGAAGAGAAAACAGGAAGCAGAGCTGGAGGTGGCGGAAATGAAGATGTTGAGGTTCGCTCTCGGAGTGACCAGGTTGGATAAAATTAGAAATGAGCTCATCAGAGGGACAGCCAAGGTTCGATGTTTTGGAGACAAAGTTAGAGAGAGCAGACTTCAATGGTTTGGACACGTCCAGAGGAGAGAGAGTGAGTATATTGGTAGAAGGATGATGAGGATGGAGCTGCCAGGCAAGAGAGCTAGAGGAAGACCAAAGAGAAGGTTGATGGATGTCGTGAGGGAAGACATGATGGCAGTTGGTGTTCGAGAGGAGGATGCAGGAGATAGGCTCTCATGGAAAAGGATGACTCGCTGTGGCGACCCCTACCAGGACAAGCCGAAAGGAAAAGAAGAAGAAGAAGTACATGGCACGGGGAAGTGTGGTGGTGTGTACGACCGGAGATTAAGAATCCATGATAGCCATTTGTCAGCATGTGTTTTTAGTGAAAATGTGTCGAAACTGGTTAACTTACCTCACCACATCACAGCACCGGTCTCAACCAGGCCCTCCTCCGCGGCCACTTGCAGCATGCAGCGGCAAACCTTATCATTTGGAAAAATGCCCTCTGATGAAGATTTTTTGCACAGCACTGACACCTGTAACTCATGAAGCAGATTCTCGGACACAAAGATGAGTTGAACAGCACTTATTTACGAGAAACTGATGGGTGTATATCCTGTTATTAAAACTTTCACTGGTATTCCCGAACAGTAGTTTTCAGGTTCACTCGAGTATCCAAACACACTGGATTTGAATAGAATGAAAAGAAAAATTATTACACTATGCTAATTGAATAACCTGTTCCTCCTCATATCCTCTCGTTGTGTCTATGTATTTTTTTTTCTTAATCTTTTCCAAACTTCCACCAAGGTGGACAAATAAAACACATGATCAAAACCTCTTAGGAGCCACAATGCAGCCGCCATTGTGACCCCACAGATTATTTACATATTTACAACCAAGGAAAAACCCTTACTTGCTCCCCCTCCACGTCGGCAGCCTCTCTTTGCAAGACAACAAGGATTCATTAATGCATGTGTAGCCTATATTGGTTTTGGATAAAGACGTAATTAATTTGGAAAATAAATACATCAGAAGGTAAACGCCTGTGTTTACGTTCGGTGTACTTAGACGTACGTCGAATGTTACAATCAACCTATCTTTGTCTCGAAAAGGGGCACCCCGTCTCTTTTTACATGTGTGAACTTTATAAAAAGCAACGAAAAACATATATCTATCTCTGTTATCTAGAAGGCTGCTACATTTATGAAATAAGAGTTCTCGATTACAGCGGTTTTACTGTTATTCTCAAACACACGCAAAACACAACAGGAAATGGAATTTTATAGCAAATTTAATTAAATCTAAAAGGGAAACCTTCAGGGAAACAATGCAGAGGCATTTTACTAAAAAAGAAAATAATACTAATGGTAATAGAAAGAAAAATAGGCATAGTAAAGAAAAATAGGACATTGTGTGGCTGGACTCAAAGTGAGCGTGAATAGGTTACAGCGTGTTGCGCTAGTACAAAGTTGGAACTTTTGTGAAGCTTGTGTTTTACCCCAAAATTATTAGGCACTAATTTGTGCATTCTGACGATTGTCATGCTCTACTCACGACCGTAGATCAGTTGCCCCTGGGGATGGTCTGTCTCCGAGCATCTCAGGAGGAAAGAGATGCAGCTTCATTCATTCATTCATTCATCTTCCGTTGCGCTTATCCTCACGAGGGTAGCAGGCGTGCTGGAGCCTATCCCAGCTATCTCCGGGCGAGAGGCGGGGTACACCCTGAACTGGTCACCAGTCAATTGCAGGGCACATATAAACAAACAACCATTTGCACTCACATTCATACCTCCCAGTATAAAACGTCTTTAATTGGCCTAAAACAGGAACCCATTATATGTCACACTTAACATTCGTGTCTTGGAATGTCAATGGCATTCGATCACAGGCAAAGAGAATTAAGATTATGGATTATACCACTAAATTTAAAACAGACCTCCTCCTATTACAAGAAACGCACCTTACTAAGTCAGAAGAAAAATGCCTCATTGACTAATTTCACTCTTTGCCTTTTATAACTGTAGACAGAGGAGTCTCAATACTAGTCCATAAAAGACTACTTTTTACAATAAATAGTACAGTAGCAGATCCAGAAGGCCGATATATAATTATACAGGCTACAATATTTAACAAGCTTTATACAATTGTCAATGTATACGCTCCAAATAAAGATGATCCAGCCTTTTTTCACATGCTCTTTTCACACTTGTCAGCCACTTCTACAATTATTATAGGAGGTGATTTTAACCTTACGCTAAATCCCCTAATAGAGCGCTCAAATCTCAAAAATAGTAATCAGCCAAAATGCTCCAATATACTAGAGCAGTATATGGATGACTTTGGTCGTTGACATATGGAGGCTGAAAAAACGTACAAAAAGACAATACACATTTTTCTCGTCAGTTCACCGCTCTTTCTCAAGAATAGATTTATTTCTTTCAAACAATTCAGCAGCTCAAAGAATTACTTCCAAAAACATCCAATCATCATCAGCGATCACGCACCAATTTCTCTCAATCTAAAAGTTGAATCAAATTTGGGACCCCCACCAACATGGCGCTTCAACACGTCCCTATTGAAGGACTCAGATTTTGATTCTTTCGTGAGGAATGAATGGCATGAGTTTCTGAAATTCAACGACTCCCCAACCATATCCCCATTTCTGTTGTGGGAAACCGGGAAAGCTCTTTTGAGAGGTCGAATCATATCACATTCTTCACATAAGAAAAAAAAGAACAAAAATTGGAAAATGGAATGGAGAAAAAAATTAAACACCTCACAGAAGAATATGCAATTAATCCGATAGATACACTTAGAAACCAACTTCAAAAGGTAAAACATCAGTTAGATGTTATCTTATCAAAAAGAACAGATTTTCTACAACAACAGTTAAGATACACTAACTTTGAGTACAATAATAAATCAGGAAAATTCCTTGCGAACCAACTTCAGCGCAATAAAGAAAAATCATTAATTACAGCCATTTAAGATTCAAACGGCAACTGTACACAGTCACCGTTAGAAATAAATGAATTTTTTTACAATTTTTATAGCAGCTTATACGCATCTTCAAACAACCCAGATCAAAAAGAAATTGAAACTTTCATTAAAGATCTAAACATCCCTCAATTAAATACACAAATTAAAGACAGCCTTGATGTTCCATTAACCATCACAGAATTACATAACGCATTAAAAAATATGCAACCGGGACGGGCGCCTGGCCCAGACGGAATCCCTGTTGAATTCATTAAACATTTTTGGCCAATATTAGCGCCTCTATTTTTCAGAACAGTCAATGAGATAAAGGATAAAGGTAGAATTAGTAGCCATATTAACACAGCTTCAATTAAGTTCTTACTAAAGCCATGTAAAGACCACACTCTCCCGGCGAATTATCGGCCCTTATCACTGATTAATGTAGGTATCAAGATTATCTCGAAAGCCCTCGTAGCGAGACTTGAAAAGGTACTTCCGTTGATAATCCACTATGACCAGACAGGCTTCATTAAAGGTAGAAGTTCCACAAATAATGTCAGATGTCTGTTGAATTTAATAAGCATGTCACAGCGTAAAAATCTAAACGCAATCATCATGTCACTTGACGCAGAGAAAGCTTTCGATACAGTTAACTGGGCTTTCCTGTTTGCAGTACTTCGCAAATTTGGCTTTGGAGATTCATTTATACATTGGATAGCAACATTATACAATTCGCCGAAAGCGACAGTCACCACAAATAGGATCACTTCACAAAGTTTTACATTAAAAAGAGGAACCAGACAAGGATCTCCACTCTCACCAATCTGCAATATTTATCGAACGTCTTGCTGCCACTATAGGTCAGAATGTTAACATTAAAGGAATCTGCTCACTAGTGACAAAACACAAAATCAATCTATATGCTGATTATATTATTCTTTACTTACAGGAACCCAAGTATTCTATTCAGGCAGTTTTCAATCTCATTAAAACATTTTCACAAATATAAGACTACTCTATTAACTGGACAAAATCAACAATACCCCCAATAACAGCAAACTCATGGACTCCTGCAGATCAAATCCCAGAGTACCCTATTCCTATAGGAAACATTAAGTATTTAGGTATCAATATTTCATCAAAACTCAAAGACCTAACCAATCTAAATTACACACCACTTCTGGAAAAAAATCTCAGTTGACTTAAGACGCTGAAATAACTATATCATTACTGGGAAGAATAGCTCCAATAAAAATGAAAACCTTACCTCAAATAACTTATTTCTTTTCAATTATTCCATTTAACCCCACATTTAAATGGTTTCAAACGTTATATACTGCTGTAATAAATTTTATTTAAAAAATAAAAATAGAATCAGTCTCTAATAAATAAAAATAGAATCTACTATTCAGAAAAGTAAACTGGAGGGAGGCCTAAATGGGTTTATTTACATTATTATTTAGCTAACCAATTACAATACCTCATTAAAAATGGTTGCACCACAATGAGGAGTGTGATTCTTGGCTAGAATTGGAACAAACAGACTGCAACAACATCAAACTACCAAAACTCCCATTTATTTCTACTAGTCTTAAATGCCATAAATGTTTCAAGAATCCAATAATTGCATCCACCTTAACGTCTTGGTGGCAAAGTCTAGATTCGACAGGATCTCAATTAGCTCCCAGTATGCTCGCCCCAATCTGCCATAATCCAGATTTCGAAATTGATAATATACCCCTTCATTTTAGTACATGGGAACAACATGGAATTAACCATCTACAACAACTATTTAACAATAATGGACACGTGATGAACTGTTCCAATAATTCCAAATAACATCCGGAAACTTTCTTCAACACAATAAATTAAAAGCAGCAATAAAAAAAAGAATACCAACACTCCAGAGCACCCTTGAACTGCCGGAGTTTGTCAAGCAAATAATGAAGCTTCTCCCCAAAAGTAAAATAAATCTTTCAAAAGTTTGTAAATTAATGTCATGTACTAAATCAATGCACTTACCAATCACCAAATGGGAAGAAGACCTCTCCATGTTTGCTGACCGTAGCTACTGGATACAGATTTGTAACAATATGTTTAGAATGACAAAAAACACAAATCTACAGTTTATACAATATAAAATGCTCCATAGAACACACTTTACGCTTCACTTTCTTGGGAAGCAGCACATTATGCAGCCTCTCTATGCTAGAGTACACTTTGCATAAAATGGGCTTCTCTCCATCTAATATATGCGTGCAATGCACCAAAAACACCCGGGACACCTATTTTCATGCTACAGTATTCCCTCGCCACTTCGCACTTCACGTTTTGCAGCTTCAGTGCGTCGTGGGTTTTTCCAAAATATTCATCAAAAAATAAAAATGAAAAAATACAGCCATATCAGCAGCCATATTGCGGAAAGGCTGTTAGGCAGTAGTGCCAGGCAGCCCTGCTCTCTGCAGGTTGGGGGGGGGGGGGGCGTCTGGCTCTCCTGGGGCGGTGGGTGGGGTGGGGTGGTTGTCTGGGGGGGTTGCATTGGGTCCCTGCGCCCCCCACTGGGTGGCTAGTTGTCGGGGCGCCTCAGTGGGGCCGGCGGACCGCCATGGGTCCCTCAGTGGGGGACGTGTCGGGCTGCTCTCGGGTGGACCCCTGAGCCTGATCCGGCCCCTCGATTGATTGGGTGGGGCCCTCAGCCGCCGCGGTGCGGCCACAGCAATTACAGGACACTTCTGTCAGTCTTTGTGCATGTAAAACGGTATCAATTTACTTGCATGTATCCGCAGGCACACACCCCTAGGACTCTTTCACTGGGTGAGGGGTCACGCACTTACTGCAACAAATATCCATCCATCCATCCATCCATCCATCCATCCCTCCATCCATCCATCCATCCATCCATTTTCTACCGCTTATCCGGGTCGGGTCGCGGAGGCAGTAGCTTTAGCAGCGACGCCCAGACTTCCCTCTCCCCAGCCACTTCATCCAGCTCTTCCGGGGGGATCCCAAGGCGTTCCCAGGCCAGCCAAAGGACGTAGTCTCTCCAGCGTGTCCTGGGTCGTCCCCGGGGTCTCCTCCCGGTGGGACATGCCCGGAACACCTCACCAGGGAGGCGTCTGGGAGGCATCCAAATCAGATGCCACAGCCACCTCATCTGGCTCCTCTCGATGTCGAGGAGCAGCGACTCCACTCTGAGATCCTCGCGGATGACCGAGCTTCTCACCCTATCTCTAAGGGAGAGCCCGGACACCCTGCGGAGGAAACTCATTTCAGGTGCATGTATCCGGGACCCACAGCTCGCCTTCGAGCCCCACCACCAGGCCTGGCTCCAGTGGGGGGCCCCGGTGACCCGCGTCCAGGCAAGGGAAAACCAAGTCCATCATTTGTCGTCATCATAAGGGGTCTTTGGTCTGCAACAAATAACTCATGAATATGCAAATCGCTTGTGTATTCCCTCACTTATACTCTCGTCCTGTAGACTTTTATAATTTACATAATTAATGCCACCACACTTCAGTTGTAAAGCCGGCTTCACGACCCTTGTCCTCCATGCTTTTTCTCCTGTCCTTGTCCTGTTCTATCTTGTCATGCCCTTCCCTCACAGGGTGTAGCTCTACAGCCCCATGCAACACTCATATTTAACGATTCATTGTTGTAGATAATGTAATGATTTACTCCTCTCATCCTGTTTACAATTAGTGCTTTGTCTTTTGTCTGTTTCTCTCTCCCTACAAGAAACTTTGTTCTGTTCGAATGATCAAGTCTGATTCTCAATAAACCTTAATTATAATACCACAGCGGAAGCTTAAAATCTCCACTGTGACACAGTAAAACTGTTCCGGCATAAAAGGGATATAGATTTTCCATTCTGCTTGACCTAACAGCTGAACAAGACAAAAAAAAAAAAAAAAAAGAGCGTTATTGTGAATGAGTTGAATAAACTTTGAAGTATCTGACTGTCTTGTTTCACTTAATGCGCTTTATAATCCGGTGTGCTTTATGTGTGAACATAACATCTGGTTTCCATCTGGTGTTGGAACCATTTCTGATCTAGAGGTCCAATCCACTTTTGGATCCCCTTCTTGGATTACTGTTTCTATGTTTCTCTCTCTTTGGTGTTGCACAAGATTCTGTAGCAAGTCCAGTATCTGTGCACACTCTTTATATCGAGTAGCCAATTTTGCGTTTGCATCCACTAACTCCTATTCTGTCTTCATCTCTTGGGCAAGTAACAGCAAAAAGCAGGGCAAATAGGGGTCAAAGGCAAACACTGGGCTTAACCTGTTCACATTGGGTCCCATTGGTGACTTCAATATTTCCATCCACCATTGTATCCATTCTTTGCTGTCTTCTTTTGTCGTTGGGGCTGTCAGGTGCTTTATAACTACTGTTAACCAGACCCTGACACTCCCAGTGGTAGTTTCTGTTACTTCACTCCATTTTCACTAATAATTCCATCCACCTTACCTGGGAGTTCATCTGGTAATGTGGAAGGATTTAATTTCTCAAATCTATCTCTCACTAGTTTAACCATCCATTTGTACCCCCTGTGTAGAGTATAAGTTGAATGGGTAAGTTGTGTCATCCTTGGGATCCAGGCACAGACACCTCCATCTGGGCGTCGCCTCTTGAAGAGCCCTGGATGTTGTCTGCCATCTCTGCTGGAGTCACCGTCGATCTCAGCATGTTGCTTAGTTGTCTGGCCAAGGCCTCCCGTCGCGCATAGTGTAGGGATCAACTGCAGCTCCTGGTTACGTGACGTCGCCTCTTACGACGCCTTTCTTCTCACCGGACGATCAGCGTCAGATGTCTGTTTTGTCCTCGGTTATGTCCTCAACAGCTTGTGGTGTCCCTTGCTTCTTGCGTAGGGTGTTCTCAGCAAACTGATCTTGATAAAAATCGATGTCCTAAACCCTCAAAGATTACATGGAATATGATTTTATTCACAAAAAATAATCCAGCCATCCTTTTCCCATACTTCTTATCCTCATGTGGGTCGCGGGCATGATGGAACCTGTCCCATCTAACTTTGAGGCTACACCCTGAACTGGTTGCTAGCCAATCACAGGGCACATATAAACAAACAACCATTCGCACTCACATTCACACCTACGGGCAATTTACAGTCCTCAATTAACCTACCATGCATGTTTTTGAGATGTAGGAGGAAACAGGAGTACCCGGAGAAAACCCACAAAGGCAGGGGGAGAACACACAAACTCCACACAGGGGAGGCCGGATTTGAACCTGGTTCCTCAGAACAGTGAGGCAGATGTGCTTACCAGTTGACCACCGTACCGCTCACAAAGAATAAAATATTTGCTATCCACCTGGCTGCCGTCCTCAGAGTGGATGCTCTGTGGAATGTAATTTTATTTATACAGAATAAAATATTTGCAATCCACCTGGCTGTTGTCCTCAAAGAGGGGATGCTCTCTGGATTGATATTCCTCAGCACAACCTTAGTAGATGTCGGGCACTTGGTACTGACCTAGGATAAATTGGACGGTTGTTGCGGTTTTGTTTGAAATAAGAATTGCGCTTAATTTAGAAGGAAACGATGAGTTGGAAGCGCCGCCTACGTCACTTCTGGGTTATCGTAATTTCTCCTGTTCTCGTTAATATAAACCCAAATATGCACTAATCCGTACTTTTAGTAGACCGCAATGTTGGACTTACGTGTCTGGAACACGTTTGAGGCAGGCGACTCAGGCTCCCGAGTGTTCGGCCGGCCCGGTCTGCACCGGGAACAGGGTGGCTCGGACCGCTTGCAGGAGGCTCTTCAGCCGGGGATCATCCGATGTGTCCTTGCCGCCTCGGGTGAGGTGGGCGTCCTGCCTGGCCCGGTCATCGGCGAGTTGGTCGGGGTGAGACCAAAGGAAGACTTCTCCACTAAAACTCCAAAAAAACTTCTCTACTGGTCCCAGCTCCGGCCCCTTTTATGGCCGGAGTGGGTCAAAAAGGGGGGGGGGGGGCTGGACTGCCTTAGGGGGTTATTTTTCCATTTTAGGATTATTTTGTGGTTCAAAATAAAATATTAATTATTGGATTTAAGATAATGAGACCATTTCCTCACCCTGCATTGTTCCACGCTCATCCTCTTTCATACCTGTAATGAATGTTTCAAATGTTGTGTAGTGTGGAGAACATCACTATTTTCATGTGACATTTGTGGCGTGGGGTGAGACATTCCATCTGGTTCAGCTAGCAAAAGATTTGACGTTAGACATTCAAGTTTGCAGCAATACAGTCACTAGTGGTGTTCATGTAAAGTTCTTAAAATATTAAGTCCCAGTCGAGTCACAGACTGTCTTATGAACCCATGTCTGGAGTGTCGTTCCGTCGTCCGTGGGTGTCGCTGTCGCCTGTTCCAACTCCCAAGTGGCAGTACTCAACAGGGTGGAGGCGTCTTTGTTGGTGCAATCCTTCGACTGGTGGGGAATTAATTAACTTAGCGTCCGGGGGCGAACTCGGCATCCTTGGGTCTCCGCTTTGAAGCGCCAGGCAGCTGTGATTCACTTAGCGTCGGCATGGCAAAGCAAATGTCTGTGTCTTCTTTTTGATGGTTTATGGCGTTGATTCGTTTAGAATCTGCATATGACTATGCAGTTAACGTCTACCTTGGCGGGGAGTGGCGGTAGTGTGGGGCTGGGGTGCCGGGTGGCATATTTTGTGTGGCATGTCCGCTACACGGTCTTTATACAAGAGTCAGGACCTGTTATTAATTTCTGTTATCGCCGAAATAACCTTTCAAGAATAGGAGTAAAATTATTATAGGCTTCGTTGGTATAGTGTTATTATGTCTGCCAACACAATCAACACAATGTTCTTAAAATAAAAGGACAAGACATTTTTCTATAATTAGAAAAACGCCTGTGTGGAGTTTGCATGTTCTCCCTGTGCCTGTGTGGGTTTTCTCCGGGCACTTGGGTTTCCTCCCACATCCCAAAAACATGCATGGTAGGTTAAATGACGACTCTAAATTGCCCGCAGGTGTGAAAGTGAGTGCGACTGGTTGTTTGTTTGTATGTGCCTTGCAACCAGTTCACTGTGTACCCCACCTCCTGTCCGATGATGGCTGGGATGGGCTCCAGCACGCCCGCGACCCTAGTGAGGAGAAGCGGCTCAGAAAATGGATGGATGGATGGATAGAAAAAAGGCTTTTAATGAATAGAAGGGCAAGGGCTTACAAGCTTTGAATAATAAAAATAAAAACAATAAGATCACAAAAAGGAACTGTTTGTGAAATACCTACTCACTCATAAATGAGATAAAACATTTAAGACCTCCTTCTTCTTCTTTTCCTTTCGGCTTGTCCCGTTAGGGGTCGCCACAGCGCGTCATCCTTTTCCATGAGAGCCTATCTCCTGCATCCTCCTCTCGAACACCAACTGCCAACATGTCTTCCCTCACGACATCCATCAACCTTCTCTTTGGTCTTCCTCTAGCTCTCTTGCCTGGCAGCTCCATCCTCATCATCCTTCTACCAATATACTCACTCTCTCTCCTCTGGACGTGTCCAAACCATTGAAGTCTGCTCTCTCTAACTTTGTCTCCAAAACATCGAACCTTGGCTGTCCCTCTGATGAGCTCATTTCTAATTTTATCCAACCTGGTTACTCCGAGAGCGAACCTCAACATCTTCATTTCCGCCACCTCCAGCTCTGCTTCCTGTTTTCTCTTCAGTGCCACTGTCTCTAATCCATACATCATGGCTGGCCTCACCACTGTTTTATAAACTTTGCCCTTCATCCTAGCAGAGACTCTTCTGTCACATAACACACCTGACACCTTCCTCCACCCGTTCCAACCTGCTTGGACCCGTTTCTTCACTTCCTGACCACACTCACCATTGCTCTGGACGGTTGACCCCAAGTATTTAAAGTCCTCTACCCTTGCCATCTCTTC
The DNA here is from genome assembly GCF_024500385.1 of Phyllopteryx taeniolatus. Classification (NCBI taxonomy): domain Eukaryota; kingdom Metazoa; phylum Chordata; class Actinopteri; order Syngnathiformes; family Syngnathidae; genus Phyllopteryx; species Phyllopteryx taeniolatus. Next base: position 568,865 of record NC_084517.1, read on the forward strand.
TCCCTGTAGCCTCATTTTTCCCCCACCACCCCTCTCATTCATGCACATATATTCTGTTTTACTTCGGCTAATCTTCATTCCTCTTCTTTCCAGTGCATGCCTCCATCTTTCTAACTGTTCCTCCAGCTGCTCCCTGCTTTCACTGCAGATCACAATGTCATCTGCAAACATCATGGTCCACGGGGATTCCAGTCTAACCTCATCTGTCAGCCTATCCATCACCACTGCAAAAAGGAAGGGGCTCAGGGCTGTTCCCTGATGCAGTCCCACGTCCACCTTAAATTCTTCTGTCACACCGACAGCACACCTCACCGCTGTTCTGCTGCCCTCGTACATGTCCTGTATTATTCTAACATACTTCTCTGCCACTCCAGACTTCCGCATGCAGTACCACAGTTCCTCTCTGGGTACTCTGTCATAGGCTTTCTCTAGATCTACAAAGACACAATGTAGCTCCTTCTGACCTTCTCTGTACTTTTCCATCAACATCCTCAAGGCAAATAATGCATCTGTGGTACTCTTTGTAGGCATGAAACCATACTGTTGCTCGCAAATACTCACTTCTGTCCTGAGTCTAGCCTCCACTACTCTTTCCCATAACTTCATTGTGTGGCTCATCAACTTTATTCCTCTATAGTTGCCACAGCTCTGCACATCACCTTTGTTCTTAAAAATGGGCACCAGTACACTTTTCCTCCATTCCTCAGGGATCTTCTCACGCACTAGAATTCTATTGAACAAGCTGGTCAAAAACTCCACAGCCACCTCTCCTAGATGCTTCCATACCTCCACAGGAATGTCATCAGGACCAACTGCCTTTCCATTTTTCATTCTCTTTAATGCCTTTCCAACTTCCCCCTTACTAATCATTGCCACTTCCTGGTCCACCACACTTGCCTCTTCTACTCTCCCTTCTCTATCATTTTCCTCATTCATCAACTCCTCGAAGTATTCTTTCCATCTACCTAGCACACTGCTGGCACCAGTCAACATATTTCCATCTCTATCGTTAATCACCCTAACCTGCTGCACATCCTTCCCATCTCTATCCCTCTGTCTGGCCAGCCTGTATAGATCCTTTTCTCCTTCTTTAGTGTCCAACCTGCCATACATGTCATCATATGCCTCTTGTTTTGCCTTTGCCACCTCTACCTTTGCCCTGTGTCGCATCTCAATGTATTCCTTTCACCTCTCCTCGGTCCTCTCAGTGTCCCACTTCTTCTTAGCTAACCGTTTTCCTTGTATGATTTCCTGTACTGTGAGGTTCCACCACCAAGTCTCCTTCTCTCCTTTCCTGCCAGAAGATACACCAAGTACTCTCCTGGCTGCTTCTCTGATCACCTTGGCTGCAGTGGTCCAGTCTTCTGGAAGCTCTTCCCGTCCACCGAGAGCCTGTATCACCTCTTCCCGAAAAGCTGCACAACACTCGTCCTGTCTCAGCTTCCACCACATGGTTCTCTTCTCTGCCTTTGTCTTCCTAATTTTCCTCCCCACCACCAGAGTCATCTTACACACCACCACCCTATGCTGTCTAGCCACACTCTCCCCTACCACTACCTTACAGTTGGTAACCTCCTTCAGATTACATCGTCTGCACAAGATGTAATCCACCTGTGTGCTTCTACCTCCGCTCTTGTAGGTCACCCTATGTTCGTGCCTCTTCTGGAAAAAAGTGTTCACTACAGCCATTTGCATCCTTGTTGCAAAGTCTACCACCATCTGTCCTTCCAAGTTCCTTTCCTGGATACCGTACTTACCCATCACTTCTTCATCACCCTTATTACCTTCACCAACATGTCCATTACAATCTGCACCAATTACGACTCTCTCTCTGTCTGGGATGCTCAGAACTACATCATCTAGCTCCTTCCAGAATTTCTCTTTCACCTCTAGGTCACATCCTACCTGTGGGGCATAGCCACTAATCACATTACACATAACACCCTCAATTTCAAATTTCAGCCTCATCACTCGATCTGATACTCTTTTCACCTCCAAGACATTCTTAGCCAACTCTTCTTTTAAAATAACCCCGACTCCATTTCTCTTCCCATCTACACCATGGTAAAATAATTTAAACCCTGCCCCTAAACTTCTAGCCTCACTGCCTTTCCACCTGGTCTCCTGGACACACAATATATCAACCTTTCTCCTAATCATCATGTCAACCAACTCCCGAGATTTTCCTGTCATAGTCCCAACATTCAAAGTCCCCACATTCAGTTCTAGGCTCTGTGTTTTCCTCTTCTCTTTCTGCCGAAGAACCCGCTTTCCACCTCTTCTTCTTCTTCTTCTTTGACTTCGACTTCGACCCACAGTAGCTGAATTTCCAACAGCGCCCTGCAGGTTGACGGCGCCGGTGGCGGACGTTGTTAACCCGGGCCACGACCGATCCGGTATGGAATTCTTTGGATGAACGCTCATATTTGTTTGGCAAGGTTTTAAGCCGGATGCCCTTCCTGACGCAACCCTCTGCATTTATCCGGGCTTGGGACCGGCCTACAGTTTGCACTGACTTGTGCCCCCCATAGGGCTGCATTAGATAAAATCCTTTGAAATAGACAATCAAAATGAACCAAAAGACATAAGGAGCAAGTTGATTCCTTTCAAAATGTCATTTGATCATAAACAAAAACAGTCCGAATTGGGAAAATCCAAAAATTTAAAAAAATAATCTAATTTCAGTGAAATATGTTCAGATCGGCCATCCCCTCGACGAGCTTCTTATTGAAAATGAATTTCTGGATTAGGAAAGGGTTAAAGAATGGATGCTGCTGGCAACTCTCCTTGAGGTTTTGCAGTAATCCTTTGTTAGAATTTGCCTAACCCTTTCAGAAGTTGTTCAACCCGTCTTCAGAAGCTTCATCTATTCTTTATCTTGCATCTTAGCGATTGAAGGAGAATGAAAATATGTCTACTCAGCATCCTGTTGCTGCTAAACGATAGGAACAAGAGTTCAAATGGTTGTGCATTCAGATTTTATAGGACAGCCGATCCAGGAGGCGTTACAGGACCAGTTGGGGCTGGCTCGTCTCCATTTTGTCCTTTTTTTTGGTAAAATTTATTGGCAAAGCTCATCTCTTCTCAAAAGAGCTGAGGACTTTCATCGATTTCTCTAAAAAGCTATTCAAAGATTTACCTCCTGTGTTGCCATTGAGAGGACTTACAGCTGTGGCCACAGGGCACCCTTCATCTAACTATTCCAGGGAATATAGCCTTAGTCACAACTGCTCAACTCATCAATTTTCTCTCTCTGCCTCTAATATTTCAACTCAGGAGGATGGCACAAGCCTGATCCACATTTAGAATATACCAATAAACACATGATCTATATACTGTATTTTGATTACACAAAACAATTCATCTTTAACATATGCATATCATACTATTACTTCATGTCATGATATGACACATCATTGCAAAGACATAACATGAAACAATTTGTGTTAAGGCTAGCATTTCATTTTAAGCTCCTGCTGCACAATGAAAGGTCCTATCACTTCTTTACCAAGGCTCACTCATCGTAGTGTGGGTACCAATGACGGTGGGTCATTATTTTCTCATAAATAGAATATATATGTGAATTGCTGCTGAAAGCTGTTACTGAATACACATTTGTTGATTTGCATTCTCAAAGCAAAGGCTGTCTTTTGTTGTACTAGAGCGGCTCCAACTACCGGAGACAAATTCCTTGTGTGTTTTTTACATACTTGGCATACTTGGATGATTCTCAGTCTGACACACAACAGCACTCACATTCACAACTGTATTGGCATGTTTGTGAAGAAAACATGTCGGCACGACCTGTTGACTCTTACTTTCGCGCTACTTTGTGGGTATTTTTTGGTACACACAGGTGTAGAAAGTGTTCCAGGGGTCCTGTAGTGCAAGGCTAACTTATCTTCAACACACATGACCCTAAGAAACCCTTAGGACCTGTATCCGATTAACAATTAAGGCACTAATATCTCCAGCTAATATATGTTCTAACCTACTCATTGTGGCGCAACACTCGACAAAAAGTACAGTTTATGCCTATGTACAGAACTAGGGATATAAGTAAGTAAGTAAATAAATAAATAAATAAAACGCGGGTGAGTTTTCTCTGGGTACTCCGGTTTCCTTCCACATCCCAAAAACATGCATGATAGGTTAATAGGAGACTCTAAATTGCCCGTAGGTGAGAATGTAAGTGCGAATGGTTGTTTGTTAATATGTGCCCTGCGGTTGGCTGGCGACCAGTTGAGGGGGTACCCTGTCTCTTGCCTGAAGATCACTGGGAGAGGCTCCAGCACGCCCGTGACCCTAGTGAGGATAAGCGGTTCGGAAAATGGATGTATGGATAAATAGAAACTAGATTCTCTTTTTCAAACCTGTTTCTCTTGAAAAACTGAAACAAGGTTTCGAACTAGATTTCTTCAGGGTTCAGTAGATTTTTAAGATTAAACACTGGAGCACCAGTTCTTTTTAACTCATGTCTTAGTCTTCCTCGACTTATTTTATACCTTTGACAATGACAAGTAACATGTTCAACACTTTCCTCCTCTACTCTATATTCAGACAAACCTGTTTCGTTTCCCAATTACATGCACTGTCCCATTCCACTCACTGCCTTCATGCATCCCACTATCTTCTGTATTTTATAGAGATGCCGTCCTGTGTGACCTCCATTCCAAAATTTTTACCATTCAGTTTTCCATCCATCCATCCATTTTCTGTACCGCTTATTCTCACTAGGGGCGCGGGCGTGCTGGAGCCTATCCCAGCTATCATCGGGCAGGAGGCGGAGTACACCCTGAACTGGTTGCCACCCAATTGCAGGGCACATACAAACAAACAACCATTCGCACTCACATTCACACCTACGGGCAATTTAGAGTCTCCAATTCATGCATGTTTTGGGATGTGGGAGGAAACCGGAGTGCCCGGAGAAAACCCACGCAGGAGAACATGCAAACTCCACACAGGCGTGTGGAGGGCAGTTGGTGTTAGAAAGGAGGATGCAGGAGATCGGCTGACATGGAAAAGGATGACACGCTGTGGCGACCCCTAACGGGACAAGCCGAAGGGAAAAGGAGACGAATGCTGCTAATGAATCTGAACAGACTATAACTCACTTTAACCTTTGTTCTGTCCACTGTAGTGCAATAATTATTGCCAGCAATTCTACTGTATATACTCTGAAGTGATCTGATGTCCGTTCCTGAATGTTTATATTTAGATCTGGAATGACATATGTAAATCCTGCTTTTCTATTCTCAATATATGGTTGTTTTTATATGCCCTGTGACTGTGTAAATAGAATGAGAATAAAAACCTATGTATACATACATATATATATATATATATATATATATATATATATATATATATATATATATATATATATATATATATATATATATATACACACATACACACACACACACACCATATAACTATGTAACACATATAGAGATACACAGTATGTACGAAAAGTATTCAGACCCCTTCAATTTTTTCACTCTTTGTTATATTGCAGCCATTTGCTAAAATTATTTAAGTTCATTTTTCCCCTCATTGATGTACAACCCCAATTCCAATAAAGTTGGGAGGCTGTGTTAAACATAAATAAAAACAGAAAACAATGATTTGCAAATCATGTTCAACCTATATTTAATTGAACACTACAAGGACAAGATATTTTTTAGTTAACGAAAACTACTGTTTGGGCATGCCGGTGAAGGTGTCATTTTAATAACAGGATATACAGCCATCGGTTTCTCGTAAATAAGTGCAGGTGTCCAACTAATCTTTGTGCCCGAGAATCTGCTTCACGAGTTGCAGGCAGCAGTCCTGTGCAGAAAATCTTCAGCAGATGGAATTTTCCCAAATGGTAAGGTCCACTGTTGCATGCTGCAGGTGGCCGCAGAGGAGGGTCTGGTTGAGACTGGTGCTGTGATGGGGTGAGGTGAGTTAACCAATTTCGACGAATTTTCACTGAAAACACATGCTGACGAATGGGTACCATGGATTCCTAATCTCCGGTCATACACGCCACCACACGACCCCGCACACTGCAAATATAACTACTTAATGCAAGAAGTAAAATTACATATAATCGAGGAATATGGAAATAAATTGTGGTCTGCTGTATCTGAGCGGTGGGCTACTTAACAGGACACACCTGAGGAGGACTTTAGGAGTCCTTTTCCTGTTTCAGCACATTCCTCAAGGGAGGAAGATCCTTTGTTACAACTCTGGATCCTTTCTCTAGTCTCTCTTCTCTTACAATCCTCATTAAAACTATTCCTTTAGCATTGTGACTGTTGCGGCATATACTGTACATAAGTAGCTATATTATTATTATTATCCATCCATCCATCCATTTTTTGAGCCGCTTCTCCTCACTAGGGTCGCGGGCGTGCTGGAGCCTATCCCAGCTGTCATCGGGCAGGAGGCGGGGTACACCCTGAACTGGTTGCCAGCCAATCGCAGGGCACATACAAACAAACAACCATTCGCACTCACAGTCACACCTACAGGCAATTTAGAGTCTCCAATTAATGCATGTTTTTGGGATGTGGGAGGAAACCGGAGTGCCTGGAGAAAACCCACGCAGGCACGGGGAGAACATGCAAACTCCACACAGGCGGGATTGAACCCGGGTATCAGAACTGTGAGGCTGACGCTCTAACCAGTCGGTCACCGTGCCGCCCCCTTAAAAATAATATATATATATATATCATCCTTCTACCAATATACTCACTATTTCTCCTCTGTACGTGTCCAAACCATCGAAGTCTACTCTCTCTAACTTTGTCTTCAAAACATTGAACCTTGGCTGTCCCTCTGATGAGCTCATTTCTAATTTTATCCAACCTGGTCACTCCGAGAGCGAACCTCAACATCTTCATTTCCGCCACCTCCAGCTCTGCTTACTGTTGTCTCTTCAGTGCCACTGTCTCTAATCCATACATCATGGCTGGCCTCGCCGCTGTTTTATAAACTTTACCCTTCATCCTAGCAGAGACTGTTCTGTCACATAACACACCTGACAACTTCCTCCACCCGTTCCAACCTGCTTGGACCCGTTTCTTCACTTCCTGAACACACTCACCATTGCTCTGGACAGTTGAACCCAAGTATTGAAAGTCCTCCACCCTTGCTATCTCTTCTCCCTGTAGCCTCACTCTCCCCCCACCACCCCTCTCATTCATGCACGTATATTCTGTCTTACTTTGGCTAATCTTTATTCCTCTGCTTTCCAGTGCATGCCTCCATTTTTCTAACTGTTCCTCCACCTGCTCCCTGCTTTCACTGCAGATCACAATGTCATCTGCAAACATCATGGTCCACGGGGATTCCAGTCTAACCTCATCTGTCAGCCTATCACCACTGCAAACAGGAAGGGGCTCAGGGCTGATCCCTGATGCAGTCCCACCTCCACCTTAAATTCATCTGTCACACCTACAGCACACCTCACCGCTGTTCTGCTGCCCTCGTACATGTCCTGTATTATGATAACATACTTCTCTCCCACTCCAGACTTCCGCATGCAGTACCACAATTCCTCTCTGGGTACTCTGTCATAGGCTTTCTCTAGATCTACAAAGACACAATGTAGCTCCTTCTGACCTTCTCTGTACTTTTCCATCAACATTCTCAAGGCAAATAATGCATCTGTGGTACTCTTTCTAGGCATGAAACTATACTGTTCCTTGCAAATACTCACTTCTGTCCTGAGTCTAGCCTCCACTACTCTTTCCCATAACTTTATTGTGTGGCTCATCAACTTTATTCCTCTATAGTTCCCACAGCTCTGCACATCACCCTTGTTCTTAAAAATGGGCACAAGCACACCTTTTCTCCATTCCTCAGGCATCTTCTCACATGCTAGAATTCTATTGAACAAGCTGGTCAAAAACTCCACAGCCACCTCTCCTAGATGCTTCCATACCTCCACAGGAATGTCATCGGGACCAACTGCCTTTCCATTTTTCATCCTCTTTAATGCCTTTCTAACTTCCCCCTTACTAATCATTGCCACTTTCTGGTCCACCACACTTGGCTCTTCTACTCTCCCTTCTCTCGCATTTTCCTCATTTCCTCCCACCAAGTCTCCTTCTCTCCTTTTCTGCCAGAAGATACACCAAGTACTCTCCTGCCTGCCTCTCTGATCACCTTGGATGCAGTGGTCCAGTCTTCTGGAAGCTCCTCCTGTCCACCGAGAGTCTGTCTCACCTCTTCCCGAAAAGGTGCACAACATTCGTCCTGTCTCAGCTTCCACCACATGGTTCTCTGCTCTGCCTTTGTCTTCCTAATCTTCTTCCCCACCACCAGAGTCATCTTACACACCACCATCCTATGCTCTCTAGCCACACTCTCCCGTACCACTACCTTGCAGTCGGTAACCACCTTCAGATTACATCGTCTGCACAAGATGTAATCCACCTGCGTGCTTCTACCTCCGCTCTTGTAGGTCACCCTATGTTCGTGCCTCTGCTGGAAAAAAGTGTTTACTTCAGCCATTTGCATCCTTTTCGCAAAGTCTACCACCATCTGTCCTTCTAAGTTCCTTTCCTGGATGCCGTACTTACCCATCACTTCTTAATCACCCCTATTTCCTTCACCAACATGTCCATTACAATCTGCACCAATCACGACTCTCTCTCTCTGTCTGGGATGCTCAGAACTACTTCATCTAGCTCCTTCCAGAATTCTATTTCACCTCTAGGTCACATCCACAATATATCAACCTTTCTCCTTATCATCCTGTCAACCAACTCCCGAGATTTTTCTGTCATAGTCCCAACATTCAAAGTCCCCACATTCAGGTCTAGGCTCTGTGTTCTTCTCTCGAAGAACCTGCTTTCCACCTCTTCTTCTTCGACTTCAACCCACTGAATTTCCAACGGCGCCCTGCAGGTTGACGGTGCCGGTGGCAGAGGTTGTTAACCCGGGCCATGACCGATCCGGTATGGATTTCTTTTGGATGAACGCTCATATTTGTTTTAAGCCGGATGCCCTTCCTGACGCAACCCTTTGCATTTATCCGGGCTTGGGACCGGCCTACAGTTTGCATTGGCTTGTGCCCCCATAGGGCTGCATTGGACAGAACGACTGGTTGCAATCGAAGGAAAGATGAATGCGGCCAAGTACAGGGATATCCTGGAGGAAAACCTTCTCCAGGACCTCAGACTGGGCCGAAGGTTCACCTTCCAACAAGACAATGACCCTAAGCATACAGCTAAAATAACGAAGGAGTGGCTTCAGAACAACTCCGTGACTGTTCTTGAATGGCCCACTGTATATATGTATATATATATATATATATATATATATATATATATATATATATATATATATATATATATATATATATATATATAGGAACACCCCCCATAACCTATAGACTCTGCATTCCTCCCTGCGGCCCTCCTGTGCAAGACAGCCAACAAAAGACGCCTGGCCTATCTCAGTTATCTTAAAGTAATTAGCAGCTTCCCGTCGAATCTGGATTCCAGACATAAGAGACTCCTTTCCTTCTTTTGAAGTGACAGACCAACCAAAAGATCCGCTCTACAATAAAACCAAGCTGGGACAGATCGACAAAGATAGTTTTATTAGTTAGATATGCCACAGATTGAACTATTACTCCTGGACCTTGAGTTACGTTTAATCACTTTTTCAGAAACTCAAATACAGCAATGAATTATTAGTTTTTTTAATATTAAAACATGCACACAAGGCGCTGCCAAACGCCCACTGGGAACAATTGCTGGTACACAGGCGACACCCACTGGGGTTTGAGCGTTACTGCAATGTCGACTTCGATTTGGGGTTTTGTTAACTGAAGATAAAATGTCTGTTTTGATATTTCATGAACACTGGAGAAATATTCCAAATGTATGCCTTGATGTCTGTGTCACTGTGTCAGCTTTACAGGTCCAGCTAAGAACAGTTCGTCTTGATTTGAAGCCAAACAGTATGAAGTGTTGCATCGAACCATAACCAGTTGATTTGCCAAGACTAAAGTTTAAACAATCATTCTATATGCTTGAGAGTAGAAAAGGTGGGAGTATTTTATATGGTGGGAGTATTTTATATTAATATATTATTTTTACACCATTTTTATGGCTTAATTGTAGACTAAAGTTCAAGTCGATGAGCGTGGTCTTCTCCAGTCTTCTCCTGTTCCCTCTTGGACATGCCTCCAGGGTATTTAACCTTTGACTCCTCCCTCCTCTCGTATCTTGCTCTCTTGTGTCCTGCTTCTCTGCTGTTCCTGCTGGATAATCTCTCCAGCCACCGTGGGAGGGGCGGTGCTTCAGCTAACCCCCTCCCCCTTTCTTTTCCTTTGTCCTCCGGTGCCACTAGGTGCCACCACATGCGCGAGCGCCCGCATCAACCCGACGACAGTGCTTTCGATCGAGGAAGCCGGCCATGCGGCTTCGATCGCTTTTCCAAGCCGTGATCTGTGATATATATATATATATATATATATATATATATATATATATATATATATATATATATATATATATATATATATATATATATATATATATATATATATATATATATCCATCCATCCATTTTCTGAGCCGCTTCTCCTCACTAGGGTCGCGGGCGTGCCGGAGCCTATCCCAGCTGTCATCGGGCAGGAGGCAGGGTACACCCTGAACTGGTTGCCAGCCAATCGCAGGGAACATACAAACAAACAACCATTCACACTCACAGTCACACCTACGGGCAATTTAGAGTCTCCAATTAATGCATGTTTTTGGGATGTGGGAGGAAACCGGAGTGCCCGGAGAAAACCCATGCAGGCACGGGGAAAACATGCAAACTTATATATATATATATATATATATATATTTGTTTTATATATATATATATATATATACACACATCCATCCATCCATTTTCTTACCGCTTATCCTCACTCGGGTCGTGTTGGCTGCTGGAGCCTATCCCAGCTATCTTCGGACGGGAGGCGGGGTACACCCTGAACCGGTCGCCACCCTATATATATGGTCATGGGAAAACAAACAAGACCACCCTTGTTTCTTCATTTTCTTGTGCCACAAAAGGCATTTTGCCTGAAGAATACAATGACCACGACAAAAATGCAGCTGATTCCATTATACTTTGTCATGTTTGACATGCTTAAGCTTAATTCTATTCCCAGTAATTTTGGTTATTTTCAAAAAAACATGGAAAATGGCTCAATATCAGCTCTTAAATTAAACTCTTAAGAGCTATTTTTGTTGTCATGATTATATTTGACCAAGCAAATGTACCTTTAGTTTTACCAGGATTTAAAAAGCAACATGAAATGGCTTTCAACTCAGGACTGACGCTGCAACGAACTGAAGATGGGTTTGCAGAGGGCAGACTAAATTTATTTGTTATTCTGTAAGCAGTACTAAATGAGTTCATTAATAACCCAGTAGGAATGATTTCAATTAAATGTAAATAAATCTGGAGTTTGCAAACCTAAACAGGGGCTGCATGTGTCCTTTTGAATATGGTTGCTGCAGCATTTATTTTGTATTTCTTTGCCAACGTAGTGTTGGCTGCTGTGCAAATATGACTGCGTCTGTGATGGATATCTTGCCAGTGCCTCTCCATTATGTATTACGCTTTTTATTTTATATATAATTAAATGGGTCATTTTCATATAATTTGATCAATAACGGTAAAGACATGCGAGCTGAATTTCCTTTTGAAAATCAATACATTTTATTGACACGAGTACATGTATTTATTGGCAGTTGTTATGTATGAATTTGTAAAAGTGTCAGAACAATTGCATGTCTTTCCCATTATTATGATTGTATCAAGACAAGAGTGTCATGGGTTTAATGAATAGTTAGGATCATTTATGCACTTGTATCCACACAGTTTGAAGGGTAACACATGTTAGTTGTACAATTTAGATAATTTTTTTAAGCTGTTTATTTATTTACCGTTATGCACTTTTGTCTTTACTATTATAAAAATAAGTGTATTTCAATGGGCCACCGCCATTTGCTGTCAATAAGAATTGCCTTTACTATAAATGACTCACATTTTAAATCAGCAATAACTTTTTGAAAATAGGACTTCAAGTGTGGCTGTTTCAGCATGGGAGACCTTTACCCATATGAAACCAGCGTGGCATAAATAAAATTGCTGAATTAGATTTTTTTAAACAAAAATGTTTAATGTTACTAATAAAATTACATGAAAATGACACATATATATATATATGTATATATATATATATATATATATATACCCATGATACTATTTAATGGAAAATAATAAAGACCCCATTCGATAGATTTGGGTTCTTTTATTTCACCTGTCAACACATTTGTCAGTGGAATGCTAGAAGAGCAATTTTATTTGACAATATTAAAATATTGCAGTATATACTGTAGCTCAAAGATACTGCAAATCTACATTAAAGGGAAAGTTGATGCAAGCCAAAAAAATAATTCTGATAATTTCCAGTGTGCTTGTGTCCACATGACACGTACAGATACTGTACTTTGCTTCACTATCATTTTGTAAATAATTACTGTACTTGGTTCTTAACACTGCATTTTATAAATTTTCCGTAATATTGGCAGCTTTAAGTTTGAACGAGCTGAATAAAATGAGTTCCCATATGTTCAGCTATACATAAACCAGTCGATCCATCCTTAAATCTGGTTCAACGTAATGTAATCTATGGGTCGGGGACTAATCCCTTCCAAATCAGAACATACTGTACTAAAGGTCAGGGATTTGCATGTGACATCATTTTACCAAGTGTCAGTTTTTTTCCGTAGCTGTTTGATGTGGGATGGGTAAAGACTTCAATGGATCACATGCAGCTGAATTGCTTCCCCCTGACCCCATCTTGAACTGTGTGAGGGAGAGACGACCCCAGGCTGAACCCAGCTGAGGTCAAAGGTCAGGGTTGAAGACTGGGTTATTATCCCAAAGCAGAGCTGAGGTGAAGGCCATGTCACTGTCCGTTGGAGTATGCACTCTGGTGATTGCAGCACCTCTTGTTGCATAAACTCACAAGTCACTCGAGTAATGAATGTTCACTTTTGTCTGCACATAGATATCAGAGAACATGTGCCTTACCGAAAACAAATCATTACAGCTCCGTGCAGTGCCGAGCGGTTCCCCGCTCCCACCCCCTTTTTCATGACGAATCCTCAAAATAATCTTCAAATTTGAAGCCATGCTCTGCACAAGGGTTATAATCGTTTGGGATTTTCCATTATATTTATTGAGTTTTGACTTTTCGTTTTCAAATTCAGTCAGTTTTAATTAGTTTTTAGAGCAAGTTTGTTTGTTTTGATTCATTTAAAAATGTTTTATTTTAGTTAAGTTTTGATTAGTTTCAGTATTAGTTTTAGTTTTTTAATTTGGGGTATTTGTTAAGTGTGATCAGAAAAAAAGATCACAATAAGTATTGTGTAATAAAAACCTCACAAAAATACTACTGAATTTTTTTAAACTTACTAACAGATGAACAACCATCCACAAATCAAATACAGGTACCCTATAACAGTCCACAGAATTTGAAGTGCAATGCATAATACTGCTTCTAAGGTTATATTAGATGCATCACAACGTACAGTAAAACCATTCATGAGGCACCAGCGGTAGTGTGGCCTTTTTAAATATACTACATGTGTTTATATGTTTAACTAAATAATCAAGTTCTTATTTTGATGTTTTCCTACCCTTGTTGCTAAATTGCAAACTTCTCAAGTGGAATTTCAGATTTGTGACTGTTAGATAGACAGATTTACCTACTGTATCTCCAGTGAAAGTGCATCCAGTCGAGTTCAGTCCATGATTATTGTGACAAAGCTTTTCAGGTTTTCCTGCTGTTTCTGAAGTAGTGCTGTAAAAATGTCCTGTTGTTGTACTACTTCAATCACCCGCTGTGTCAGCGAGACAAACTTCTTGTCTGCTTTCACGTCTGCCTTTTGTGGCGGGAAACAGCTGCATTTTGAGACTCGGCAGTTGTCAATTTCTCTGAGTTTCCCCAAAAAAGGTGCAGGTTCTGTGAAGGCGCTTGCTAGTCGGTAGCCATCACAGCCATTTCTGGAAGCAACACGTAGCAACAAAAACAGCTTGGACGTCAAAGTTAGCTGCGCGGCAAAACGTGCTCGCTGTGGCGAGCCGTCAATACGACGGTGCTGCTTGGTGATGTCACTTTGAGGTGACACATAGTAAGTGAACTACAATTCCGAAAGTACTGTTTGACCTTCCCTCCGTATCCGTTCTCTAAAGTATTTATCCGAAATGAATACATTTAAAATCAACGCCGAAAGCTCATGTATGATATTAATTATTATTATTTTTTTTTTATTGAAAGGATATTTTCGCTATAATTATAGTTAGTCTTAGTTAGTTTTTTAAATGTAAAATGTCATTTTAGTTATTTAATGTTTTAAAAAAAAAAACATTCACGTTTTTATTTAGTTTACGACAATGATTTTTTAATTTTTTAGTTATTTCATTTGTTTTCATTTACTATAATAACATTGCTCTCCACACATTAGTCGTAGGCAAGCTCTGCAATTTAGCATCCCCACTTGGGTTTCATCCAGCCATCCATCCATTTTCAACGCCGCTTATCCAGGTTAGGGTCGCGGGGCGCTGGAGCCTATCCCAGCTGACTTCGGGCAAAAGGCAGACTACACCCTGAATTTGTGACCAGTCAGTCACAGGGGACATACAGACACAGACAGCCATTCGCACCCACATACACACACACCGTCACTGAGTGGGAACTGAACCCACGCTGCCTGCAACAAAGTCAGGCGAGTGTACCACTACACCATCAGGGACTCCAACTGAGTTTCATTTGGGTGAGTTCTCTACTTGGAGTTTGCCAACCTGGAATGCCCACAATGTCTGCTTTGAACCGAAATGGCTGTCTTCCTCTTCAATTTCAGGCATGGGTACTTGACACTTAGGTCTGGTACACACATAAGGATTTTTCAAATTTTAAAAGATTTTTATCTGTGATAGACCCGACACATAAAGATAAAAAATCAGGCATTTAACAGTTTTGATTGTATTGTGTGTGGTGTGATAAATCTCAACACATAACACCACACACATAAAGATTCTGTTTCACCACCGGTCTGGAAACAAATCAACTGGGCAGAAATCTCACGTGATCAAACGCGGTCTCACAAAAACAAAGACGAGCAGACACTTCTGGGATGTGGTGATGTTGACAGAGTGAAAGAGTCATGAAAAAATGGAAAATACACTGGAACCCACTTTTATGCTAAAAAACAACATCGCGTTGGTTTTCATTTATAGTCGTTTCCTTGTTCCTGAGTCAGGGCGCTTCTTCATTGGCAACATTACGTTTCACATTACAAATCATGGCATCATGACTCGGGGAGACTTGGGCTTTCCCCACACACGTGAAGATTTTTGGTCGTAAATATTGAACCTGTTCAATATTTAAGATTGTTAGCCCCGACCTGTTTCGGACCCAATAATAGGGACAAATCCACACTTAACCAGTGTTGGGAAAGTTATTTTTCTACGCGAAATAGTTCAAAGTTCAGTTCACCGTTCCAAAAATGAATTTGTTCATAATTCAAAGTTTTGAACTTCAATTCACCATTCCAAAAATGAAGTAGCTCAGTTCATAATTAAAAATTTTGAAGTAAGCTCACCGTTCCAAAAATAAACTGATCCATAGTTTTTTGTTTTTTTTTCAATATGTTGCTGACAGGCTATTACCCTCAAAATACTGGCATTTCATTTCCTCATTGTTGGCACCCATTCAGTCCATACTTGTAGCAAGCTGCAGCCTTCATTCTACAATCTCAAAAACAAGAAAAAACTTGTTGCTTCAATAGTCTTTTTTAAAATGAGAAATTAAAACAAAAAATGTGCACACAAAAACACACAACACAGTATGACAGGAACGATGGTGAAAGGAAATTGATAACTTTGCATACCTTGCAGCTTTGGCTGACCATATTGACAAAATATTTTATCCCATCTATTCTTATATAAAAGTAACAAAATCAATTCTGAATTATGATTGCACAGTGTTTTAACTAAAGCAATTTGGTACAAATAATAATTTTCCTAAAAACCTGGCACTCTTGAATGAAAATGAACTTTCCTTCAAAAACCGTTCTTTGACGCCAGAGTAGGCACGTTCTCAATAATATTCATAAGGCAGAAATTAACAAAGTTCTTTTCCCGTTCACCCAAAATATGAACTAATTCATGAACTTTCGTTCAAACAGACCGATTGTCTTCATGTGTATAGAATTGTTTTCTAACTTTCCAGGGGGTGCTACTGAGTGGGTTTTGCGGTTGGAACTCCTAAAATACATACATTTTCACCAGGATACACATGCATGCAAATATAGGTGTGTGTTCAGGCATATTGAAGCCCCCAAAAAGTGTCGGAAGAATAATCATAAACGCCATGACTCCAAGAGGGCCTTTACACTGCCTGGTGCTCAAGCCTTAATAACAACAAATATATAGTACATCAATGCTAAAAATTTTTTTTTTTAAATGATTGCAGCTATCCACTCACCCACTCATACTGCCCATTTGTATTGGAAAATATTTATCAAGGACTTTGCATGTATCCTTATGATAAAATATACTGTATGTAATCAAATGCAATACATTTACTGACTGCATATCTACTTTATCTTAATGTTATGTGTATGTGTGCATGTATTTATTAGACATACAGATCCACTGACCTGAGTGCAAACATTTGACCGTTAACCGACCTTTGTTACCATGGTCATTTAGACGACACATGTCGACTAAGCCATTACTGGTCAGTGTGGCCAGCCACTGACGTCCCCTCAGGGCTTTGGACGCATGTATATCTGTGTATATGTGTCAAAAGATCACTGAATGACCACCCTGGTCAGAGAATGTATCAGTGTGTATGTTTGTTTGTGTGCATACGTTGAGTGACCATGAGTTCAAAAGGTCGCTGACAACAGACTTCAGTGAGAGATAGACAAAAAGAAAGTAAGATAAATACATAAGAGATGTACATACAGGAGGAAATGCTATCTCTCTCTCTCTCTCTCTCTCTCTTCAGGTACACCCTGAACTGGTTGTCAGCCAATTGCAGGGCACATACAAATAAACAACCATTCGCACTCACATGCACACCTACGGCAATTTAGAGTTGTCAATTAACCTACCATGCATGTTTTGGGGATGTGGGAGGAGACCGGAGTGCCCGGAGAAAACCCACGCAGAACATGCAAACTCCACACAGGCGGGGGCCGGGATTGAACGTGGGTCCTCAGAACTGTGAGGCAGACGCTCTAACCAGTTGGGGCCATAATACGGAAGTGGAAAGCCAATTATACCACTCGATCAGGTGCTCCTCGTATGATTTGTGACAGAAAAATAATCAGAAGAGTTATCCATGAGCCAAGGACCACCTGTGGAGATCTTAAAAAAGACCTGGAATTAGTAGGTACTGTTTTCACAAGGAAAACAGTGAGTAATCTACTCCGCTGCCATGGCCTGTATGCACGCTCACCACGCAAGACCCCATTGCTGGAAAAAAAGCATGTCAAAGCTCATTTTAAGTTTGATGAACAACATTTGGACACGCCAGTTAAATATTGGGAGGTTATAGTCTGGTTGGATGAGAACAAAATTGAACAGTTTGGATGCCATAATGATTAAATTGTATAAAAATAATTAATTGATGTGTCATTAATTAATGGTGATTAATTATATATATTATAAAATCATACCAAACACATATGGCGCCTGAAAAACGAAAGAGAGGACTGCAATTAACAGTTTCTCAGATTTAGCCAATTATAGGCATATGTTTGAGTAACATTTTTTTTTTATTCTAAGAACTAATGACAACTTCCGAATTCCAAATTAGAGCATTTATTTGCAGAGACAAATGCACTTTAAGATGATGACAATTTAATTTCCTAATTTTTAAGGGGGTCTCTTAATATTTCCAGAGCTGTATATGCTCCTTGCATAATTTCTGAAAACAATATTCTCTGGAGGTTTGCATGTTGGAGGCCTGACAAAAAGCATATTAATTTGTGAATACAGTGTTGATTTCTGACCAGCAGGTGGCATCAGAAGTGCACACAAAAAAAGGAACGTGCACACTGATGGAGTTGAATATATATATATATATATATATATATATATATATGAGCGAAAGAAAACAAGGTATTTTTAATTTTATATATAATCTACAATATTAACTATATGTTAATGAGTGTGATAATTAATCCAAACTAATCTTGTTGAGAAAACTCAGTTGCCAATGTTATTGTCATCATTTAAAAATGTGTACTGTAAGTTACAATAATAAGAAAATGTAATCATAAAATTACAAAATAAGAAAATACCCACAACTTAAAACGTTAACCATGTCTGGTGTCTGGAGCAAATCACTGGATACAAATGGAGTAAAAAAGTTATGAATAGCAGTTGAAAGATGATATACTTTTATAAATATTTTTATACAATGTGTTATTTAAAGGCGCCACGGCATACGACTGGTTAGCACATCTGCCTCACAGTTCAAATCCCGACTGTGTGGAGTTTGCATGTTCTCCCCGTGCCTGGGTGGGTTTTCTCCGGGCACTCCAGTTTCCTCCCACATCCCAAAAACATGTGTGGTAGGTTGAATGACGGCTCTAAATTGCCCATAGGTGTGAATGTGTGCGCGAATGGTTGTTTGTTTCTATGTGCCCTGTGATTGGCTGGCGACCAGTTCAGGGTGTACCCCACCTCTCGCCTGAAGATAGCTGGGATAGGCTCCACTTGTGAAGATAAAGCAGTTCCAGACAATGGATGGATGGTGTTATTTAAAGCTTAGCCTCCATAATTTCTGTGGTCTTCGTGGTTTTCTATAGTACAGCATGAATGTTCTCAAAAATTTAATTTTAATTTAAATAAAAAAGTCTGCTGAAGAAAGGTTCAATCCGACTGTGTTGTAATGGCAGTCTTGATGAATGATGAACAATTTATGGCAACTTGTTGCTAGGCAACTACATAAAATGAGATGGGACAGTAATTAGAATCCATAAAAACATTTGCACAGAAATAAAATGAGACATGGTCCACCAACACAGTACAATAATTGGAAATGTAAATAATCTGTCCTCTTTCAGCTCTTTCAATATTGACTGTTCTATAACTGAGATGTTCATTTGATTGGCTGCAGTCAATATGTATACATTTCATACACATGCAAACCTCCTTTCTCCGAAATCTGGATTGATGAATGATTGAGATTTTTTTGCTATTGCTATTGAAGGACAGAATTTTAGATAATAAATATACTAATAAATAAAGCATATGGGCGGCACGGTGGACGACTGGTTAGAGTGTCAGCCTCACATTTCTGAGGACCCGGGTTCACTCCGCGGCCCCGCCTGTGTGGAGTTTGCATGTTCTCCCCGTGCCTGCGTGGGTTTTCTCCGGGCACTCCGGTTTCCTCTCACATCCCAAAAACATGCATTAATTGGAGACTCTCAATTGCCCGTAGGTGTGACTGTGAGTGCGAATGGTTGTTTGTTTGTATGTGCCCTGCGATTGGCTGGCAACCAGTTCAGGGTGTACCCCGCCTCCTGCCTGATGACAGCTGGGATAGGCTCCAGCATGCCCGCGACCCTAGTGAGGAGAAGCGGCTCAGAAAATGGATGGATGGATAAAGCATATGGGTCATTTTCATATCATTTGATCAATAACGGTAAAGACAATAAACTTCCTTTTTAAAATCAATTAATTTTACTGATATGACCATTTTAATTATTGGTATTTTTTATCCATCAAAAGGTCATAATTGTTTTTAAGAAAAAAAAAAATCTAAAGTACTATTTTTCAAACTTTTAATGCCAAGATGTCTTTACCGTTAGGTATCCGAAATTAAGTTTCATGATTTGCAACATTTATTCTGAAGATGCTAATAAAATGTTTGTATATGTAGATTTTTTTCTCATATTGCTTAATATGCCTTTTCCAGGAAAACTACCACAAATGCATCTTAGTGTCTTCAGAATTCCTTTGGTTCTTTTACAAACTGTCCTTCTTTGTCACTCAAGCTGTCTTTACCGTTAAAGCTACTGGAGACTGCCTCATTATGTTGTTGTGATACACAAGAGGGATCTCTGAGTGGAAGTGCCAGGACGAGGCAGCCATTTTGCATTCACAAAATAGCAGACAGGAAAATAAATTGTGCTATTTCTTATATATGAATATGAATTTGTGGAAGTGTCAGAACTAGTGCATGTTTTTACTGTTATTACGATTGTGTAAAGACACGAGTGTAATGGGTTTAATGAGTAGTTAGGATCATTTATGTACTCGTATCCGCAGTTTGAAGGGCAACACGTAAATTGGGCAACTCACACAAATTTTATGAAGCTGTTTACAACTTAGGCGGCACGGTGGACAATTGGTTAGCACAACTGCCTCACAGTTCTGAGGACTGGGGTTCAAATCCCGGCCCTGCCTGTGTGGAGTTTGCATGTTCTCCCGTGCCTGCGTGGGTTTTCTCCAGGTACTCCGGTTTCCTCCCACATCCCAAAAAAATGCATGGTAGGTTGATTGAAGACTCTAAATTGTCCATAAGTATGGATGTGAGTGCGAATGGTTGTCTGTTTATATGTGCCTTGCGATTGGCGAGCAACCAGTTCAGGGTGTACCCCGCCTCTCGCCCGAAGATAGCTGGGATAGGCTCGAGCACACCTGCGACCATAGTGAGGATAAGCGGTACAGAAAATGGATAGATGGATGTTTACGTCTTTACCGCTATGCAAGAAGTGTATTTCAGTGGGTCACCACCATTTGCTCTGTCAATAAGGATTTTCTTTACTTTGAATGCCTAAAGTTTTAAATCATCAATAACTTTTTCAAAATAGGAATTAAACCATGGATGTTTCATCATGGGATATATCTATATAAAAACAAGGCAGCTTTAAAATTGCTACATTTGAACTTCCCTCCCAAAAAGTGTCTTTATTTTTTCATCAAATTTAGAAAATGACCTATATATACCTACTGTATAAATATTACATTTCTATATTATATACAAAAACAAAACACAAGAACCATGTACATTGTTTCAGTATTATTTAATCTACATCATAGAGTCTGAAAATCCACTCTATATTATCCTGCAGACACATTTCCATGAAGGACAGAAAAAAAGTGAAATAACAGAGGAGAGAAATAAAACTAGGGAGCTGGTGTGTGGGGGAGAAGAGTGAGGGAACAAAGGGAACAGTTATGAGGGAGGAAGAGATGACAGTATAATGATAGAGGGATAGATGATGGAGAGTGAATGAGAAAAGGAGGCAGAGCGTGGGGTAAAGAAAGCAGATGGATGGTGCTATTGGACAGTATTTCATGTCCAACTGTGTAGCCTGCCACTTTGTTCACAGCAGGGTTTGTGTGTGTGTCTGCTCATTCACACGGGTGTCTTTGTGTTTCCAATGGAAATAGTGTGTATGTGTGCATGTGTGAGGGCAAGCATTTGTGTTTATGTTAAAGTCTCAAGTGTTTTGGGACTGTGTGTTTATGTGTGCATGTGCAAGCCTACTGTGAGATTAATTCAGACTAATTAATTGTGTTGAGATTGAAAATGAGATGACACAGTTGAGCTCATCTCTGTTCTCTCTGTTCTCGCAATCTCTCACTGCTTGTCATTTGTCTGTACTTGCTTTGCTTTCCTCCTGTTCTTATTTTCTCATGCTGATATGATTTCATCACTGAAATCTGATTTTCCACATCTGACCCTTGCCAATCGTATAGCTGCATGTGTGTGTATATTTGAAATTGAAAAGAAGAAAGAAAACGACAGAAGAAAAAACTACTTTTTGAACGTTCAACACAATACAGAACAAAGCATGACCAACCAAAAACAGAATCAAATTCTGGTTCCCTGAAAAAATACATTAATGCTTACAATTAGCAGGTTATGGATTTTATTTGTACTTTTAATACTCTGTTATCTACTACTACTACAACACTGTTTTTTATTAACTGGTGTAATTAATTTATGTTAAAACATTTAAATCAATTAAACATAAAATTTTGCTCATCATGATGTTGGGTAAAGGACCTACAGTATAGAGATGATGGCCTGATGGCCTATAGTGAGGATAAGCGGTATGGAAAATGGATGGATGGATGAATATTAAAAGGGTGTGAACAAACTCCGACTGCAACGGACAGTCAAAACTGCTGAAAGGATTGTCGGTACCCCCCCTACGCACCCTTGAGGACTTGCACGCTGCCAGAACTAAGACAAGAGCAAAATCCTCTCGGACCCTCCGCATCCCGGCCATTTATACATTACTCGTGCATTCACTATAGTAGTCTCGCCACGCTGCACTATTTGCATATCTATTTGCATATCTGTTGTTGACTAATACTGGCCACTCATTCCAGAGTAGCATCTGCCACATTTGCACACTGATTGAGGAGTATCTGCAACATTTGCACAATCAACATTGTCCCAGATTACCGCACTACTCGCTTGAAGTCTTGGCGCCCTTTGCACAATGGTCATTGCACCGGACTATTGCAATATTAGTCATTCAAACTGCTCTAAGTGCTAGAGGACTCTGCATCTTTTTGCACAATTGTCAAAAAAAAAATAATAAAGTACCGGGATTACCAGATAACAAGCAACCCTTTATTGCTCAGTGACTGTTTTTTGTCAATGTCTTTATGTCCCAAAAGTATTCTCTGTCAATTGACTGTCTGTTGTCGTACTAGAGCGGCTCCAACTACCGGAGACACATTTTTTTTGGACATACTTGGCAAATAAAGATGATTCTGATTCTGAACACCACGCCAGTCGCCAGCTGTCCTAATCAAGATTCTCTCAAGTCAATTTATCGCTTGCACTCTCACACCAACACAACAGCACCCCAAAATTATGTTCTATCACTAATTTAATATGCTAAAAAAAGATAATTTATCAGTGTCATTGATTAAAATGGTACGAACACTGCGCCAGCCAGCCGTGACCATCAAAGACCGCTGGTCACACGACGCCATCACCGTACAAAGAGCCTTCAGAAACAAACATGTTTTATGTTACCTCCCCAAACTCTTTTTCAAAAGGCTTACAACCATTTCTGAGTCAATAAAGAAATAAAAATGAAGAAATACATCTCCAGCACTTAACCTCATGCAAACTGGCTTCCTTCTGTAACAAAGCATTCTAGCAATCGATTTTAACAAAATACGCCTACTTAAAAGTATCTAATCTCAATATTTTCACTCGTTATTGTCATCCAGGCATTCAATATAAGCAACAATTATGCTGTAGAACACGTAGTACTTTCAAGAGGAAATGTCTTTGACTTTCACTGCTGACAGTCACAGACTGATGAGTCCTTTTCGACCAAAATGTGGGCAGGCCAAATCCTGGCTGAAATCAAATATGTAATCAGAAAACAAGCATAATATTACTACTGAGTGTACTTTGGGGGGAGGTTTTTTTCTGCAGTCATCGTTTTTAAGTCAAGAATTATCGAATAAGTGCCAATGTTTTCAGCATTAGAGAGGTCCATTAACCTACACTAAAAAAGTGTGTGCTAGATTTACTGAAAGGGCAGATTATAATTTTTTTGCACATTTCAAAACAACTCACAGGTGTTTTATTAAAGGGATAAAGAATTGAAGCACTTTTAACATCTAGGGTGTTGTGAAGAGGTGATACTATTAGCGGAGTGTGGAAGAGTGAAAAAAGGCGAGGGCCCTACAAATATTCGAAGATAGATTCTGATTTACACTTGTGAATCAGTGTAGTGACCCATGCATATCCTCGCTCCCCCATTGACAATTTCGCAGAACATTTTCCAAATTTGTGCTGCCCATTAGAAGCTAACGCTTTTGGTGCCAGCAATGCAGCTCTATTTATCAATTAACTCATTCACTGCCATTGACGGCTTTTAAAGTCAAATACCTATGTTAATTGGGATGACTGGTAATGAATGACATGAAAGTGCTTGTGTAGTCTGATAGCCGGACTCCGTCCGTCACCTAAATGTGGTGGCTCTTCACCTAGTTGACGTCATGGACATAGAACCTCAGTGTGGGGGTGGTAGTATGTAAATTAGCCCCACTGTTATGTTACAATCCATCAAAATTCAGGACAACACTGACATATTTTAAAAACTATGAAGCTCACAAACGATTGGCTTAGTTGTGTTATTACACACTTGGGGCTCTATTTTCGTAACTCCAGCAAATCCACCGCTGCGCTTGGCGTAACTCTGCAAGGAGGCTCCTATTCACACGGAACACCATATGTGGAGTAGTACACATTAGACTAAATAAATCTCTTCACAACATAGATTAAAAATGTTATGTCAAGTGGTTCCACGCAAGCATTCAACACGTCTTACATGTTATATTTGCTTACAAATATACACTGAAGTTCATTGATCAGAATCAGAATCAGAATCAGAATCATCTTTATTTAGCAAGTATGTCCAAAACACACAAGGAATTTGTCTCCGGTAGTTGGAGCCGCTCTAGTACGACAACAGACAGTCAATTTACAGAACACTTTGGAGACATAAAGAAATTGACAAAAAAAAAAAAAAGTCACTGAGCAGTAAAGGGTTGCTAGTTATCTGGTAATGCAGGTACTTTTTTTTTTTTTTGACAATTGTGCAAAAAAAAATGCAGACTCCTCTAGCACTTAGAGCAGTTCGAATGACTAATATTGCAATAGTCCGGTGCAATGGCCATTGTGCAAAGGGCGCTGAGACTTCAAGGAGTGTATGTGGTTTAAAGTGACGAGTAGTGCGATAATCTGGAACAATGTTGGTTGTGCAAATGTTACAGATACTCCTCAATCAGTGTGCAAATGGAGCAGATGCTACACTGGCATGAGTGGCCAGTATATGCAAATAGTGCAGCATGGCGAGACAACTACAGTGAGTGCACCAGTAATACATAATTGGCCCTACAGAAATGTGACAACGAACTCAAGTCAAAAAATTGCCACCATGTTGTAATGGAATTGTTGGTTAAGTGTTTAAGAAGTTGATCGCAAGAGGGAAGAAGCTGTTGGAATGTCTACTAGTTCTAGTTTGCATTGATCGGTAGCGCCAACCTGAGGGAAGGAGCTGGAAGAGCTGGTGACCGGGATCAAAAGTTAATCAGTTTAAACGTCATTAGATTTTTTAAATTTTTATTGTACACGTATTTATCCTACATTTGGTAATTTTGTAATTGTCACATGTGCCGAGCAGATGTCAAAGGACAGCCCCTCGTTGCGTCAGTACAGCCAGCTTTGTGCAGACTGGTTTGCCAAATTGGTACACCAGTGAGTCTTGCGCTTGCATGAAAATCAAAATACGGCACCATTTGCACTCCCGCCCACATCACTCAGTCTATGTAAATAGAGCCCTTGATGTGTGGGCAGTTTTACCCAAGAGAACCAGCAATTTGTATACAACCCCAATTCTAATGAAGTTGGTTCGTTGAGTTAAACATAACTAAAAACAGAATACAATGATTTGCAAATCATGTTCAACCTATATTTAATTGAATAGACTACAAATACAAGATATTTAATGTTCAAACTGATCAACTTTATTGTTTTTAGCAAATAATCATTAATTTAGAATTTTATGGCAGCAACATGTTCCAAAAAAGCTAGGACAGGGTCATGTTTACCACTGTGTTACATCACCTTTTCTTTTAACAACATTCAATAAACGTTTGGGAACTGAGGACACTAATTGTTGAAGCTTTGTCTGTGGAATTCTTTCCCATTCTTGCTTGATGTACAGCTTCAGCTGTTCAACAGTGTCCGTTGTCGTATTTTACGCTTCATAATGTGCCACACATTTTCAATGGGAGACAGGTCTGGACGACAGGCAGGCCAGTCTAGTACCCACACTCTTTTATCACAAAGCCATGCTGTTGTACCACGTGCAGAATGTGGTTTGGCACTGTCTTGCTGAAATAAGCAGGGGTGTCCATGAAAATGACGTTGCTTGGATGGCAGCATATGTTTCTCCAAAACCTGTATGTAACCTTTCAGCATTAATGGTGCCTTCACAGATGTGAAAGTTACCCATGCCATTGGCACTAACACACCCCCATACCATCACAGATGTTGGCTTATGAACTTTGCGTCCATAACAGACCGGATGGTTCTTTTCCTCTTTGGCCCGGAAGACACGACGTCCACAATTTCCAAAAACAATTTTAAATGTGCCCCTCCTTGAGCCGTCACCTTGTCGTGGTGGAGGGGTTTGTGTGTCCCAGTGATCCTAGGAGCTAAGTTGTCTGGGGATTTATGCCCCTGGCAGGGTCACCCATGACAAACAGGTCCTGGGTGAGGGACCAGACAAAGCACGGCTCAAAGACCCCTAATGATGACGACAAACAATGGACTTCGTTTTCCCTTGCCCGGACGCGGGCCACCGGGGCCCCCCACTGGAGCCAGGCCTGGTGGTGGGGCTCGAAGGCGAGCGCCTGGTGGCCGGGCCTGCACCCATGGGGCCCGGCCGGGCACAGCCCGAAAGGGTAACGTGGGTCCCCCTTCCCATGGGCTCACCACCTGTGGGAGGGGCCGTAGGGGTCGGGTGCAGTGCGAGCTGGGCGGTGGCCGAAGGCGGGGACCTTGGCGATCCGATCCCCGGCTACAGAAGCTGGCTCTAGGGACGTGGAATGTCACCTCTCTGGCAGGGTAGGAGCCCGATCTGGTGTGTGAGGTCGAGAAGTTCCGACTAGATATAGTCGGACTCGCCTCCACGCACAGCTTGGGCTCTGGTACCAGTCCTCTCGAGAGGGGTTGGACTCGCTTCCACTCTGGAGTTGCCCACGGTGAGAGGCGCCGAGCAGGTGTGGGTATACTTATTGCTCCCCGGCTCGGCGCCTGTACGTTGGGGTTCACCCCGGTGGACGAGAGGGTAGCCTCCCTCCGCCTTCGGGTGGAGGGACTGTTGTTTGTGCGTATGCACCAAACAGCAGTTCAGAGTACCCACCCTTTTTGGAGTCCTTGGAGGGGGTGCTGGAGAGCGCTCCCGCTGGGGACTCCATTGTTCTGTTGGGGGACTTCAATGCTCACGTGGGCAATGACAGTGAGACCTGGAAGGGCGCGATTGGGAGGAACGGCCCCCCCGATCAGAACCCAAGCGGTGTTCTGTTATTGGACTTCTGTGCTCGTCACGGATTGTCCATAACGAACACCATGTTCAAGCATAAGGGTGTCCACACGTGCACTTGGCACCAGGACACCCTAGGTCGCAGTTCGATGATCGACTTTGTGGTCGTGTCATCGGACTTGCGGCCGCATGTCTTGGACACTCGGGTGAAGAGAGGGGCGGAGCTGTCAACTGATCACCACCTGGTGGTGAGTTGGCTCCGATGGTGGGGGAAGATGCCGGTCCGACGTGGCAGGCCCAAACGTATTGTGAGGGTCTGCTGGGAACGTCTGGCAGAATCCCCTGTCAGAAGGAGTTTCAACTCCCACCTCCGACAGAACTTTGCTCATGTTCCGGGGGAGGCGGGGGACATCGAGTCCAAGTGGACCATGTTCCGCGCCTCCATTGCTGAGGCGGCCGACCGGAGCTGTGGCCATAAGGTGGTCGGTGCCTGTCGTGGCGGCAATCCCCGAACACGTTGGTGGACACCAACAGTGAGGGATGCCGTCAAGCTGAAGAAGGAGTCCTATCGGGCCTTTTTGGCCTGTGGGACTCCTGAGGCAGCTGATGGGTACCGGCTGGCCAAGCGGAATGCAGCTCTGGTGGTCGCTGAAGCAAAAACCCGGGCATGGGAGGAGTTCGGTGAGGCCATGGAGAAAGACTTCCGGACGGCTTCGAAGAAATTCTGGTCCACCATCCGACGTCTCAGGAGAGGAAAGCAGTGCACCACCAACACTGTGTATAGTGGGGATGGGGCGCTGCTGACCTCGACTCGGGACGTTGTGAGTCGGTGGGGAGAATACTTCGAAGACCTCCTCAATTCCACCGACACGCCTTCCCATGGGGAAGCAGAGTGTGGGTTCTCTGAGGCGGGCTCTCCTATCTCTGGGTTTGAGGTCACCGAGGTAGTTAAAAAGCTCCTCGGTGGCAGGGCCCCGGGGGTGGATGAGATTCGCCCGGAGTTCCTAAAGGCTCTGGATGTTGTGGGGCTGTCCTGGTTGACACGCCTCTGCAACATCGCGTGGACATCGGGGACAGTGCCTCTGGATTGGCAGACTGGGGTGGTGGTCCCCCTTTTTAAGAAGGGGGACCGGAGGGTGTGTTCCAACTACAGGGGGATCACACTGCTCAGCCTCCCTGGTAAGGTCTATTCAGGGGTGCTGGAGAGGAGGGTCCGTCAGGAAGTCGAATCTCAGATTCAGGAGGAGCAGTGTGGTTTTCGTCCTGGCCGTGGAACAGTGGACCAGCTCTACACCCTCGGCAGGGTCCTCGAGGGTGCATGGGAGTTCGCCCAACCAGTCTACATGTGTTTTGTGGACTTGGAGAAGGCGTTCGACCGTGTCCCTCGGGGAGTCCTGTGGAGAGTGCTTCGGGAGTATGGGGTACCGAATTCCCTGATACGGGCTGTTCGGTCCCTGTACGACCGGAGTCAGAGTTTGGTCCGCATATCCGGCAGTAAGTCGGACTCGTTCCCGGTGAGGGTTGGACTCCGCCAAGGCTGCCCTTTGTCGCCGATTCTGTTCATAACTTTTATGGACAGAATTTCTAGGCGCAGCCGAGGCGTAGAGGGGGTCCGGTTTGGTGGCCTCAGTATTGCATCTCTGCTTTTTGCAGATGATGTGGTTCTGTTGGCTTCATCAAGCCGTGACCTCCAACTCTCATTGGAGCAGTTCGCAGCCGAGTGTGAAGCGGCTGGGATGAGAATCAGCACCTCCAAATCTGAGACCATGGTCCTCAGTCGGGAAAGGGTGGCATGCCATCTCCAGGTCGGGGATGAGATCCTGCCCCAAGTGGAGGAATTCAAGTATCTTGGGGTCTTGTTCACGAGTGAGGGAAGAATGGAACGGGAGATCGACAGGCGGATCGGTGCAGCGTCTGCAGTGATGCGGACTTTGTATCGGTCCGTTGTGGTAAAGAAAGAGCTAAGCCGAAAGGCGAAGCTCTCAATTTACTGGTCGATCTTCGTTCCTACCCTCACCTATGGTCATGAGCTGTGGGTCGTGACCGAAAGAACTAGATCCCGGATACAAGCGGCCGAAATGAGTTTCCTCCGCAGGGTGTCCGGGCTCTCCCTTAGAGATAGGGTGAGAAGCTCGGTCATCCGGGAGGATCTCAGAGTAGAGCCGCTACTCCTCCGCATTGAGAGGAGCCAGATGAGGTGGCTGGGGCATCTGATTCGGATGCCTCCCGGACGCCTCCCTGGTGAGGTGTTCCGGGCATGTCCCACCGGGAGGAGACCCCGGGGACGACCCAGGACGCGCTGGAGAGACTACATCCTTCGGCTGGCCTGGGAACGCCTCGGGATCCCCCCGGAAGAGCTGGATGAAGTGACTGGGGAGAGGGTAGTCTGGGCGTCCCTGCTGAAGCTACTGCCCCCGCGACCCGACCCGGATAAGCGGTAGAGAATGGATGGATGGAATTTTAAATGTGGACTCGTCGGACCACAGAACACTTTTCCACATATCATCAGTCCATCTTAAATGAGCTCGGGCCCAGAGAAGCCAGCGGTGTTTCTGGGTGTTGTTGATAAATGGCTTTTGCTTTGCATAGTAAAATTTTAAGTTGCACTTACAGATGTAGCGCCGAACTGCATTTATTGACATTGGTTTTCTGAAGTGTTCCTGAGCCCATGTGGTGATATCCTTTACACATTGATGTCGGTTTTTGATGCAGTGCCACCGGAGGGATTGAAGGTCACGGGCATTCAATGTTGGTTTTCTGCCTTGCCGCTTACATGCAGTGTTTTCTCCAGATTCTCTGAACCTTTTGATGATATTATGGACCGTAGATGATGAAATCTCTAAATTCCATGCAATGGTACGTTGAGGAACATTGCCCTTAAACTGTTCGACTACTTTCTCACGTACTTGTTCACAAAGAGGTGAACCTCGCCCCATCTTTGCTTGTGAATGACTGAGCAATTCAGTGAAGCTCCTTTTATACCCAATCATGGCACTCGCCTGTTCCCAATTAGCTTGTTTACCTGTGGGATGTTCCAAACAGTGCCACCTGTCCCATCTTTTTTGGAATGTGTCCAACCTCTCTCAAGAAGACTGGTACCAGAGCCCAAGCCGTGTGTGGAGGCGAGCCCTGCTATATCTAGTTGGAACTTCTCAACCTCACAAACCAGCTTGTGCTCCTTCCCTGCCAGAGAGGTGACATTCCCCGTCCCTAGAGCCAGCTTCTGTAGCCAGAGATTGGATCGCCAAGGTCCCTGCCTTTGGCCACCGCCCACCGAACACTGCACCCGACCCCTATGGCCCCTCCTACCGGTGGTGAGCCCGTGGGAAGGGGGACCCACGTTACCCTTTAGGGCTGTGCCTGGTCGGGCCCCATGGGTGCAGGCCCGGCCACCAGGCACTCGCCTTCGAGCCCCACCTCCAGGCCTAGCTCCAAAGGGACCCGCGTCCGGGCGGGGAAAACCTAAATCCATATATATGTTCATCATAGGGGTCTTTTAGCTGTGCTTTGTCTGGTCCCTCACCTATGACCAGTGTGTGTGTGTGTGTGTGTGTCCGTAGGTGTCACTTTCCAGCACTTTTAGGGGTAAATAATTGGTTTTATTAGTCTGTTTTTTTTTTTCCATTTAAACACGTGCTTAACTTATAGCGCTAAAAGCTTCAAAAACTGATGGGAAGATTACCAACTACAAATGTACGTGGTGGAAGCAGGTTTCACAACAGCGTTTGAATATTTCAAGCGGTATTATTTATGAGCAAATCTAAAAAATGTAACTAAAATTGTTTATAATTTGAATTTATGATTATGTGTTACTGATAATAGAATTGGAACGATCACAATAAAACACAGTGACCCTAAAGTCAAACAAAATGAATTAGGGAAGTTGGTTATCCTCCAAGGCAGCACGGTGGCCGACTGGTTAGAGCGTCAGCCTCACAGTTCTGAGGACCCGGGTTCAATCCCCAGCCCCACCTGTGTGGAGTTTGCATGTTCTCCCCGTGCCTGCGTGGGCTTTCTCCGGGCACTCCGGTTTCCTCCCAAATCCCAAAAACATGCATTAGTTGGAGACTCTAAAATTGCCCGTAGGTGTAACTGTGAGTGCGAATGGTTGTTTGTTTGTATGTGCCCTGCGATTGGCTGGCAGCCAGTTCGGGGTGTACCCCCCCTCCTGCCCGATGACAGCTGGGATAGGCTCCAGCACGCCCGTGACCTTAGTGAGGAGAAGCGGCTCAGAAAATGAATGGATCGATGGAGTATTTCTCAATTGCTAAAACACAAAAACCTATTGTCTGAACTATTTTTTTCTCTCTCATCAAAACAATTAAACAAAATCATAACCTGTACAGTAAATTTCCATGGCGTTTTCTCGATCAAGGTGTTGATACATAATCTTTTTTACCAGTTGCTTTTGATATATATAAGATCAATGCATTTTGTGTGATAAATAACCTCTGGACATATAGCCATTTGATGAAAGAAGTGATTTTAATGATGTTGATGATGAAGTAAGGAATGAATTGAATGATGCTTTGTTACTAGACTGATCAGATGAGAATATTCATTTGAGAACTTTTTATTTTAAACAAAGACATAGTGTCTAAAGAAGTTTTTTGAGAGGAACTAAATAGAGGAACTAATGTTTATCTCTAAGTAACGCAAGGCGAGCTTTTACTGTAAATACAAGACGACTGAAAGTCTCAACCCATTCGGGGAAGGTTTCATCATATGATTTGTTTATAGCCAAAAGGACACATAACAAAGGATTTATGAAATAGGGGCGAGTCGTCCTTAAAATGACTCCAACTGTTCCCATAAGCCTTACAGCCAGATGAAGGGTGACGTAAAAGACCTCTGGCAAGGCACACCTCTACTATATAAATTAAAAAACTGACAGTATTGAGGCTCTTGCTCTTTCAAAGGTTAGCTATTGAGGTTTCACTGCTTAATCTCTTATCTATTTTTGTGTAAGATGCAGGATGACAACAGAAGTAACTTTAAAGATGAATTGAATATTTTCCTGAGAATGGGTTAGAATAAATTAGAGGAGTTTAGCATTAACTATAGAGCCTGAGCCCTAGATCTCTCTCTCTTCTGTGTCACTGCCGATTCTCAATTCATAATCTTAAAGTTTTAGGAATGTTTAATCCGAACAATCATCCAGCCATCCATTTTCTGTATTTCTGTATTTAATTCCAGTGAAATTATTTATCCAGATTCCTGAAAACCAGCATAAAACTGTGAATTTCAAAACCAATGAAATTGACTCAGTTGAAATTTTGAATATAGTTTAAATATGAGAAACTGTTATTCATTTGTTAAAAAATTATGAAATGGCTTTTCATTACTTTCCATAAAGATTTCACTACATCCAAGCGCCACATTTCTAGTCGGTGGCAGTCATGCAACTGATTTGTCAACGGCATTTGAAGTTGAAGAATAGAAGAAGGTTTAGATTTGGAGGTGCTGATTCTCATCCCAGCCGCTTCACACTCCAGTGTTTCTGCGAACTGCTCCAGTGAGAATTGGAGATCACGGCTTGATGAAGCAGAAATGCAATTCTTGAAATACTGTCCATAAAAGTTATGAACAGAATCGGTAACAAAGGGCAGCCTTGGCGGAGTCCAACCCTCACCGGGAACGAGTCTGACTTACTGCCGGATATGCGGACCAAACTCTGACCCCGGTCGTACAGGGACCAAACATCCCGTATCAGGGGGTTCGGTACCCCATACTCCCGAAGCACCCTCCACACGACTCCCCGAGGGACACGGTCAAACGCCTTCTCCAAGTCCACAAAACACATGTAGACTAGTTGGTCGAACTCCCATGCACCCTCGGGGACCCTGCCGAGGACAGCCCCACAACACCAAGAGCCTCTAGGAACTCCAGGCAAATCTCATCCACCTCCGGGACCTTGCCACCGAGGAGCTTTTTAACCCACTCGGTGACCTCAACCCCAGAGATAGGAGAGCCCGCCTCAGAGAACCCAAACTCTGCTTTCTCATGGGAAGGCGTCTCGGTGGAATTGAGGAGGTCTTCGAAGTATTCTCCTCACTGACTCACAACGTCCTGAGTCGAGGTCAGCAGCATCCCATCCCCACTATACACAGTGTTGGTGGTGCACTGCTTTCCTCTCCTGAGACGCCGGATGGTGGACCAGAATTTCCTCGAAGCCGTCCGAAAGTCTTTCTCCATGGCCTCACCGAACTCCCCCCATACCCGAGTTTTTGCTTCAGCGACCACCAAAGCTGCATTCCGCTTGGCCAGCCGGTACCCATCAGCTGCCTCAGGAGTCCCACCGGCCAAAAAAGCCCGATAGGACTCCTTCTTTTGATGGCATCCCTCACCGTTGGTGTCCACCAACGGGTTAAGGGATTGCCGCCACGACAGGCACCGACCACCTTACGGCCACAGCTCCGGTCAGCCACCTCAGAAATGGAGGCGCGGAACATGGTCCACTGGGACTCGATGTCCCCTGCCTCCCCCGGAAAATGAGCAAAGTTCTGTCGGAGGTGGGAGTTGAAACTCCTTCTGACAGAGGATTCTGCCAGACGTTCCCAGCAGACCCTCACAATACGTTTGGGCCTGCAACGTCGGACCGGCATCTTCCCCCATCATCGGAGCCAACTCACCACCAGGTGGTGATCAGTTGACAGCTCCGCCCCACTCTTCACCCGAGTGTCCAAGACATGCGGCCGCAAGTCCGATGACACAACCACAGAGTCGATCATTGAACTGCGTCCTAGGGTGTCCTCGTGCCAAGTGCACGTGTGGACACCCTTATGCTTGAACGTGGCATTCGATATGAGCAATCCGTGATGAGCACAGAAGTCCAATAACAGAACACCGCTCGGGTTCTGATCGGGGGGGCCGTTCCTTCCAATCACGCCCTTCCAAGTCTCACTGTCATTGCACTAGCCGGGGGTCAATAAGTATACCCACACCTGCTCGGCGCCTCTCACCATGGGAAACTCCAGAGTGGAAGAGAGTCCAACCCCTCTCGAGAGGACTGGTACCAGAGCCCAAGCTGTGTGTGGAGGCGAGTCCGACTGTATCTAATCGGAACTTCTCGACCTCACACACCAGCTCGGGCTCCTTCCCTGCCAGAGAGGTGACATTACACGTCCCTAGAGCCAGCTTCTGTAGCCGGAGAATACCAAGATGGAGCCTACCAGTGTGGTCGCCTCGGTTACGCGCTCTCGAGTATTGTTTTTGTTTTTTGTTTTTCGTTCGTCTTTGGAGACATTACACGACTCACTTACACAAGGCGAGACTTGCCAACCATCAAGGAGGCTACTCCGGACTTTCTTTCACCAACTTTCGCATATCCGCTCAGTTTTTTCCCCCGAGTTCCTCACCGCAGCGGTTTTCGGCACATGGAGGCGGAGGCGACGCCACAGAGGGAAGCGAGGCGGCATCCAGGTGAAACTCCGCAAGAGAGGATACATATTGGCGTTCCCGTCGATCCACCTCGCGAATATACGCTCCCTACCCAACAAAATGCACGAGCTTCATCTTCTGTTAAAAACCAGTAAAGACTTCGGACATTACGCCGCCATGTGCTTTACGGAGACCTGGCTTTGCGACGCTGTACCCGACGGCGCCGTCATGCACCGAGCGGACCGCATCGCGGAGTTATCGGGGAAAACACGGAGCTCAGCACACACTGCAGCCCGCATTTGGAGTCGCTGTTTTTGAACTCTAAGCCATTCTACTTGCCGCGTGAGTTCGCATCATTCATCCTCACTGGAGTGTACATCCCGCCTCAAGCTAACACGAACGCCGCACTGCTAACGCTCGCCGAACAAGTCAACGAAATAAAAAAAAAAACACCCGGACTCACCCCTCATTATTCTCGGAGACTATAACAAAGCTAAACTCAACCACGAACTCCCTAAATAGAAGCAGCACATCGACTGTCCTACCAGGAAAAATAACATTTTAGACCACTGCTATACCACGCCAAAAAACGCATACCGTGCTATACCTTGTGCAGCCCTGGGCTCCTCTGATCACTGCTTAATTCACTTAATACCGACGTACATGCGCGATGCCTTCAGTGAAAACAGTGAAAAAGTGGACCAATGAAGCAAAGATGGAACTTCAAAGCTGTTTAGACTGCACAGACACAGTGTCTTTGAAAATTCAGCTGGCAGCCTGGATGAATATACGGGCACTGTCACATCCTATATTAGTTTCTGTGAAGAGGTTTGTGTACCAACAAAGTCATTTCGCACTTTCAACAACAAGCCGTGGTTCACTGCCAAACTTAAGCAGCTTCGCCAAGCTAAGGAGGACGCATATCAGAGCGGGGACAGGGCCGTGTATAATCGCACTAGAAACCTGCTGACTAAAGAAATTAACATTGCAAAGAGGAACTATGCAGCAAAGTTGGAAAAACAGTTTAGCGCTAACGACTCAAAATCAGTCTGGCATGCATTCCAATCGCTGACTAATTACCAGCGACGATCCCCCCAAGCTGAGAACAATAACACAATAGCCAACGACTTGAATACCTTCTACTGCAGATTTGAAAAGGACGCTTTCACACATCACACCCATCCGGCCGCACCCCGACCACAATCACACCTCTGACTTCTGCGTTTACCATCCACGAACAGGATTTGAGACGCATCTTCAAACAACAAAATATTAACAAAGCGGCAGGCCCAGACCATGTGTCCCCATCCTGCCCCTAAGTCTGCGCGGACCAGCTCGCTCCAGTCTTCACTAAGATCTTCAATAGATCTCTGGAACTGTGCAAAGTACCATCCTGTTTCAAACGCTCCGCCATCATTCCAGTCCTCAAGAAACCTGCAATCTCGGGTCTAAATGACTACAGGCCTGTCGCCTTGACATCTGTAGTCATGAAGTCCTTTGAACGTCTCGTGCTGGACCACCTCAAGAGCGTCACAGGTCCCCTGCTGGACCCCCTGCAGTTTGCTTTCCGAGCGAACAGGTCTGCGGATGATGCAGTCAACATGGGACTGCACTTCATTCTTGAACACCTCGACAGTGCAGGGACCTACGTGAGGATCCTGTTCGTAGACTTCAGCTCAGCGTTCAACACCATCATCCCTGAACTCCTTTCATCCAAGCTTCTCCAACTCAGCGTCTCACCTGCCATCTGCCAGTTCATTTATAGCTTGCTGACGGGCAGGACACAGCAGGTGAGTCTTGGAGAGACCACCTCATCCACACGCAGCATCAGCACTGGGGCGGCCCAAAGTTGTGTCCTCTCGCCGCTGCTCTTGTCTCTCTACACGAACGACTGCACCCGGCTGTCAAACTCCGCAAGTTTGCAGATGACACCACTGTCATCGGCCTCATCATGGACGGTGACTAGTCTGCATAACGACAGGAAGTGGAGCGGCTGGAGCTGTTGTGCGGCCGACACAACCTGGAGCTGAACACGCTCAAGACTGTAGAGATGATCGTGGACATCAGGAGGAATCCTTCGCCACAGCTGCCCCTCACGTTGTCCAGATGCCCTGTGTCAACCGTCGAGACCTTCAAATTCGAACATCAACTCCGTCCTCAAAAAGGCACAGCCGAGGATGTACTACCCACGGCTTCTGAGAAAGCACGGCCTGCCACGGGAGCTGCTGAGGCAGTTCTACACAGCGGTCATCATATCTGTCCTGTGTTCGTCCATCACAGTCTGGTTTGGTGCTCCAACAAAAAAGGACAAACTCCGACTGCAAAGGACAATCAAAACTGTTGAAAGGATTGTCGGTACGCCCCTACCCACCCTTGAGGATTTGCACGCTGCCAGAACTAAGACAAGAGCATGCAAAATCCTCTCGGACCCTCCGCATCACGGTCACCAGCTCTTCCAGCTCCATCCCTCAGTTAGGCGCTACCAATCAATGCAAACTAGAACTAGTAGACATTCCAACAGCTTCTTCCCTCTTGCGATCAACTTCTTAAACACCTAACCTACAATTCTATTGCAACATGCTGGCAATTTTTTTTTTACTTGAGTTCGTTGTCACATTTCTGTGGGGCCAATTATATATTACTCGTGCACTCACTGTCGTAGTCTCGCCACACTGCACTATTTGCATATCTGTTGTTGGCCAATACTGGCCACTCATGCCAGAGTAGCATCTGCTCCATTTGCACACTGATTGAGGAGTATCTGCAACATTTGCACAATCAACATTGTCCCAGATTTTTGCGCTACTCGTCACTTTAAACTGCATACACTCCTTGAAGTCTCGGCGTCCTTTTGCACAATTGTCAAAAAAAATAAATAAAAATAAATGTACCGGCATTACCAGATAACTATTAACCCTTTATTGCTCAGTGACTGTTTTTTGTCAATGTCTTTATGTCTCAAAAGTGTTCTCTGTCAATTGACTGTCTGCTGTCATACTAGAGCGGCTCCAACTACCGGAGAAAAATTCCTTGTGTGTTTTTTAGACATACTTGGCAAATAAAGATGATTCTGATTCTGATTCTGATTCCACGTCCCTAGAGCCAGCTTCTGCAGCCGGGGATCAGATCGCCAAGGTCCCTGCCTTCGGCCACCGCCCAGCTCGCACTGCACCCGACCCCAATGGCCCCTCCCACAGGTGGTGAGCCCATGGGAAGGGGGACCCACGTGCCCAGCTGGGCACGTGGGTGCAGGCCCGGCTACCAGGCGCTCCGGACGCTCTGCTGCATTTATTTGGCGGACGCAGATGCTGCCGAATAAATGTGCCTTTCGGGCTAAAGCACAGTGGACGTGTGTTTACTCCTGGACTCAAGGCAGAGTTTCAACACCGCTGCGTTACAATCTGAAACGTATACGGTTCGTTGCAGGCAGGATGGCCAGATAGATGTGTTTAAGCTCCCCTGCGCCAGTGTACCTAATGAGGTGTCCAAAGGGAATGAAGGAATTTAGTTGTCGTAGTGAAACTCATGTCATCGATATGCACTCCAGACTACACACAGTCAGAGTCAAATATATCATGACTTTGTTAAATATAGGTACCTCTCAATAAATTAGAATATAGTTGAAACGTTTTTCTTCAGTACTCATAGAGTGATTAAACGCTAAAGCACTTTTCAGAGGGCAAATTCCAGCCTAATTTCTACATTAAAAATCACTATTTCTTGAATTAATTCACTATTTCGTTTGACGTTTTATTTTAGTTTCTCAATATGGGGAATTTTTTAAATTTACTATATGCTGCAATCATCAAAATAATACATATTTTAAATATGAAATTCTTCACTCTGAGCGTGTGCAGTGTGCAGTTCATCTCTATAATTTCACTTTTTGAATTGAACTACCTCATAAAAGATTTACACTATTCACACGTGAGCATGATTGACGCGAACTCGTGAATGCCAGTGATGTGTGCGAGAATGTGATTGAGTGAACGCATTTGAGTAGTGTTGATGAGAGCAAGACGCGTGTGTATGAGAGCATTTGAGTAGTGTAAATGAGAGCATTTGAGTAGTGTAAATGAGAGCATTTGACTAGTGACAATGAGAGCATTTGAGTAGTGTAAATGAGAACATTTGAGTAGTGTAAATGAGAACATTTGACTAGTGTAAATGAGAGCATTTGAGTAGTGTAAATGACAGCATTTGAGTAGTGTAAATGAGAGCAAGACTCGTGCGTATGAGCGGGTTTGACTAGTCTGTATGAGAGCCATTCAGTAGTTTGTGTGTGTGTGAAAGCATTTGAATAGTAAGTGTGAGAGCTCATCCTGAATAATGTCCCTAACGGCCCCTCATACATTGCTGTATTTGCGTTCCATTGTCTATCTGTCCCAGCTTGGTCTTCTCAGAGAGAAGATACCTCCCAACCTTTTGGTCAATAGCTTCAAAAGAAGGAAAGGAGTCTTTTGAAGACGGGAATCAAGATTTGACGGGAAGCTGCTAATTAGGTTAAGGTCACGCAAGGCGACGTCTTTTAGTGGCTGTCTCGCACAGCAGGGCCGCAGGGAGGCAAGCAGTTTATCAAGTTGTTGTTGGGGGGGTGTTGGAAACTGGGTCAGAGTCACTACAACGACAAGTAAAACACACGCACACAACCACTATTACACAAGGTGAAACACAAACATGAACAGTGTTGCCACAGTTCCCATTACTGATTACTTGATTTCAAAAGTAACTAAATTAGAAAAAAGTAACTTTTTAGTTACTTTCAGCAGCTGCCAAGTGACAGTAATATCACTAATCCACAGTACAAAAAAAACGCATTAGTTTAACTATACCCATTACTTGATAATGTATCAGAATCAGAATCAGAATCATCTTTATTTGCCAAGTATGTCCAAAACACACAAGGAATTTGTCTCCGGTAGTTGGAGCCGCTCTAGTACAACAGACAGTCAATTTACAGAACACTTTGGAGACATAAAGACATTGACAAAAAACAATTGTGCAAAAAGATGGCAGTCCTCTGGCACTTAGAGCAGTTCGAATGACTAATATTGCAATAGTATGCCACACAAGTTACAGAATCCTGTCATCAACATGAAGCAATAACTTAAATATTAGTGTAGTTAAAGCCACATTAAATCAGCAACTTAGTGCAGACTTGACATTCCAACACAATACATTAAGTTCCTAAACTTGAACAAGCACACCATTCTCAGTACACTTCCGATTGTGGGCCATGAAAGCAAGTGTGTGTGTGCGTATGCGTGCCTTTGTGCATGTGTGTACGTAAACGTAAAAGTGAGCGACACACACACGTGCGCACACACACACACACACACACTATTGCTCCCACCACAGTAATTTTGATGCGAAGAGCGAGAAAACTTTTTTTCTAACTATGTGACGTCAGCCGTGCAAGCGTTTTCAACCAGCTCACAGACAAAGTTGAGAGTTCTCACTTTTCCTTGTAAATATTATTTCAGCTAAGTATTGTAACTCCTTCAGTGAGTCAGTCCTTACCCTCGATGACCGATTGATGATCGCGTACTCGGTATGAATCATTAACCCCCAATGCATTGCGCCTTTCACACGCCAGTAAAACTGTATTTTTCGTGTGTAAATAAAAACATAACAATCGATTTCACTTTTGACGAAGGAAAATAACAAAAATAGTTTGGCGACAGTGAAATTGTGCGCTTCTTAGCACTTTTATGGTACTGGACCGTCACTGTGCATTGTGTTATAAACAATCACTTCCCAATCGCTTTCTTCTATTTGTTGGACAAAAGGGTGGTCTTGGTTAAATGCTTGCGCACATTTGGATTGCTCTTTGTTTGAATCACCAGCTACAAATTACTGTTTGGTGAGAGACTTTGCTGATGCAAAATTAACTCTTGATGAATTGAAGAAGTAACTGTAGTTTAATTACTCTCCTGGCAAAAGTAACGTGTTAAGTAACGCGTTACCGGCATCACTGAACATGTACTAAGATTAACGATAAAACAAGTTGCATTACTGCCACCTCCTAGAAATGTGGCACTTGGATGGAGTGAAATCTTTATGGAAAGTAATGAAAAGCAATTTCATAAATTTTAACCAAATGAATAACAGTTTGTCATATTTAAAATATATTCATAAATTTCAACTGAATCAATTTCATTGGTTTTGCAATTCACAGATTTATGATGGTTTTAAGACTGGAATTAAATACGTAGGTGTATATACTTAAAAATAGATGTCGCGATTATGGATGAAATAAGAATTGTGCTTAATTTAAAAGGAAATGATGAGTTGGAAGCGGCGCCTGCGTCACTTACGGGTTATTGTAATATTAAATTATAGCATTATAAATCAAGATATTTGATATATATGAGGGGCACCACGTCATATTATTACAAGTTTAACTTTAGGCGAAATGACGACAAACCTTTTTAATCAGTCTCTTATCGGAAGGTGGCTACAGAGGTTTTTGTTCCGAACCCAGTCACACAAAACAATGATGCAAGTGGTGAATTTTATAGAAAATGTAATAATAAAAAGGGGTTTCTACAAGATAAAACACAGACAAACACAAAACAAAAAAGGGACAGACGAGCATTGGCAAAGGAAGGGATTTGTGACGTGAGATTAGCAGAATGGGCGTGTAATGAATGCATATAGCTGAGGATTCCTGTTCTCGTTAATTTAAACCCAAATATGCACTAATATGTACTTTTAGTAGACCGCAATGTTGGACTTATGTGTCTGGAACACGTTTGAGGCAGGCGAGTCAGGCTCCCAAGTGTTCGGCCGGCCCGTTCCGCACCGGGAACAGGTGAATTCAACAGAAGGGAGAAAGAAAAAGGGGAGAAAACAGGAGGCCAACGAGTTCCCAGGCAGGACGTCTCTCGGGTGTCTCTGTTTACAAGACATTCGGAGCGGGCGCGTTGCGTCTGCCTCCATTCCCTTGGTCCGAGCTATGGCCCCCAAACAGGGTAGCTCGGTACGCTTGCAGGAGGATCTGCAGCCGGGAATCATCCGATGTGTCCTTGCCACCTCGGGGGAGGTGGGCGTCCTGCCTGGCCCGGTCGTCGGCGAGTTGGTCGGGGTGAATAACTTCTCCACCAAAAACGTATTTTAAAAAAAAGGGAGGATTTACCCCGTCCCTCCTTGCTTTCTACCATCTTCGCAAAAACAGAGAGGCTGGACCGCCTTTTGGCGTTATTTTTCCATTTTAGGATTATTTTGTGGTTTAAAACCAATGGAATAAAATATTAATTATTGGATTTAAGATAACGAGCCCATTTTCTCACCCTGCATTGGTCCACGCTCATCCTCTTTCATACCTGTAATGAATGTTTCAAATGTTGTGTGGTGTGGAGAACATCACTATTTTCATGTGACATTTGTGGCGTGGGGTGAGACATTCCATCTGGTTCAGCTAGCAACAGATTCGACGTTAGACATTCAAGTTTGCAGCAATACAGCCACTAGTGGCGTTCATGTAAAGTTCTTAAAATATTAACTCCCAGTCTTATGAACCCATGTCTGTAGTGTTGCTCCGTCGCCCGTGGGTGTCGCTGTTGCCTGTTCCAACTCCCAAGTGGCGGTACTCAGCAGGGTGGAGGCGCCTTTGTTGGTGCAATCCTTCGACTGGCGGGAAGTTAATTAAGTTAGCGTCCGGGGGCGATCTCGGCATCCTTGGGTCTCCGATTTGAACCGTCAGGTAGCCGTAATTCACTTAGCGTCGGCATGGCAAAGCAAATTTCTGTGTCTTGTTTTTGATGGTTTATGGCTGTTGATTCATTTAGCGTCTGTGTGTGAAGGTGCGTCTCACCAGCGTTTAATTGTCTACCTCGGTGCGGAGCAGCGGTAGTGCGAGGCTGGGATGCCAGGTGGCATCTTTGCGTGGCGTGTCTGCTTCATAGACTATATCAACATGATGTCATGTTCGAGAAAACTCAGGCCTGCTAAGTTACTGTATTTTAGTGTGGGACAATATAGAGGTACTTGGAGAGGTAGTATTTTATTTATTTTTTTAGGTGGTAATTGGTTTAAAAAGGCTGAGAACCATCCATCCATCCACCCATTTTCTGAGGCGCTTCTCCTCACTTGGGTCGCGGGCATGCTGGAGACTATCCCAGCTGTCATCGGGCAGGTACACCCTGAACTGGTTGCTAGCCAATCGCAGGGCACATAGAAACAAACAACCATTCACACTCACAGTCATGCCTACGGGCAATTTAGAGTCTCCAATTAATGCATGTTTTTGGGATGTGGGAGGAAACCGGAGTGCCCGGAGAAAACCCACGCAGGCACGGGGAGAACATGCAAACTCCACACAGGCGGGGCCGGGGATTGAACCCGGGTCCTCAGAACTGTGAGGCTGATGCTCTAACCAGTCGTCCACCGTGCCGCCGGCTGAGAACCAATGTTATAATAATATAACGAAAAGATTATGCATCAACACCGAGAAAACTATATGGAAATTTACCGTACAGGTTACGATTTTGTTTAATTGTTTTGATGAGTGAGAAAATAATGGTTCAGACAATAGGTTTTTGTGTTTTAGCAATTGAGAAACACTATATTATGCAACTTAATCAAATTTTTTTTTTTTCTCGTAAAAAAAAAATGTGAAAGGAAACATCAAAATCTGAGACCATTGCGTTATTACACTTGCCTCCAAAGACGGATTCAGTTGGTAGGGCAATAAACATGACACCACAGGGAAAAGCCCACTTTTAGATAGCTTATCTTATGATTTTTATCCACCCATACATGTTGGGACATGTAGGAGCATTTCCCCAGCTGTCTAGTACCTGTACATTGTTTCAGTGTTACAAATAAAACCTAAAATCATCATTCAGTTGGGTGTC
Source organism: Phyllopteryx taeniolatus (assembly GCF_024500385.1). Taxonomy (NCBI): domain Eukaryota; kingdom Metazoa; phylum Chordata; class Actinopteri; order Syngnathiformes; family Syngnathidae; genus Phyllopteryx; species Phyllopteryx taeniolatus. The sequence goes on from NC_084517.1 coordinate 612,237, forward strand.
CACGTACATGCGCGTCTTGACCAGGTCTTTCCTCTAACTTTCAATTTGACACCTATAATGAATAACCCAAGAATAATTACAAATTCAACTCAACCCATACATTAAAAATCTATAACTTAATAACTGGAACGATGGATTTTTGGTATATATTCTGGTCCTATATTCTGTTTTCTTGTAATTTCTGGAATGTGACAAAAATTTACTCATATAGTAGTACATGCTGAAACTTAGTAGTCGAAGTAGTAGTCCTCCAAATAAACACTTGGGAATTTAAGTATTCTGTGAAAAAAACAACTCCTCGTGTACCACGTAATTTCATTATTTTTCAATCGGTGCATGAATTTAAAAAATATTTTAAAAAAAATATAACAAATACACAGATTTTGAGATCTTGAAATTATGACGTAAACATTTGTTGCTGCATGGATGTAGGTAGAAAATGTCATTGGCATAATAGATCTATTGTTATAACTCGGGATTTGTAGGAAACATAAAAGTCATGTTTTTGCAATTACCAATTGCCGATTTTATAAGTTGAGGTGCAAAACAAAAGTGAAAAAGCCTAAAACCTTGAATGACGGTATGTTAGTAAGTTAGCATATACGTAACCTTGTCTTTAATATTATCACATGACACAACAACAAACTTCTTTCATTCCAATTCAAACAAGGACAGTGGTGCTATCTGACCATCTGAATTGTTTCCTAGCTAGAAAAAACATCTGCTAAGACCTCTGATGATTATGAAATAAAGCTCATTATACAGTCAAAACCGGATTTCAATTTAAATTCCAGTACTATGAATGCAATGGTTGGAGTCGATGGCTTGTGGTACAATTTAGAGTTCTATCAAAATCATGTGGAATAATATGGCTCTGTAATTTATACAACTTTAAAAAAAATCCCCAGGGCCTTGCCACCGAGGAGCTTTTTAACCACCTCGGTGACCTCAACCCCAGAGATAGGAGAGCCCGCCTCAGAGAACCCAGACTCTGCTTCCTCAAGGGAAGGCGTGTCGGTGGAATTGAGGAGGTCTTCGAAGTATTGACGGCATCCCTCACCGTTGGTTCTTCCAGATGTTCCCAGCAGACCCTCACAATATGTTTGGGCCTGACACGTCAGACCGGCAACTTCCCCCACCATCGGAGCCAACTCACCACCAGGTGGTGATCAGTTGACAGCTCCCCCCCTTTCTTCACCTGAGTGTCCAAGACATGCGGCCACAAGTCCGATGACACGATCATCGAACTGCGACCTTGGGTGTCCTGGTGCCACGTGCACGTGTGGACACCCTTATGCTTGAACATGGCGTTCGTTATGGGCAATCTGTGATGAGCACAGTAGTCCAATTACCAGTGTCGTTAACTTATTTATACACTTACATGGCAGTTGAAAATGGTAAAAAGTGTGACGTATGAAGTCTTTCAGTGTTCTTGTCATCTATATGACGCATCATTGAAGGTTGATTATAATTTTCTTTTATTTTTGTTAGCAGTGTAAAAAACACATTTGTATGGTTGTTGCAAAATGTTAAAATGTTTTGATTGAAGTTTTCTTCCATTTCCGCTATTTGTTACGGGTAGAAAATGTTCATAAATATAAACAAGTTGGAGGATAACCAACTTCCCAAATTCATTTTGTTTGACTTTAGGGTCACTATTTACATTTGACTGTGTTTTATTGTGATCTTTCCAATTCTATTGCCAGTAATAATACCATAATCATAAATTGAAATTAGAACGATTTTAGTTAAATTTTTTACATTTGTTCATCAATAACACCGTTTGGAATATTCAAACGCTGTTGTGAAAACTGCTTCCAGTACGGAAGTTTATAATTGGTAATCTTGCCATTAGTTTTTGAAGCTTTTAGCGCTATAAGCACGTGTTTAAATGGAAGAAGAAAAAACAGACTTATACAACCAATTCTTAAGCCCTAAAAGTGCTGGAAAGTGACACGTACGGACACACACTCACATACGCATACACAACACTGTACTATCAAGATAAATGGAAATACAATACAATGTTTCTCATTTTTAGAAGTCATATTTTTTTATCTTAATCAGTCGTCTGATTTCATTCCATTAAGTGTTTTGGAGACAAAGTTAGTGAGCACAGGGTTGGATGGTTTGGATACGTCCAGGGGAAAGAGAGTGAGTATATTGGTAGAAGAGTGATGAGGATGGAGCTGCCAGCCAAGAGAACTAAAGGAAGACCAAAGAGAAGGTTTATAGATATAGTGAGGGAAGACACAAGGGCATTTGGTGTGAGAGAGGAGGATGCAGGGGATAGGCTTACATAGAAAAGGATGATGCGCTGTGGCGACCCCTAAAGGGACAAGCCGAAAGGAAAAGAAGAAGAAGCAACCAGAAAATCTTCAGAATTATCTGACCTACTACTTGTACTATATTTTCAATGGCAAGAACTATGTCTTCGGGACAATCCTCCTGAATGTTGGCTGAATTTTTTTTTATGTTTAAATTACATCAGCAACCCCTCCAGGATGAATGTTTTTTTATTTTTTTTGTCAGACTACGCCTTCAAGAGAACTTTATCTCAGGAATGTAGACATGTATGCACCGTAAACTGATTATTGAAATACAGGTACAACCCAGTGTAAGTAACCGCGAAGTACAGCATCAGGTACAGGGTGGGGTCGTTACATGGAACTAAATGCTCACTGATATGGAATTTCTTCAGACTCTATGACCACCAACATTTCGCACACTCGATGCAATGTGGTGAGTTCTCTGGAAAAGGAGGAATTTCCGGAAAACCTAATTTTATTTGCTAAATACTCATTGTTATGGATTTATTTCATTTAGATACATGTGTAGCAGACATGGTCCCGCAACCTGAGGTCCCACAGTGATTCCCCCACAACTTGATAAGCTGCATTCTTCTGAACTGCCATGCTGTGAGACAGCCACTAAAAGGACACCTGGTCTACACCTGCTGGACCGTAACCTAATTAGCAGCTTCCCGTCAAATCTTGATTCCAGTCTTCAAAAAAACCCTTTCCTTCTTTTGAAGAGAGCGACCAAAAGGTTGGAGGACCCTCTCTCCGAGGAGACCAAGCTGGGACAGATCGACAACGGAACGCAAATACAGCAATTAACTATTTGCTTAATATTCAAACATGCATGCAAGGCCCCACCCACTGGTGTTTGAGAGTACTGCAACCCATGGACTACCATTAAGGGTTGCCTTAAAGATAAAATGTCCGTTTTGATATTTCACAAACTCTGCAGAAATATTCCCAATGTATGCCTTGATGTCTGTGTCAGTGTGTCAACTTTACAGGTGCAGCTGCGAGATTTTTGAGAACTGTTTGTCATTGATTTGAAGCCAACCAGCATGAAATGTGATTGAACCATAAGCAGTTGATTTGCCAAGAATAAAGTTTAAACAATCATTCTATATGCTTGAGCTATGATTAAGACTACAAAGTTGGGAGTATTTTATATAAAGATATGATTTTTACACCACTTTTATGGCTAGACTAAATTCGAGTCAATGGGTGTGGTCTTATCCAGTTTCCTCCATCCTCTTAGACATGCCTCCTGGGTATTTAACCTCTGTCCCGCCTCTTCTAGCTCTCTTGGTTTGTCCTCTGGCTTGCTCTGGGTGACCTCGGCATGGCTCAGCCATGCCGCAGCTCCTCCCCCCTTCCTTTTCCGTTGTCCTCCGCCGCCTCCGGCCACCACGTGCGCGAACGCCAGCCGCAAGCAAGCCGGCTGCGTTTTCGATCGCTTTCCATAGCCGCGATCGGTTGGGGGAGCCTCAGCAAGCAACTACCATTACTGGTCCTCTGAGAGCAGGAGCTGGGCTCGGCACCAGTTCAATTGGCAGGAAAGTTACGGGTGCACCCCGAGGGGACAACAATTTTTCTTCTTCCGCCTCTTTTGTTTTTGTTTTATTATTGTTTTTTTTTTGCATAATTTTTCTTCAACTAAACCTGATTCATTTACCTCCTGAGACCATCCCCACTGACCAACTGATCTATAGTCTTGACTACAGCACAACAAGCGTTGCTAAAATGTACAATGTTAGTGCCTAATAATTTTGGGAAATTACTAGCTTCACACAAAATCCAAACTTTGTTCTCTCTTGCTCTCATTCGGACTGAACGCAGTAAATGCTCACATTTTCAAATTTAGTCCAGCAACACGCAATGTTCTATTTCCTGTTTCGTACACCTATTTTTCTTTCCTTCACCATTATTAGTGTTATTTTCTTCCTGTAGTTAGACTCTGTGTGTTTCCCTATAGATCCCTTGTAGATGTCATTAAATATTCTATAAATTCCACTCCTTGTTGTGATTTGTGTGTGTTTTGAGTTTAATAAGGAAACCTCTATCATCTCGGACTCGTATTGAGAACCTTGAGATTATGAGACTGATAAAATGTTTGTCGTCGCTTTTCCCTAAATTTTATACATACAGAAAGTGACGTGGTGCCCTTCATGAGACAAAACTAGTTTGATTCTGACGTTAAACGTTGTTAAATATATTTAAGAAGTTATCATTTATTTGCTTAGCTTGCATTAGTATTATGGACGATTTTGAGAAAGGGAGATATCTCGCCTTCAAGAAGATGACTCAGCAGGAATCATCAGAGAGAAGGACGTGGCTGGGACGTGGCAGGTGTTGGTCCCATGTTTTCACCTTGAAACCCTATCCTTAGTGTGTTGTGTCTTGTAGCTTAGTATGTTATGTCTTGTAAACTTAGAAACCTCCCTATTTTCAAATAAATGCAGGAGCGACAGGAGAGATTGTTTAGAGCGTACTGAGAGGCTGTAATCTGAACAATCTCCCACACGCCCTACTCATGAGAAAAAGAAACCAGCGTCTTCATTCCTTTTGTGTCTATTTTTTATAATGTTGGGTAAGATAAATCCAACATTAAATTGGTCCTTCGAGCCGGATGTCAATACACCCGAGGATTCCAGTTGTGGAGCCGACATCCAGTTAAGAGACCGTGGCCATGGCAATTGAGACCCTTTTCGGGACTGGTCTTCGTTCTTCTCAACTGGGATCTGAAGGTTGACGACAATCCACAGGATTGAAGACGACTTTGGTGAGTTAAATTTAAAAAAAATTTTTAGGAAAAAGGATTAAAAGAGTGAGTGAATTGCGCGACGAAGAAGTCTGCGGCGACGAAGAAGTCTGCGGCAGAATAAACCTTGTGTAATACTAGTCACTGGCAAGTGGTAAGAGGGACGGCGGAGTCCGACATAATCCGCGAGGACGGCGGAGTCCTGTACATACTTAAATTCCGTGTTTCTGTGTTTCCGTGTTTTCGTGTGTTTATAAAAAACGTTACTAATATCGTGTGAATGTGTAAAAGTATGAATGTATAAGACTGGATTGTAAGTGACAACTGGGTTTGGAAGCAGAGGCAAGAATCCTCCGCCCCGTTTGGGGTAGAAGCTTGAGGGTTACCAAAACTCAGACATTTATTGTCACCCTGTCATTTTTGAATAAAGTCAGCATTTAGGTCACTCTAGGTGCAAATAAACTGACTTCCAAATTCACAAAAATGGGAATAAACAACAGTAAACCGGATCCAAAAGAAGGCCTAACGTGTAAAGATTGGAAATATGTTCAACTCCAAAACCCTTCCAAAATAGAACATTTAAACACGTGGATAACCAAATACGGTTTCACTGGCCAGCTAAATTCGCAAAAAATAGTTCAACTAAGAAACGAAATAAAGTGTCGACACAAAAATGATATATCACAAATACAAAAAGATGGATTCGACGACTTACTCTTCTGGCTAAACATGGCGTCTAAAAGAGAAAAAGGAAGGGAGAAAAAGAAAGACTTAACAAATGAACAAAAAGAGCAGGAAGGTAGGCATAAAAATATGTTGTTTCAAAGACAGGAAGATGACGAGACAGGACCAATGGTAAGAATTAGCGAGAAAAAGATGATTGAAGAAAGGTGTAAAAAAAATGAGGGAACAAAAGCATCAGCACCCTTGTACCTGGTTTTGCCACCTCATGAACTTCCTCCAACTCAAGAGTCAGAAACTCAACGAATTTTACGATCAGGAGGGGTACAAATGAATTGGTCTAAAACTATGGGAGAAACATTTTCTCCCATTCCCAAAATAACAAATATAACCTCAGATTGGCATCTTTGCCGAGGAGATTGGGACCCAAAACACCATGGTGTTATAATGCCACATAATGACAGAGAATTACAACATAGAGTTAGAGCTTTGATAGAGAGAACCACAGCCAGGTTCCGCAAAAGGGCAAATTACACGGAAATTAGTAGGGTGAAACAAAAGGATGACGAACTTTTTGAAGAATATAGGGTTAGAATGACTGCTTGTTTTAAAGCAAACAGCGGCTTGAATGAGGATCCCAATCCTCAGGGCCCTTATCAACAACAGTTAAAAAATGCTTTACATGCGAATTCGAAAGAACACATTAACAGATGGGTAGATAAACTGGATAAACCTAGCAACTGGCCCTCTGGAGGAATATGTTAATCATGCCCTCCACGCAGAAAGAGTGTCAGAAAAAAAAAAAAAGAAGAAGCAGAAATATCCTCAACGAAGAAGCAGAAATATACTATCAAGGCAGAGAGAGAGATAATTTTATAGGACGCGGCAGAGGCCGTGGGAGAGTAAGATATGGTGGAAGTCAAAATTATTATGATAATACCATCTGTTGGTGCTGTAGAAACAAAGGCCACATTGCACGTGACTGCCCTAAAAAATAAAAAAATAAAAGAGATTACGGACAAACTACCGCATGACTAAGCCAGCCTGCTTCCCAACTCAACAAATCCTCTTGTGTAAACATTACAGAGAATGAGGAGGTGGATTTCAATTTACAGGACATTCTGAGTTTGGACACTGAAAAACCTGAAATAACCTTGTCAATAAATGGGAAAGAAATAAAATTTATTTGCAATACAGGAGCATGTAGGACTGCATGTCGGGAAAAGATTCCAGGTTCCAAACTATCGGGACATAAGGCAATAGTTAGATCTGCAAATGGACAAATTACTTTTGCCATGGAACTTGAGCCTGTGTGGATTAGAGACCCACAGGGGAGAACTTGTAGAATGCCCATTTTCGAAGTCCCGGAGTGCCCTGTGAATTTGTTGGGAAGAGATGGCTTATTCCAACTAGGACTTGTACTCATTCCATCATCAAATGGAAATATTGTAGTGAAACGAAAACATGAATTAAAAAGAGAAGACCTCTATGTAACACTGGAAAGCAGAGAAAGTACATTTGATTACAGAATTGATATCCCAGACAAACCACCGTTAAACGTGGGAAAGGCCCAGTTGTCTGCAGCCTTGCAGCTTATCACAGAAGTAGAAGATAAAAAAGAATGTGATGAGCTGCATATAACTCTGTGGTACAAAAACACACAAGGGCCAGACCTAGGATATGAAAACAAGTTACGACATGCGACACCTGATAAGATTACTGTAGATTATCTGTACTCAGACAATGAAGCAAAAGTCGCGGCAAGAATTATTTTACCAGACAAATTAAAGGAACTGTATAAAAATACAAGTGTCCCACATGTTTCATTGTGCAAAGATTATGAGTCACAGTGGAAACATATGGGAACATTAGTAAAACAAGAACAGGAGACAGATGATTGGCAGCAAATGGAAAACAAACTGGAATACAGTGCGTCAACTGGTCTAATTAGAAAGGCGATGTTTTGGACAATACAGGGTGATGAAGGGAAACACATGCAACCTGTTTGATTAGACCAAATGATCCTCACTGAAATTGATGAAGAAATATTTTAAAAAGTTCAAAAAAAATTATGGTCCACGTGACCATTTGATGTGGGCCTTATTTAAGGGGCTTTACCAGTACAAATTAGACCAAAACAGAATATAGACCAGGGATTCCTCAATATCCATTAAAACCAGATGCACATGAAGGAATCAAACCGGTAATTGAAGCACTAATTAAGGCAGGAGTTATAGTGGCGTGTCCAGAATCACCATGTAACACACCCATTTTTCCCGTAAAAAAGGCCCCACCTTCAGTCGGTTGATGAATGGTGCAAGATTTACAGGCAGTGAATTCTGCAGTAATACAGAGAGCAGCATGCGTACCAGATCCACACACATTGTTAAATTCATTGAAACCAGACGCTACTGTGTTTACAGTGGTGGACATAAGTAATGCTTTCTTTTCTATACCAGTAGAAAAGAACAGTCAATTTTGGTTTGCATTCACATTTGAAGGAAAAAAATATACATTTACTAGATTATCACAAGGTTACTGTGAAAGTCCAACCATTTATTCACAAGTAATGAGAACAAGCATGTCTAAATTCACTCCCCCAGGAGGGAGCCAAATTTTACTATATGTAGATGATGTGCTGCTGGCATCTCCAGATGGAGAGACATGCATCAAAGATTCATTGGCCTTACTGCATCATCTAGCAGAAGAGGGACATAAAGTTAAAAAAAAAAAAAAAATTGCAATGGTGTAAAAAGCAAGTCAAATATCTAGGCCATAATTTAAGTGTAGGAGGAAGGACTATATTAGAAGACAGGAAAGCTATAGTCTTAAAAAATCCTAAACCACAGACGAAGAAACATATAATAAACATGTTTAGGTCTGACAAATTATTGTAGAGCATGGATTCCAAACTATGCAGAAATTGTTGCACCATTGTCAAAATTAATGTATGAAGACAACCTTAAAATGACATCACCTGTTTAATGGAGTACAGAGGCAGAAAAGGCCTTCTGTGACATTAAACAACATTTGGTGTCGAGTGCTACGCTAGGCCTTCCAAATTTAATGATAAAACATTCATTCAAATGGTAGATTGTAAAAGCTATTGCATGACCTCCGTACTGACACAACAATACGGTGATAAGCTAAGACCAATAGCTTATTTTTCAACTAAATTGGACAGCGTGAAGTGTGCATTACCACATTGTGTCAGAGCAGTTGTGGCAGCCTTGACGGCAGTAGAGAGCAGTTCCACAATTGTGTTATTTCATCCATTAACTCTTAAGGTCCCACATACAGTGTCTGCTCTCCTATTGCAAACGAATATGGCGTTTTTATCACCTGCAAGACATTTATCTTGCATGGCCATCTTGCTCTCACAACCACATTTGACTGTTGAGCGATGCACAACCTTAAATCCAGCCACACTAATACCCTTACTTGATGAAGGCACGCAGCATGATTGTCAGGAATTTGAACAAGCTGCTGAATTAGTAGCATTAACCGAGGCATGCAAACTAATGATAAATAAAGATGGTACAATCTATACTGATAGCCAATATGAGTATTCCACAACAAGAACGCGATTATTGGGAAAAACAAAGTGCAAAACTACAAAATGAAATTTACATTAGCACAGAGAAAAAAAAAAAAGAAAAAAAAAACTATTCAAATGGGCTGCTATATTGAGCCATGCTGTGTCACATGTCTCAACTGGAGGGATGGTGGCACAGATAGATTGGCACTTTACAGCCCTAAAAAAATAGCAGAAAGAAACACGTGGGTTCATTTAACATACTGTAAAAGAGTCATTTCAGCTGGGTACTCAAATAGGGAAGGTGAGCAAAAGTCTGATAACGGAGCGGGAGCAGATGTGTAGATTCTGAAAACGCTTGCTGGTCAGTGAAGAAAAAAGACACCAACCCTTTTAGTGGGAACTCAGCAGAAAGGCACACCCACGTTGGTTATGAGATTCGATAAGTTGTTACGTAGCAACTTTGGCTACTATGGTGTTGGTTTTGTTTTTGTGGTACATGGGACTTCCCACCCTCAATGATAAAACCCATTTTTCAGATAGAAAATCACCTACCAACTGGACCAATATGACGAACCCTCTTCTTCTTCTTCTTTTCCTTTCGGCTTGTCCCGTTAGGGGTCGCCACAGCGCGTCATCCTTTTCCATGAGAGCCTATCTCCTGCATCCTCCTCTCGAACACCAACTGCCATCATGTCTTCCCTCACGACATCCATCAACCTTCTCTTTGGTCTTCCTCTAGCTCTCTTGCCTGGCAGCTCCATCCTCATCATCCTTCTACCAATATACTCACTCTCTCTCCTCTGGACGTGTCCAAACCATTGAAGTCTGCTCTCTCTAACTTTGTCTCCAAAACATCGAACCTTGGCTGTCCCTCTGATGAGCTCATTTCTAATTTTATCCAACCTGGTCACTCCGAGAGCGAACCTCAACATCTTCATTTCCGCCACCTCCAGCTCTGCTTCCTGTTTTCTCTTCAGTGCCACTGTCTCTAATCCATACATCATGGCTGGCCTCACCACTGTTTTATAAACTTTGCCCTTCATCCTAGCAGAGACTCTTCTGTCACATAACACACCTGACACCTTCCTCCACCCGTTCCAACCTGCTTGGACCCGTTTCTTCACTTCCTGACCACACTCACCATTGCTCTGGACAGTTGACCCCAAGTATTTAAAGTCCTCTACCCTTGCCATCTCTTCTCCCTGTAGCCTCATTCTTCCCCCACCACCCCTCTCATTCATGCACATATATTCTGTTTTACTTCGGCTAATCTTCATTCCTCTTCTTTCCAGTGCATGCCTCCATCTTTCTAACTGTCCCTCCAGCTGCTCCCTGCTTTCACTGCAGATCACAATGTCATCTGCAAACATCATGGTCCACGGGGATTCCAATCTAACCTCATCAGCCTATCAGCCTGTCAGCCTATCCATCACCACTGCAAAAAGGAAGGGGCTCAGGGCTGATCCCTGATGCAGTCCCACGTCCACCTTAAATTCTTCTGTCACACCGACAGCACACCTCACCGCTGTTCTGCTGCCCTCGTACATGTCCTGTATTATTCTAACATACTTCTCTGCCACTCCAGACTTCCGCATGCAGTACCACAGTTCCTCTCTGGGTACTCTGTCATAGGCTTTCTCTAGATCTACAAAGACACAATGTAGCTCCTTCTGACCTTCTCTGTACTTTTCCATCAACATCCTCAAGGCAAAAATTGCATCTGTGGTACTCTTTCTAGGCATGAAACCATACTGTTGCTCGCAAATACTCACTTCTGTCCTGAGTCTAGCCTCCACTACTCTTTCCCATAACTTCATTGTGTGGCTCATCAACTTTATTCCTCTATAGTTGCCACAGCTCTGCACATCACCTTTGTTCTTAAAAATGGGCACCAGTACACTTTTCCTCCATTCCTCAGGCATCTTCTCACGCACTAGAATTCTATTGAACAAGCTGGTCAAAAACTCCACAGCCACCTCTCCTAGATGCTTCCATACCTCCACAGGAATGTCATCAGGACCAACTGCCTTTCCATTTTTCATTCTCTTTAATGCCTTTCTAACTTCCCCCTTACTAATCATTGCCACTTGCTGGTCCACCACACTTGCCTCTTCTACTCTCCCTTCTCTATCATTTTCCTCATTCATCAACTCCTCGAAGTATTTTTTCCATCTACCTAGCACACTGCTGGCACCAGTCAACATATTTCCATCTCTATCCTTAATCACCCTAACCTGCTGCACATCCTTCCCATCTCTATCCCTCTGTCTGGCCAGCCTGTATAGATCCTTTTCTCCTTCTTTAGTGTCCAACCTGCCATACATGTCATCATATGCCTCTTGTTTTGCCTTTGCCACCTCTACCTTTGCCCTGTGTCGCATCTCAATGTATTCCTTTCGCCTCTCCTCGGTCCTCTCAGTGTCCCACTTCTTCTTAGCTAACCGTTTTCCTTGTATGATTTCCTGTACTGTGAGGTTCCACCACCAAGTCTCCTTCTCTCCTTTCCTGCCAGAAGATACACCAAGTACTCTCCTGCCTGCTTCTCTGATCACCTTGGCTGCAGTGGTCCAGTCTTCTGGAAGCTCTTCCCGTCCACCGAGAGCCTGTATCACCTCTTCCCGAAAAGCTGCACAACACTCGTCCTGTCTCAGCTTCCACCACATGGTTCTCTTCTCTGCCTTTGTCTTCCTAATTTTCCTCCCCACCACCAGAGTCATCTTACACACCACCATCCTATGCTGTCTAGCCACACTCTCCCCTACCACTACCTTACAGTTGGTAACCTCCTTCAGATTACATCGTCTGCACAAGATGTAATCCACCTGTGTGCTTCTACCTCCGCTCTTGTAGGTCACCCTATGTTCGTGCCTCTTCTGGAAAAATGTGTTCACTACAGCCATTTGCATCCTTGTTGCAAAGTCTACCACCATCTGTCCCTCCAAGTTCCTTTCCTGGATACCGTACTTACCCATCACTTCTTCATCATCCTTATTACCTTCACCAACATGTCCATTACAATCTGCACCAATTACGACTCTCTCTCTGTCTGGGATGCTCAGAACTACATCATCTAGCTCCTTCCAGAATTTCTCTTTCACCTCTAGGTCACATCCTACCTGTGGGGCATAGCCACTAATCACATTACACATAACACCCTCAATTTCAAATTTCAGCCTCATCACTCAATCTGATACTCTTTTCACCTCCAAGACATTCTTAGCCAACTCTTCTTTTAAAATAACCCCGACTCCATTTCTCTTCCCATCTACACCATGGTAAAATAATTTAAACCCTGCCCCTAAACTTCTAGCCTTACTGCCTTTCCACCTGGTCTCCTGGACACACAATATATCAACCTTTCTCCTAATCATCATGTCAACCAACTCCCGAGATTTTCCTGTCATAGTCCCAACATTCAAAGTCCCCACATTCAGTTCTAGGCTCTGTGTTTTCCTCTTCTCTTTCTGCCGAAGAACCCGCTTTCCACCTCTTCTTCTTCTTCTTCTTTGACTTCGACTTCGACCCACAGTAGCTGAATTTCCAACAGCGCCCTGCAGGTTGACGGCGCCGGTGGCGGACGTTGTTAACCCGGGCCACGACCGATCCGGTATGGAATTCTTTGGATGAACGCTCATATTTGTTTGGCAAGGTTTTAAGCCGGATGCCCTTCCTGACGCAACCCTCTGCATTTATCCGGGCTTGGGACCGGCCTACAGTTTGCACTGACTTGTGCCCCCCATAGGGCTGCATTCCAATATGACGAACCCAATAATAAAAAATTTTGAATCATTAACTCGTATCAAAAGGAGTACAGCGGATGATCAAAATTGTGGGCATGGCCTCCAAACGTGGCAAAACGGTTTAATATTTTGTGCCCCCCAAAATCAAGCTGCTTTAATCATAATTCCATATGCGGCTCTCACCAATGATGCTCAAGAGAATGGGCAGAATTGGGGATTTGGATATGACTGGTATGCAACTATAGGCTTTGGATGGGAACACCTCATTGGTGAAACAGGTTATGATTGCTCCAGTTGGTCAAAAAGAACAGCAAAAGAACATAGAAAGAAGTTTAACCTAAGCAAAACGGCCCATAGTTTAATATTGAAATACAAATCAAGTCACCCAATGTGTTTGATGGTGAGCTTGTGGGCATATTCTGGCGGAAAAAATCCCCACTTCCAAGTAGCATTGTATTATAGGAACCGTGTTAAACCAGAAATGCCATTGAAAACTTAAAAGAAAGGTGGACAAATTTTAATGGTTAACAACATAACTACTGATGATTGGTTCCTTGTTGTCACAGGAGTTTCAGGACAAAATAACAATTGGTTACTATTGATGGAACAAGCAGCAAATGTAGTGAGAAAAGATTGTGTTGTTTGCATGGGTCCCAGGCCTTTGTTGCGCATAGTTCTGGCACAATTATCACAAGATTGTATTATTCCATTAATGAACGCTACTGTACCAACTGAGAGGTGTAAATCATGGGATCCTATATATCCCGTAACAAAAGCAGATAAACACAAACCAATGTTTTCTACTTTAGTAGCACTGAATAATTTTACTTGTATAAACATGATTAGTAAAGGCAAAAAAATTAGGACCACTGAACGACACACAGTGTAAAGTAACCTTAAAGGTCGGACCAAATTTTGTGCCAGTATCACGGAGCGACATCTGGTGGTGGTGCGGAGATGATAGACTGTTTGATAGATTACCTAAAGATATATCTGGATTGTGCGCTATTATCACTTTGATATTGCATGTATCAGTATACCCTATGCCTGTTCAAGATTTAATGGAAAGGGCACAGATGTTTTTGTCCAATCTAGAACATAGACAAAAATGAGGTTTATCCTGGCAGAGGCAAAATTATCCAACATAAAACATACATCGACGCCATAGGTGTTCCTCGTGGGGTTCCTAATCAATACAAATTAGCTGACCAAGTTCCAGGAGAATTTGAAAACTTCATATGCTGGTGGTGTACGATTAATAAAATGTTGATGGGATAAACTATATCCACTTCAATTAATCATCCTTTGTCAGATATTGCTCTGGACTTTGTCAACTGCCTTCCCCCTCGAAAGGTAACACAGTCATCCTCACCATGGTAGACAGATTTTCGAAGACTTTCTACTTGCTCGCACTTTCTGCCAGGATTTTTTTCTATCTGCAACTTTGGCTACTATGGTGTTGGTGTTGTTTATGTGGTATATGGGACGTCCCACCCTGAATGATACCAACTGAGAGGTGTAAATCATGGGATCCTATATATCCCGTAACAAAAGCAGACAAACACAAACCAATGTTTTCCACTTTAGTAGCACCGAGTAATTTTACTTGTATAAACATGATTAGTAAAGGCAAGAAATTAGGACCACTGTATACCCTATGCCTGTTCAAGATTTAATGGAAAAAGCACCCACGTTGTCTATGTTCAAATCTAGAACATAGACAAAAAAAAAAAAAAAAGAGATTTATCCTGGCAGGGGCAAAATTATCCAACATAAACCATACATCGACGCCATAGGTGTTCCTCGTGGGGTTCCTAATCAATACAAATTAGCTGACCAAGTTGCAGGAGAATTTGAATACTTCATATGCTGGTGGTGTACGATTAATAAAATGTTGATGGGATAAACTATATCCACTTCAATGTACAGAGATTATGAAATTGGACTCAGAGTGGGTTGGAAGCTGTACACGAGCAGCTCAAGGACGTTCCAAGACCGCATCGCTGTCGACATGCTCCTCACAAGAGAGGGAGGTGTTTGCGGTATGTTTGGAGAACAAACAATACTGCTTCAGATGGCAGCTTGACCAGAGCCATCGATGGTCTACGGACCCTCAATCAACACTCCTTGTGGGACAGCTGGATGGACGTTTTTGGTAAATACAAAACCCTAATTTCACCAATATTGATATCAATTGCTGTTTTTGCAGCCATTCTGACATGGTGTGGATTTGCATTCGGGCTTTAATCAGTAGATTAATCACCACAGCAATTACCCACATGGAACCGTATGGAGCATATGTATCCTTTATTGGAGGTTGATAATAATGATGATGATGATGATGATGATGATGTTGTTTTACCTCATTTGTTTCCTAATCCAGGTGATTACGATGTTTAAACTACAACATTCATCTATGACAAGTTTACTCTGAGTGTAAATGTATTTGTTTCATAAAAATGATTCTACAGTTAAAAAATCGAAATGAAGTGACTGTAAAATGATATGAGAATTTGTGCAAATACATGATAAACAGGAGGGAAATGTTAAATATATTTAAGAAGTTATCATTTATTTTCTTAGCTTGCATTAGTATTATGGACGATTTTGAGAAAGGGAGCTATCTCGCCTTCAAGAAGATGACTCAGCAGGAATCATCAGAGAGAAGGACGTGGCTGGGACGTGGCAGGTGTTGGTCCCATGTTTTCACCTTGAAACCCTATCCTTAGTGTGTTGTGTCTTGTAGCTTAGTATGTTATGTCTTGTAAACTTAGAAACCTCCCTATTTTCAAATAAATGCAGGAGCGACAGGAGAGATTGTTTAGAGCGTACTGAGAGGCTGTAATCTGAACAATCTCCCACACGCCCTCCTCATGAGAAAAAGAAACCAGCGTCTTCATTCCTTTTGTGTCTATTTTTTATAATGTTGGGTAAGATAAATCCAACAAACGTCTATCGGACTAAACTGGAAGTAAACGCAGGCGAATTCGACGAATTTATTTCTTAAATAAATTACGTTTTGTCCAAAAAACAATATATCCTACATCGTGCATAATTCTGATTTCACCCTAACTTAAGTTGGTGTTCGGTTTAGTGGGGCCTTCTCATGAGCATTCAAATATAAATAATTTTGTTGGCTGCTATTGGCTGCTGTTTGCTCAGTCAATGAGTTGCATCTGTGAGCATGTCGAAATGTCTTTGTCTTCTTGCGACTCAACATGACTTCCGGAGCATAAATGTACTATAGATGCATACAGGAAAATGGAAAAAAAATCGAAACATCTACTTGAACACGCATTGGTTTTATTTATTACAGATACGCAGATACTGTACATACATACCAAACTATATGAATTATTTACATAAGGCTGTCAAGTACGGTTCCATAATCCCACATTTTCATTGTCATTAAATATTATATAAAATTCCACTCCTGCGTAGGTGTGAAACCTTTGCAGATGCCTTGGCATGGCTCCTGGGGCAGGGCGGGGTCGTTAGTGACATTATTTCGAGTAATTTTAGAAATAACTCATTTTGTTTGCAGATGCTGGGGTTGTGACCTTGGGCACGATCTGGGAAATCCTTCGCAGATGCCTTGGCAAAGCTCACGGTCACATGTGCCAATCGACGCAGGGCGTGGCCGGAAGGGACAATATTCACAAGTATGATCAGAAAGGACATATTTTCTCAGTATTGCCTCAACATAGGACCGCCCCTAAACCCAGCTCTGGTCTCATTCACCCGCTTCCCAAAATACAGAATCAATTAATCATCCTTTGTCAGATATTGCTCTGGACTTTGTCAACTGCCTTCCCCCTCGAAAGGTAACACAGTCATCCTCACCATGGTAGACAGATTTTCGAAGACTTTCTACTTGCTTGCACTTTCTGCCAGGATTTATTTCTATCTGCATGGCATTCACCTTACCTGTCTGGAAATCCTTCAGTGTGGCATAAGACATTGGTGTCAGTCTCTAGTCCAGATGCCATCTTCAGAAGTATGGCCAATGTGAGTGCACAAATTAGCAACTTGAGTCCACCCTCCGTTGCATGACATTTTGACATGCTCATCCTAATGAGTATGCTCAGATCGCACTGCCAAATGCCTCATTAGGTACTGTATGTCCCCTTTTCAATGTTCCTTGGGGTATCAACCTCCACTGTTTCCCTCACAGGAGGGTGAACTGACTGTCCCATCCATCCAGACACACGTGTCAGTGCTCCAGAGTTTGGAGAGTAGTCTGCTCCACTCTGCTACATGCTTCCTCAAATCCCGTGTGTATGAGTGTGTGTGTGTGTACTTACTGCTTTGGACACAGGCATGCTGGAGGAAGCCAGCAGCTGCATCTCATCCAACAAATTAGCAGCTACCCGTTCTTAAGCCAGTCTTGGACTCCACAGACACCACCAGATTCTCAACACTTGCATCCAGCCACTTTAAAAAATTCTGGTGTTTAGTCTGAATATTTACCCTGTCCTATTGTGCATTTTTGTTTTCAGCCTGCCTCCTGTACTCATCCTTTGCACTCCTGCTTCAAACTTTGTTTCCTGTCTGCCTGGAGCCTGAACCTGGATATTTCTGACCCTCCCCGACCAAGAACCTTTTCCTCCAGCCACAGTAATATCTACTGTGTAACAATAAATATCTCTTCATCATAACCTGCTGTTTGATATCTCGTATCAGCACCTGGGTCCTCTTCACAATTGAAACCCTAACATGCTCATCCCACAAATGAATGTTCATTACAAATTATTATTAAAAATTAAATGAAAATTAAAATTTAAAAAAAGACCAAGATGGCGCCTACCAGTGTGGTCGCCTCGGTAGCCCGCTCTCTAGTATTGTTTTTGTTTTTGTGTTTGTCGTCCGTCTTTGGAGACCTTACACGACTCACTTACACAAGGGGAGACCTGCCAACCATCAAGGAGGCTACTCCGGACTTTCTGTCACCAACTTTCGCAAATCCTCTCAGTTTTTTCCCCGACTTACTCACCGGAGTGGTGTCCGCGATTTTCGGCGCATGGAGACGGAAATGGCGCCATAAAGGGAAGCGTGGCGGCATTCAGGTCAAACTCCGCAAGAGAGGATACAGAACTTCACCCGTACCGCCGCCATGTGATTCACGGAGACCTGGCTTTGCGACGCTGTACCCGATGGCGCCGTCATGCTTCATGGCTTCCATATTCATCGAGCGGACCGCGACATGGAATCATCGGGGAAAACAAAGGGCGGCGGGATATGCTTCTATATCAACGAAAAATGGTGCACGGACGTCACGGAGCTCAGCACACACTGCAGCCCCCATTTGGAGTCGCTGTTTTTGAACTGTAAGCCGCGTGAGTTCGCATCTTTCATCCTGGCTGAAGTCTACATTCCGCCTCAAGCTAACACGAACACTGCATTGCTAACGCTCGCCGAACAAGTCAACGAAATTGAAAAAAAAACACCCGGACTCACACCTCATTATTATCGGGGACTTTAACAAAGCTAAACTCAACCACAAACTCCCTAAATACAAGCAGCACATCGACTGTCCTACCAGGGAAAATAACATTTTAGACCACTGCTACACTACGGAAAAAAACGCATACCGTGCTATACCTCGTGCAGCCCTGGGCTCGTCTGATCACTGTTTAATTCACTTAATACCGACGTACAGGCAATAACTTAAATGCGCGAAGGCTACAGTGAAAACAGTGAAAAGGTGGACCAATGAAGCAAAGATGGAACTTCAGAGCTGCTTAGACTGCACAGACTGGAGTGTTTTTGAAAATTTAGCTGGCAGGCTGGATGAATATACAGACACTGTTACATCCTATATCAGTTTCTGTGAAGATTTGTGTGTACCAACAAAATCATTTTGCACATTCAACAACAACAAGCCGTGGTTCACTGCTAAACTTAAGCAGCTTCGCCAAGCTAAGGAGGATGCATATCAGAGCGGGGACAGGGCCCTGTATAATCAAGCTAGAAACCAGCTGACTAAAGATATTAACATTGCAAAGAGGAACTACGCACCAAAGTTGGAAAAACAGTTTAGCGCTAACGACTCTGAATCAGTCTGGCATGCATTCCAATCGCTGGCTAATTACAAGTGACGATCCCCCCAAGCTGAGAACAATAGCACACTAGCCAACGACTTGAATACCTTCTACTGCAGATTTGAAAAGGACACTTTCACACCCCATACCCACCCGGCCGCACCCCCGACCATAATCACACCTCTGACTTCTGCGTTAACCATCCATGAACAGGATGTGAGACGCATCTTCAAACAACAAAAGATTAACAAAGCGGCAGGCCCAGACCATGTGTCCCCGTCCTGCCCCTAAGTCTGCGCGGACCAGCTTGCGCCAGTCTTCACTCAGATCTTCAATAGATCTCTGGAACTGTTTGAAGTACCATCCTGTTTCAAACGCTCCACCATCATTCGAGTCCCCAAGAAACCTACAATCTCGGGTCTGAATGACTACAGGCCTGTTGCTTTGACATCTGTGGTCATGAAGTCCTTTGAACGTCTCGTGCTGGAACACCTCAAGAGTGTCACAGGTCCCCTGCTGGACCCCCTGCAGTTTGCCTACCAAGCGAACAGGTCTGTGGATGATGCAGTCAACATGGGACTGCACTTCATCCTAGAACACCTCGACAGTGCAGGGACCTACGCGAGGATCCTGTTCGTGGAATTCAGCTCAGCGTTCAACACCATCATCCCTGAACTCCTTTCATCCAAGCTTCTCCAGCTCAGCGTCTCACCTGCCACCTGCCAGTGGATTTACAGCTTTCTGACGGGCAGGACACAGCAGGTGAGGCTGGGGGAGGCCACCTCATCCACACGCAGCATCAGCACTGGGGCGCCCCAAGGTTGTGTCCTTGGGGCGGAGCGGCTGGAGCTGTGGTGCGGCCGACACAATCTGGAGCTGAACACGCTCAAGACTGTAGAGATGATCGTGGACTTCAGGAGGCATCCCTCGCCACAGCTGCCCCTCATGTTGTCCAGCTGCCTTGTGTCAACCGTCGAAACCTTCAAGTTCCTGGGAATTACAGTCTCTCAGGACCTGAAGTGGGCGACCAACATCAACTCCGTCCTCAAAAAGGCCCAGCAGAGGATGTACTTCCTGCGGCTTCTGAGAAACCACGGCCTGCCACCGGAGCTCCTGAGACAGTTCTACACAGTGGTCAACGAATCAGTCCTGTGTTCTTCCATCACAGTCTGGTTTGGTGCTGCTACAAAAAAGGACAAACTCCGACTGCAACGGACAATCAAAACTGCTGAAACGATTGTCGGTACCCTCCTACCCACCATTGAGGACTTGCGCGCTGCCAGAACTAAGACAAGAGTGTGCAAAATCCTGTCGGACCCTACGCATCCCGGTCACCAGCTCTTCCAGCTCCTTCCCTCAGGTAGGCGCTACTGATCAATGCAAACTAGAACTAGCAGACATTCCAACAGCTTCTTCCCTCTTGCGATCAACTTCTTAAACACCGAACCTCCAATTTCATTACAACATGCTGGCAATTTTTTGACTTGAGTTTGTTGTCACATTTCTGTGGGGCCAATTATGTATTACTCGTGCACTCACTGTAGTTCTCTCGCCATGCTGGACTATTTCCATATACTGGCCACTCATGCCAGAGTAGCATCTGCTCCATTTGCACACTGATTGAGGAGTATCTGCAACATTTGCACAACCAACATTGTCCCAGACTATCGCACTACTCGTCACTTTAAACCGCATACACTCTTTGAAGTCTCGGCACCCTTTGCACTATGGTCATTGCACCGGACTATTGCAATATTAGTCATTCGAACTGCTCTAAGTGCTAGACTCTGCATCTTTTTGCACAATTGTCAATTTTTTTTTACCGGCATTACCAGATAACTAGCAACCCTTTACTACTCAGTGACTGTTTTATTTTTTATTTATTTTTTTATTTTTTGTCAATGTCTTTCTGTCTCCAAAGTGTGCTGTAAATTGACTGTCTGTTGTCGTACTAGAGCGGCTCCAACTACCGGAGACAAATTCCTTGTGTGTTTTTGGACATAATTGGCAAATAAAGATGATTCTGATTCTGATTTCATTTAAAAGGGAAATAAACTGATATGTTAATCTAGTTGTTTATTTATGTTACTTATTATAGTTCCTCAATTCAAATGTACATATGTTCTATATTTTATTGCACACCACACAGAACCAGACTATTCACATGTGGGTGTGTAAGGACTGATGTGTAAGGGAAACTGTGCTGAAATAATCTCACAAACACATTTTCCAACATTTTGTTTCATTTCTATAACTTATAACGACACCTGAGACATTACTGTGATAGTGGTGACTAAAGGTAGCTAGACAGGACAGAACACTTTGGAAGGCAATAAACTGCTAGTTAGATCAATTGATAGGTGATGGACACAGGAGTGAAATGGACAAATAGTGGCTTCCCCAAAAAAACATTGAAGCTCTTTGTCATGGACATTGATTTACAGCATATAACATGCAAATATTTGCATTTAACACACACTAAACAAACCATCCCTCACACACTGAGCTGGCTGTCACAATATATGTTGTGCGACATCTCATATTAGACTGATAAAGAGCAAGGGAAAGAGAGAGATAGCTGGAATGCCAGAAGGAAGAAAAGGCACCATTTTACAGTTGATTACATTTTTCAATTTCATCAAGAGACCCCCGTAACCTACTTCAATTAAAACCCCACTCTAGAGACAGACTTGGTCTCTTGCCCTCTCAGTATGTGTGTGCGAGGATGTGTGTGTGTGTATGTGTGTGTGTGTGTGTGTGTGTGTGTGTGTGTGCGCGTGTACATGCAGTGCTGATGGTTGCATTTTATTGAGCGGAAAATTGAATCAAATTGTTTGTTGCAACCAGCCTCCTCCCCACCTTTTCTTTTACATGGCAATGTCTCCTGTTTCTTTGCCAATGCATTTCCCACTTCTTAAAAGTGTTTTTCCAAGACTAAGACTGTACTGGTGACCAGTACTTCAATACGACTTCATATTAGCAGTTACTCCGCTAGAATGGTATGTAATGCTGAATAGTATTATTTGAATTTTCCGGAGTTTATCTCCTCTAACATCTATGTTTCTGTGATTGTTTTCAATTAGCCTTATCAGCTTACCCTGCATGTTATATGTCAACCAATCAGTTCTGGCCGTGCTCCTCATGCATCCGACCCTATCTGACCCTCAGTGGATATAAAATGTCAACACACCCCTGCTCAAATGCCAGGTTTTTATGATATAAAATTATAAGACCAAGATAAATCATTTAGAAACTTTTCCCCCCATTAATGTGACCTACAATCTGTACAACTAATTTGAAAGAAAATTAAGTTTTGCGAGAGGGGAAGTAAAAATAAATGACTGAAATCATGTGATTGCACAAGTTTCCAAACCCTTACCACTGTGATATGGCTGTAAGAAGTGACTAATCACATTAAAAATCATCTGCGATAGGGTGGCGATCAGTCCAGGGTGGACACCGCCTCTCGCCCGAAGTCAGCTGGGATCGGCTCCAGCACACGCATGACCCTAATGAGGATATGCAGAATAGAAAATGGATAGATGCATTCAAACTCATGTTAAATGGGAATCAGCACACATCTGCCACCAGTGCCTCTGATTTTTTTTTTTTTTTTTTTTTTGCGTTCTAGCAGAAGCCTGACGGTTTTGTGCTGATATGTGGAACTGTTCATAATTCCTTTCACCTTTGAAGCACAAGTCTGCTACCACCAAGCTTCACTGCAGCAATGGTGTTCTATTTTTCTGAATTTAATTAATTATGATTATTTTTTAATTCAACCATTATTCATCCAGAAGAATATTGAGAAGATATCCTCATTTGCAATACTGACCTGGCTGCAGACAGAAGAGTAAAACAAACCAAAAATAAAAGCAAATACATCCGTACACAACAAACTGTACAATGTGATATAATTACAGTACATATTTACACAATAAATCACAGCACATGGTGAATAAAAGGTTTATAACAGGCTAAAAACAGGTGTAGCGTTCATGTACAGTATCCCTCACAATTTTTTTAAATGATTAGATTGGTGAGTTTTTTTTTATTTTTTGCAAAGTTTTTCTGTTGTTTGGAGCAGAAAGATGAAAATATAATAGACCAAAAGTAGTGCAGGCTTTGGGAATGAATAAATTAATAAAACTGGTGAAAGGACGAGTGCGGGTGGTGTTATGCATGGTCAGCAGAGAGGAAAGATATGGTAAAGTCTTGCCAATGAGTGTTTTATAGATAAACATGGACCAGTGAATTTATCGGCATGAGTGAAGAGAGGACCACTTAAACAGTTAATTGTGGTGGACGTTAAAGGAAACACCAGTAACAAAGACGATGGCAGAGAGGTACAGAATATGGTGTCTCATTTGTGAAGAGAGTTTTTGAATTTGCTCTACTATATATAGTAAATCTCCATAATATCAGATCATGAGGACAGTCATTTTAACGAGAGGCAAAATTTAGTAGAATGTGTTAGTGAAGATTTATTTATAAAGCAAGTTTAATTTTTGAGAGAACTGCTATAATGAACAGTTTTGTGTTTGTGCCAAATATACCTTGCCGTGGCCCAATGGTTAAGATCATCGCCTGCCACTGTGGCCTAGGTTCAAGACCCCGAATGGACCATCTGCCAACATCCCCCGGACTCCTGGCTGTGGTGTCCTTGAGCAAGACACTGATACCCTGAAATGTTCCCCAGGCGCTTCAGCTTCCCCCTCCTCCAGTGTGTTCCACTAACATGTGTATGTGTTCACAGTGATGGGTAAAATACAGAGAACAAATTTTGTGTGCATGCATGCATGTTCATGACAATAAAAGGTGATTCTTTTTCTTCTTCTTTTGGAATTATTGTCAGAAAGTTGAAACTCATCTGACTATTGTCAGAAAGTTGAAACTCATCGGATGATAGAACATTTTCCCACGTGTTTGTGAGATTTTGCAACACACCCTGTGGTCCCCCTTTATAAGACTGGACCCCAATCCAGAGGAACAGGTGTGTCAACTCGGACAGCCCCGCAACCAGCCTTGAGGAACTCCGAGCGGATCTTATCCAACCGTGTTCTCCACACTGTTCTCCATGACTGGGTCGCTGTGGCTCAGTTGGTAGAGTGTCCATTGACCAAAGGGTCACTGGTTCAAATCCCAGCTACGACTGCCTGCATGTCAAAGTGTCCTTGGGCAAGACACTGAACCCTAATTTGCTACCAAGTGGGCCTTGGCAGCGCTTTGCAATTTGCAGGGCAACAGTCACCCATTAGTGTATGAATGTGTGTGTACGTGTGTGAGTGGGTGAATGTGAGGCTTTGTAAAGTGCTTTGGGCACTGTGATGATGTTGATCACATAACTGAGGCCTGGGGGCCAAATTTGGCCCGCAAGACCATATTAAATGTGTATTACAGCTGGCCCGCCAGTATAGAGCACATGCACCACTAATATTACAAATCCCAGAATGTTTTG
Source organism: Phyllopteryx taeniolatus (assembly GCF_024500385.1). Taxonomy (NCBI): domain Eukaryota; kingdom Metazoa; phylum Chordata; class Actinopteri; order Syngnathiformes; family Syngnathidae; genus Phyllopteryx; species Phyllopteryx taeniolatus. Next base: position 636,750 of record NC_084517.1, read on the forward strand.
ATAGTGTGTTGGCCCATCAGTCTCGACCGGCGAGCGCCCCTTCCCTTTCTGTTGCAGTCGTTAGCAACTATGCTACCAGTCTCCTTGAGCAAATTTACACTTACCCTTCCCAAAATTGGTAAAACGAACGATGGAAAACAGTTAACTTCCAAGACAGGCAGATTATCTGTTCACTAAAGTATAAGACAGACCTGTTTGTCGTGTGGCTGTAACAAAGAATATAACATAATTTAATTAATGTTTTTTTAATGCCTTTTACCAACTCCTAGGCAGGGACTGGTAATATCGCTTTTATCGTATATTTGATTTGTCGTGTTTATAATATTAAAGTGGGGGCACGGTGGGCGACTGGTTAGAGCGTCTCCATCACAGTTCTGAGGACCGGAGTTCAATCCCCGCCCCTGTCTGCGTGGATGGTGCACTCCTTTGCCCTCTGAGACTCTGGATGATGGACCAGAGTTCCCTCTAAGCCATCTGGAAGTCATTTTCCATAGCCTCACCAAAGTCCTCCTGCACCAGAGTTGTTGCCTCAGCCAGCACCAAAGCTGCATTTTGCTTGGCCTGCCGGTACCCAACAGCTGCCTCCAGAGTCCCACAGGTAAAAAAAAGCCTGTTGAGACTCTTTCTTCAGGTGGACGGCATCACCACCGTGCTCACCAGTGGGTTTGAGGATTGCTGCAATGACAGGCATCGACCACGCTACGGCTACAGCTTCGATCAGTCGCCTCAACAATGGAGGCATGAAAAATGTCTGTAATATAAATATTTGTCATTTTATTCCTCATTTACTCTTTATTGCTTGCCTTTTCAGTTTTCCTTGTCTGAGTGTCCTGTTTCAAGGCTTGGTTGATTCAAAGAATGAGGGTTTTTAAATGCATACCCTTCCTTGGCGTATGAGCTGGGTTATATCAGTATGTGGGAGCTGCTTGGAGGTCCCTTATCCCATGTGTAAGACCATTGTGTTTGTCAGATTTTAATACTCACACATGCTCCCCTTTGATGACAACAGGACTACTGTAGTATCCCAAAATTTGAACACCTCAAAGACCCGAGAGTTGGGTTATTTCCTCATGCGCTTTATCCATTGCCACTAAAAGGCGTAGCTTTGTATTTTGGGAATGATGTGATGCAGCTGGTGGTTTGGTAACTTGCTACACCAAGGTGTTAGATAATCGCCTTGCTGGTGAAATAGTTGATCTTTTTTCTTCATCATCATCATCATCAGCTTTTATTGTCATGAACATGCATGCATGCATGCACACGAAATTTGTTCTCTGCATTTAACCCATCACAGTGAACACATACACATGTTAGTGGAACACACTGGAGCAGGGGGCAGCTGAAGCGCCCGGGGAGCATTTCGGGGTATCGGTGTCTTGCTCAAGGACACCACAGCCGTGAGTCCGGAGGATGTTGGCGGATGGTCCCGTCGGGGTTTTGAACGTAGGTCCCCCACGGTGGCAGGCGATGATCTTAACCATTGGGCCACGGCTGCCCATTAGGCACTTATCTACAACTTCAGAGTACTAGCCTGCCCATGTTGTTATGTGTCTTTTTAACATGTGCAGTACATTAAAGTACAGGTAAATTATTTACACAAGTCAAAGCAGGAACTGAAAGCCTTGTATTTCTGCTGCAGCAGAACCCTGCTAAAAAATCCAGCATAGACCAGCAAGGTGAAAACCTGCATATGCAGTTTTTGTTGTGTTTTGGTGCTGGTCTTGCTGGAACCAGCATGGTACCAGCAAGATGGTCTTGCTGGTGTCACCAGCTACCAGTGGGGCAACAGCAGCATGCTGGTGGCCGGTGACACTTGTAAAACCAAATCTGACTGGCATAGTTATATGTCAACCAGCATTGACCAACATCGTATGTTGATAGTAAGATAAACTAAAAAATGTTTAACTCGTTAAATAGAGAATTTCATTGCTTTTACATAGCATTGCTTTTTTTATAAAAAAAAATGTTTTATTAATCCTATTCAGGCAACACATTTATCAATACTCATGATATATATCTGGCAATGATATATATGGTCTGGTGTTATGGTCTGGTACTTTATTCAACAATTTGTATGCGATGTATCAAACAAAACTAATACAATAACAATAAAAACTAGAGTTGCGAGCAGCTATAATAGGGCCCTCACACCCTGGCCACGTTGGGTTACTGGCAATTTGAGGTCATGGCAGATTGGGGTATTGGCACGACGAAGGGGCGCAAATTGTCTCCGGGCTGTCATATACTGCCCTGCAGTTCCATTATAGTAGCCTGGAGGGCTCTTTGCATCCTCTCTCTCTCTCTCCCCCCTCCCTTCTCTATTTTCAGCACCTGTCTCCAATCAGCCTCATAACCACCGGTATTTAAGCCTGCCTGTTCCACGAAATCCTTGCCAAAGTATTGCAGCCTCTCCTAGCGGTACCACGGCCCAAAGGACTCAAGTAAGCCACTCAACTCCTTGTTCCCTTGTTAACTCTTGTGTCTCCTCGTTCCCAGTGTTCCTGACCCACGTCATCCCTGCCAGCCGCCTGTTCTGTCCACTGCTTGCCACCTGTCCACGCCGCCGCCTGCCAACGCATCCAGGACCACCTCCACAACCTTTGCTCAATAAACTGTTCATCATTTTACATCAGCCTCCGCCTGCTCTTGGATCCAGCTACTTCCTACACGTGACAGAATACTTTGGCCACTATGGACCCAGCAACTCCGGAGGCACTGAAGAACGCATTAACCCTTCAAGGCACCCACATTGGACGACAAGACAAAATACTGCAAGAAATCACCGAAAAGCTCCATTCCCAACAGGTCTCCCTCCTTTCCCAACAGAAGGCAATCCATTCAACCCCCTGTACGTACTCCTCCCGAGCTCGCAGCCCCCGAGCAACCCCGCTTCCCGTACAAAGAACCTCATGTCCCTCCGACCGAGCCCTACTCTGGGGACCCAGGTGCATGTAGCCAGTTTATTCTTCATTGCTCACTCATATTCAATCTCCAACCGTACAGTTATCCCACCAAACGTTCCAAAGTAGCATATGTCACTAACCTCCTCCGAAGCAAAGAAGCAAAATGGTCAACTTCATTATGGCACAACTCCTCCCCGGTCCTCCTTTCGTTCGATTCCTTTTCCACCGAACTCCGCAAGGTTTTCGATCACCCAGGACTTGGCCATCTCTCTACCCCCCCACCGCCCTTATGATTGCGACATAGACCTCTTGCCGGGAGCTCCACTTCCCACCAGCCCACTCTACAATCTCTCCCGTCTCGAAAAAAATACTATGGAGGATTACGTCCGCGACTCCTTGGCTGCTGGCCTAATACGCCCCTTCTCGTCGCCGGTTGGGGCTGGATTTTTTTTCATAGAGAAAAAAGACACCACTCTCCGCCCATGCATTGACTACCGAGGACTGAATGACGTTACAATTAAAAATAAGTCACCACTACCCCTGATCGACCCGTCCTTTGAACCCCTCTGCGAAGCCCAAATCTTTAACAAATCAGACCTCCGTAACGCCTACCACCTCATCCGTATCCGAGAGGGGGACGAGTGGAAGACCACCTTCGATACCCCTCTCGGATACTTCGAGTATCTGGTCATGCCATTCGGTTTAACCAACGCCCCTGCAGTTTTCCAAATATTAATTACTGACGTCTTCCATGACATGCTCAACCGGTTCATGTTTGTGTACCTCAATGGCATCCTCAATTTCTCCCACTCCCCGGAAGAACACCGCATCCATGTACGCCAAGTCCTCCAGCGCCTCCTTGAGAACAGTCTATACGTCAAACCGGAAAAATGTGAATTCCACCTATCCAGAGAACATTTCCTCGGCTACATCATTGCAAAAGGACAACTACAACCGGACCCCGCCAAAATCCAAGCCATTATCGACTGGCCCATCCCTGTGACCCGCAAAGAACTGCAACTTTTCCTTGTATTTGCTAATTTCTACCGCCAATTGATCCGTAATTACAACAAGGTCGCTATTCTCCTCACCAGTCTCACATCCACCCGCTCCCCCTTTCAGTGGACCCCAGCAGCCTCAGAAGCATTCAATAAACTCAAATCCCTGTTCACCATTGCTCCCATTCTGTGCCACCCTGACCCTTCCCTCCAGTTTGTGGTGGACGTTGATGCCTCAGATGCCGGAGCAGTCCTCTCGCAGCGAGATCCCATGACCGATAAACTTCACTCCTGTGCTTTTTTTCCCCGTCGCCTATCTTCAGCAGAAAGAAATTATGACGTCGGAAACCACGAGCTGTTGGCCATAATATGGGCCCTGGAAGAATGGAGGCACTGGCTGGAGGGGACTAAACAACTATTTCTCATTTTGACTGACCACAAAAACCTTGCTTACCTCCGTACCGCTAAACGTTAACCCCCCCGACAAGTGGGCCCACAACTCTAAATTAACTTGTCACCCTGGCATCACCCGTACTACCCAGTTCATTCAACAGCACTTCTGGTGGCCCAGCCTCATTAAAGACACCCGAGAGTTTGTTCAAGCCTGGGCGTCGGAATATTCACTCGTTTTTGCCCCGTGTTTGCCGCAGACGTCTGACCGCTGTCCAAATTTAGGTTCTCTACAATTATACCACACGGACCTTTTGTTGTGTCTCCCTGCGTTATCTGTTTTTTGATTCTCTCTGGTTGTGAGTCCCTTTAGCTTCGTATGTCTCGCCATCACATGCTCTGTCGTTGAATTAAAATTTTTCGCACCTCTTACCTAGAGTCTCTTTTTTGGGATCTGCCCTTACGGCATTGCCGTCCGTGACAGAATATTCCGACCAAAGACCAAAGGCACCGCGGCCCCGTTGGGGTACTTGCAGTTTGAGGTCCTGGCAGGTTGGGGTATTGGCACGATGAAGGGCCGCAAATTGCCCCCGGGCGGTAGGTTGGACACCACGCTTTAGGACTTATGCAAAGTTACGGCCCATATTTGAGTAAATGTGGGCCACACAAAAATGGAGGCTGACCCCCAAATGGCCCATAGGCCATAGGTTGAACACCACTGCTGTTGGACAAGTGCAAAGCCTTTTCAAACTCTTAGGCCTACTACACTACTGTATGTATTGTCAGTAATGATGGTCGGACTTGTAACTACTGTGAATGTTACATTTACAAGGCCGTAGATCATTTTCTGTTGCGTTTAGGACATGGGTTGTAAGTACAATTCTGTTCATGTGGGGGTGCTACACGCGTGCTGGAATTTTTGTAGGTGTAGGTGTAACGTATATCGGTCAAAATTCACAAAAACCTGGCATTTGAACAGGGGTGTGTATGCTTTTTATATCCACTGCAGCCTTGTTCCTCTTTTTGTAATCTGCCTGATAGGTCACAGTCTTAGATGTTTAAAATGTTAAATTGAATCTAACATTACACAGTGCCTGTAAATAAACATCGTAATACGGTTAAAAATGGAGAGTATTTCCTAAACAAGTGAGAGAGAAATGAACCAACCAGCTCTGCGTAGCATGATGAGAGGCTGTAAAATGAAAACAGCACACAATTCCTGACGTTGTGGCTCGTTCTCCTCTTTTGGTCCCCAAAGTTCGTCCTCGTACTCTGCTATCCTTCTTGCACACATTTTCACAACACTTTCCACGAGCGGAAACAGAATGCACATTCATTCAAGAGCTGCTATCGACTACAACTCACAGCCAGGCACTCCACACACAGACCCCCTGATTTGAGCTTACGTTCAATCTTAAATGCTCCTTTGATCTGTCATCTGAAATGCTCTTTTGTCCTGTCCTCTTAAATCACCAGGCAAGAGCAACTCAACATCAAAGGACATCCATAATCTCAACGCTGCAAAAATGTTTGGGAAACGACCTTTAAAAGGTCGTAGGTCAGGTTCTGTTGAGTTTAGTGTATCGGATGTAATTACTATTTTGTAGAAGTCGGGGTAATACACGTACATAAGAATAATTTCTACAAAGACAATAGGGGCCTCGCATGTCTACCTGTTCGGGCCCTAATAATAATACTACTACTACTAATAATAATAATAATTTCTACAAAAACAATAGGGAGCTTGCAGGTCTACCTGCTCAGGCCCTAATAATTTCTTCAAAAACAATAGGTACCTCGCAGGTCTACCTGTCTCGGGCCATGGTGTGTCACATGTCTCAACCGGAGGGATGGTGGCACAGATACATCGACACTTTACAGCCCTAAAAAATAGCAGAAAGAAACACGTGGGTTCATTTAACACACTGTAAAAGAGTCATTTCAGCTGAGTACTCAAATAGGGAAGGTGAGCAAAAGTCTGATAACGGAGCGGGAGCAGATGTGTAGATTCTGAAAACGCTTGCTGGTCAGTGAAGAAAAAAGACACCAACCCTTTTAGTGAGAACTCAGCAGAAAGGCACACCCGCGTTGGTTATGAGATTTGATAGGTTGTTACGTAGCAACTTTGGCTACTATGGTGTTGGTGTTGTTTATGTGGTATATGGGACGTCCCACCCTGAATGATACCAACTGAGAGGTGTAAATCATGGGATCCTATATATCCCGTAACAAAAGCAGACAAACACAAACCAATGTTTTCCACTTGAGTAGCACCGAGTAATTTTACTTGTATAAACATGATTAGTAAAGGCAAGAAATTAGGATCACTGTATATCCTATGCCTGTTCAAGATTTAATGGAAAAAGCACCCACGTTGTTGTAAAATCTAAAACATAGACAAAAAAAAAAAAAGAAGAGATTTATCCTGGCAGGGGCAAAATTATCCAACATAAACCATACATCGACGCCATAGGTGTTCCTCGTGGGGTTCCTAATCAATACAAATTAGCTGACCAAGTTGCAGGAGGATTTGAGTACCTCATATGCTGGTGGTGTACAATTAATAAAAATGTTGATAGGATAAACTATATCCACTTCAATGTACAGAGATTAGGAAATTGGACTCAGAGTGGGTTGGAAGCTGTGCATGAGCAGCTCAAGGACGTTCCAAAACCGCATAGCTGTCGACATGCTCCTCGCAAGAGAGGGAGGTGTTTGCTGTATGTTTGGAGAACAAACAATACTCCTTCAGATGGCAGCTTGACCAGAGCCATCGATGGTCTACGGACCCTCAATCAACACTCCTTGTGGGACAGCTGGATGGACGTTTTTGGTAAATACAAAACCCTAATTTCACCAATATTGATATCAATTGCTGTTTTTGCAGCCATTCTGACATTGTGTGGATGTTGTTGTATCCCATGCATTTGGGCTTTAATCAGTAGATTAATCACCACAGCAATTACCCACATGGAACCGTATGGAGCAGATGTATCCTTTATTGGATGTTGATAATGATGACGATGATGATGATGATGTTGTTGTTTTACCTGATTTGTTTCCTGATCCAGGTGATTACGATGTTTAAACTACAACATTAATGTTTGACAAGTTTACTCTGAGTGTAAATAAATGTATTTGTTTCCTAAAAATGATTCTACAGTTAAAAATCGAAATGAAGTGACTGTAAAATGATATGAGAATTTGTGCAAATACATGATAAACAGGAGGGAAATGTTAAATATATTGTAGAAGTTATCATTTATTTGCTAAGCTTGCATTAGTATTTTGGACGATTTTGAGAAAGGAAGATATCTCGCCTTCAAGAAGATGACTCAGCAGGAATCATCAGAGAGCGCCTTGACCAAGGACGTGGCCGGGGATGTGGCAGGTGTTGGTCCCATGTCTTCACCTTGAAACCCTCCACTTAGTGTGTTGTGTCTTGTAAGCTTAGTATGTTATGTCTTGTAAACTCAGAAACCTCCCTATTTCAAATAAATACAGGAGCGACGGGAGAGATTTTTTAGAGCGTGATGAGAGGCTGTAATCTGAACAATCTCCCATACGCCCTCCTCATGAGAAAAAGAAACCAGCGTCTTCATTCCTTTTGTGCATTTTTATAGGTGTTGGGTGAGATAGATCCAACAGCCCCTCAGATACAACTCATGCTCACTTAGCCTGCTGCTAAGCTAAATGTTAAAACACTTTTCTTTACTATGCTAATATTCTGTTAGTTTCATACATACCTGTTAGCATATGTTTTATTTAGTGGAATGCTATATATTAACCTTTTCAGTTATGTAATTTCTATATGTCTGGTTTGCAGTTTTACCAAGAATAATAATGCAAACAAACAGATTCTGGTTCCCCTAGAGTTATTTGGGTGATGTTACATTCTCAGGGCATTGAATCGATGGCAAGTGGACTGTTGGGGTTGTCTTAGAAGACGTTTCACCTCTCATTCGAGCAGGCTCCATCAAGTTAATACAACAAGGCTTAGTTAAGACACTAGCATGTACTGGTGCGGAAAAACAACTTTTTTTGCTCCAAGTTGGACGCACGCCCCAAACCGCTTATGGTATCATTCTTTTGGAATGCAAAAATGGAGAGTCATAAGGCTACTTGTCCGAGAGGCCATTTTCTGTAAACATGAGTCATTAGGTGGAAACTACTTCATTAATATTCCATTCAGTTGTTAAGTGGTAGTGTTTCTCAGATAGACCTGATAATGGTATTAGGGTGGTCCTTATTTGTAGGGAGAATTTGAAAAACCTATATTTCAATGAGCGAAGGCCTGGATATGGTGTGAAACCATGATAAACCACTTTCTGTGAAGTTTCAGATCGATCGGACATATTTAAGAGGTGCCCCAAAGCCAATTTGGCGCAGTAGTATAAAAAATTAACAAGCATACATTTGTTAGGAAATTTTTGAAAAAAGTGCACTTGAAAGTTGGGTTCAAAAGACTCGTTAGGGTGTAAAACGTCGAGAAAAATGTGTGACATTTTGTGTGGTCAATTGTATTTAAGTTACCATATTTTATTATTCACTAATTTTGTTCTCCCTCAGTTTCAGGTGTTATTTGTGGCAAGTATTCGAGTGACAAGCATGGCGACCGCGAAAGCAACGAGGAAGACGACGGAGGTCTGGCTCATCGGCCAGCCGAACCCCCAGCTGATGATGCGGAAGCAGCTGCCCTCCTTGAAGGAAATGCTGAGCCGGTTCTTCCACTTCCATAATCAAGAAAAGAAGACGGTTAAAGAGGCGGCGAACCTGGTGGTGGAGGAGGTGTTCTTGTTCTGGGAGAAGGCCAAGATCTCCATGAAGGAAAAACACCACACAGCTAAAAAGGTAACAAATGAGTATGATCTTGGCGTGCGCTGGGAAAACACAAGAGCCGCAAGTCCCCGACGGAGACAAATAAGCGTGAAGAATTCGTGACCCGCCTCGACCTCCTCTTCGATGTTGCCATGAAGGACGTCGAGTTGACTCTCAACATGGAAGATCGGAGGTTCCTCGCCATGCAGCGCGACAAGGACGGCCACAAGGGGGTCATGATGGGCATCGACGGCAAGTTGGCGGCGCTTGAAAGGCGTCATATGAAACGATCCAGGAAGCGCACCGCCGCCCCGGATGAGGGCACAGTCGAACTGGCGACTTCTTCCTCAAGCAGTGCCACGGAAACAGCTGATGAAGACGATGGCAATGATGATGGCGCCAGGCCCTCTTTTGCTCCCTCCCCCGCAAAGTGCAGCAGAGCTCAAGCCTCGGCGGTGACCGCGCAGCTGCAATCTGCGGAGATTGCAGCTGCGCTCCATCGAACAAGGACATCTGTTCGACCTGAGGACCATGTTGGAGGAGAAGAGGCTGATCGTGGCTGCCTTTGACCGAAACGGCACGGAAGATCCGCCTCAGCGGATTTCACTGGAGCCTGACCTGACTGTCCTGACGAGGAAGACGCTGCCGGACTTCGCTTTGTCAAGCTCCAAGTTTCTCCTGGCCGCAATTGGCCCGTCGGACTTCCTTGAGATGCACCCGGCTGAGTGGTCGGCCCGCGACTTTGCCGAACGGGCCGTGGCTCTGATTCAGAGCTACAGCGCCATCCTCACGAAGGACAAGGAAGAAAGACAGTTCCTTTTCCAGGTCGTCGAGGATCATCGACGTCACTTCCCCGACGTCCGCAAGTCGACGTTAACTGGGTAACAATGAGTGGGGTTTAGGCTCCAGCGAGACCCCCCAGTGAGGGGCTAATACACGCAGGTCCGCGTGGGTAACCCAGGTGTGCCTTTTGTACAAAACTTTTTCCGATTTTAGGGGGATTTTTTTTTCTCCACGCTTTACACCCCTAACGAGTCTTTTGAACCCAACTTTTATGTGCATTTTTCAAAAATATCTAACAAAAGTAAACTTTTCATCTTTTTTTAGACTACTGCTCCAAATTGGCTTTAGGGCACCTCTTAAATATGTCAGATCGTTGTGAAACTTCACAGGAGGCTTTTTCTCATGGTTTCACACCATATCCAGGCCTTCGCTGTTGAAAAATCAAAAGTTTGAAAATAAGGACCACGCCACAGTGTACGTACGGAATAATAATATTGTCACGTCTTTTCGTCCATTCCAAAGAAATTTGATAATTTTTCCTCCTACAAACAGCACGGCCTCTTTGACTGTTAAGCAACTCCACTACCAGTTTAAAACTGAATGGAATAATAATGAGGTGGTTTCCACCAGACTCTTGTGGACAGACAATGGCCAGGCAGCCCAACGACTCTCCTTTTTTGCTTTTTGTTTTGCAATTTATAATTATTTATTATAAACAATATATAATATAAACAATAACTCAAAGGATACAAGATAAAATTTTAAATTGTAAATCTAATTTTAACTGCAATCCTCCAAATTGAAGCAGACAAAGTACCTTTTAGGTATTTCTTTCGGATTGGATACATCTTAAGATGTCTATCTATGAAGAAATGGCAATTCATTGATTTATTTATTTTTATTTCAGGATCACTTAAACCCAGGTCACAGTCCAAAGACAGGACCCTTTTTTTACTACATAAAGAGGCAATTCACACTATGGCTTAGTTACAGACAAAGCACGGCTCCAAAAACCCCTATGACGAGTACAATTAATGGATTCAGGTTTCCCTTGCCCGGACGCGGGTCACCGGGGCCCCCCTCTGGAGCCAGGCCTGGAGGTGGGGCTCGAAGGCGAGCGCCTGGTGGCCGGGCCTGCACAGCCCGAAAGGGTAACGTGGGTCCCCCTTCCCATGGGCTCACCACCTGTGGGAGGGGCCGTAGGGGTCGGGTGCAGTGCGAGCTGGGCGGTGGCCGAAGGCGGGGACCTTGGTGATCCGATCCCCGGCTACAGAAGCTGGCTCTAGGGACGTGGAATGTCCCCTCTCTGGCAGGGTAGGAGCCCGATCTGGTGTGTGAGGTCGAGAAGTTCCGACTAGATATAATCGGACTCGCCTCCACGCACAGCTTGGGCTCTGGTACCAGTCCTCTCGAGAGGGGTTGGACTCTCTTCCACTCTGGAGTTGCCCACGGTGAGAGGCGCCGAGCAGGTGTGGGTATACTTATTGCTCCCCGGCTCGGCGCCTGTACGTTGGGGTTCACCCCGGTGGACGAGAGGGTAGCCTCCCTCCGCCTTCGGGTGGAGGGACTGTTGTTTGTGCGTATGCACCAAACAGCAGTTCAGAGTACCCACCCTTTTTGGAGTCCTTGGAGGGGGTGCTGGAGAGCACTCCCGCTGGAGACTCCATCGTTCTGCTGGGGGACTTCAATGCTCACGTGGGCAATGACAGTGAGACTTGGAAGGGCGTGATTGGGAGGAACGGCCCCCCCGATCAGAACCCGAGCAGTGTTCTGTTATTGGACTTCTGTGCTCAACACGGATTGTCCATAACGAACACCATGTTCAAGCATAAGGGTGTCCACACGTGCACTTGGCACCAGGGCACCCTAGGTCGCAGTTCGATGATCGACTTTGTGGTCGTGTCATCGGTCTTGCGGCCGCATGTCTTGGACACTCGGGTAAAGAGAGGGGCGAAGCTGTCAAGTGATCACCACCTGGTGGTGAGTTGGCTCCGATGGTGGGGGAAGATGCAACGTCTGGCAGAATGCCCTATCAGAAGGAGTTTCAACTCCCACCTCCGACAGAACTTTGCTCATGTTCCGAGGGAGGCGGGGAACATCGAGTCCGAGTGGACCATGTTCCGCGCCTCCATTGCTGAGGCGGCCGACTGGAGCTGTGGCCGTAAGGTGGTTGGTGCCTGTCGTGGCGGCAATCCCCGAACCCGTTGGTGGACACCAACGGTGAGGGATGCAGTCAAGCTGAAGGTCCTATCGGGCCTTTTTGGCCTGTGGGACTCCTGAGGCAGCTGATGGGTACCAGCTGGCCAAGCGGAATGCAGCTTTGGTGGTCACTGAAGCAAAAACTCGGGCATGGGAGGAGTTCGGTGAGGCCATGGAGAAATATTTCCGGATGGCTTCGAGGAAATTCTGGTCCACCATCCGGCCCTATTCTTGAGCAGATTCAACTTCAGTCTCTCCTTCCGTCCCAGTTCCCGCAATAGCAAGCCAGACGCCGGATTTACTCACCCCCCTCCAGTCCAGCAGAACCAGAACCCATCCTCCCTTCCTCGTGCTCCGTTCGAGCAGCCACTTGGAAGATCGAGCAGGTGGTCAAGGACGCTCAAAAGACTCACCCAGATCCCAAGACTGGGCCTCCAAACCGTCTGGGCATTGGAGGAGTGGAGGCATTGGCTGGAGGGGACTTTTTTTTTTGCCATTTCCCTGGAGCCATGGAGCATGTGTACTCGCTGCACCCTTCTCACCACCCACCTCGTCTTCAACCATCTTGCGTGGGGTGGGTTGGTGGGCTGTGGGGGATGGGCGCGGCTGTCGACTGGGGCGGACTGCTCTCAGTGCGCCCTGACCGCGTCGCCACCGGGTGGGCATTGGCCCACGACCGGGCATCATGGGTCTGCGGCGATGTCGGCAGCCCACCCGACCCCTCTTGAGACACGGACCGAGTAGTCTACTGGTGCACGAGTCAAAAGGTTGGCAGATGACACCCCGAGGCGCAACGAAAGTGAGGGGGCGGCACACAGAGTTGGAATCCGGGCGCACCACCGGCCTGTCTCGCCTGCCGTGTTGGGGAGGTGGAGCCCGAGTGTGCACGATAGGACCCGAAAGATTGGTGAACTTGGGGGTGGCTTTTCAGACCCCAGAAAAGAGTGTTGGTCGATACAGACAGCAAGGAGTGTCTTAACAAACTCCACCTGACGGATTCAACAAGTCCTCAAAATGGATGGCACTGTGAAGTATTCCATCTTTTTTTAAGTGTTCTTTTGACTTCCCCCCCTGCTCTCTGTCCCCCTCCTATATGTGAGGCATTCAATGTGCATTTGCTGTCCTCGCATATACTGTAAAAATAGCTGAATGGAAAGTACTCATTCAAATGATGACAGGTAGATGAACTGCAGCATTGAATGCAACTAAAGAAAACAAAGGGTTTTTTTCACATGAATATAGGCATTTCTAAAACACTTTTCTTACATTCCATCATCCAGGCAGCATAGTGGTCGAGGTTAGCACCTCATCCTCACTGTTCATGGGTTGTCTCTTTCTAAATGACTTTCACCACCTTCTGGCTATATATGGTAACAACTCTTGCCAATGTTGATGCCCCTCAACCCAAATACAATGTAACAGTAAGCAGCGACAAGAAGCTAAAATGTTCGATGCAGTGGTTTTCACCTAATTATACCCTAATGATACAATACTTAAATTTAAGTGACGACCTATCATAAAAACAAGAAGAGACCATGCCGCATCATTGAGTGCTTTAACACACTCACTGTAAATTTCAAAATTTACAGTAAATTTTTTACCATTTTGAAAATAAATGAACAATTCAAATTCCTGGATTCCTCTGGATTTCAACTTCCTCTTAGCTAACCTCTTTCCTTGAATGATTTGCTGTTCCACCACCAAGTCTCCTTCTCCCCTTTCCTACCAGAATACACAACAGGTACTCTCCTGCCTTTTTTTCTGATCATCTTGGCTGTACTGGTCCAGTCTTCTGGAAGCTCCTCCTGCCCAACGGGAGCTTGTCTCACTTCTTCTCCAAAGCCACACAAAGTTCTTCCTTTCTCAGCTTCTACCACATGGTTCTCTGCTCTGCCTTTGTGTTCTTAATCTTCTTCCCCACCACCAAATTCATTTTACACACCACCATCCCATGCTGTCTAGCTTCACTCGCCTCTATCACTACCTTAGAGTCAGAAACCTCCTTCAGATTACATCGTCTGCACAAAATCTAATCCACCTGCATGCTGCTACAGCCAATCTTTTAGGTCACCCTATGTTCCTGCCTCTTCTGAAGAAAGAGTTCACGAAAGCCATTTCAATCCTTTTTGCAAAGTCTACCATCTACCAATCAGTTCTTTTCCTGGATGCCAAACTTACCCATCACTACATCAACACCCCTGTTTCCTTCACCAACTGCACCAATCACAACTCAATCTCTGTCTGGGATGTTCAGAATTGCTTCGTCAAGCTCCTTCCAGAATTTGTCTTTCACCTCTAGATCACATCCTACCCATGGGGCATAGAGGTAGAAGCAGGCAGTTGGATTACATCTTGTGCAGATGATGTAATCTGAAGGAGGTCACTGACTATAACAGGGGTGGGCAAACTATGGCCCGTGGGCCACATCCGGCCCGTTCATCATTTCAATCCGGCCTGCCAAAGATTGGTACAGAATTGCCCAAATCATATAAAAAATCATGACTACATTCATTTGACCTTGTCCTGTTATGCCGAGTGGTTGCACCAGGTTGTGCTGTAATGCCCAGTGGTTCCACCAGGTAGTGCAGTAGGTACATTGATACATTGACTTGACTTTGGCTGTTCTGTTTTTACTCTGCTACTGCTCTGAACCCTTCTTCAACCACGAGTGGGCCAAAGAAAAGAAGGGTCAACAATGAGTGCTGAGTGCTTAATATAGAATGAACTATTAAATACTTTTTCACTGAAGTCCGGTCAAAGGCTATATGTCAAATTTGTTAAGAAACCATTGCGAATATAACATCAGCCGTCACTTTTCTACCAAGCATTCAGATTATGCTAACAGCCAGTCAATGCAGGAACTGATGGCTACGGCTCAGCGGTTAAAATCAAGCTTGCAGGCTCAGCAAAACACCTTTATTTGACAAACTGCCGTCCAAGATTCAGTCACACAAGACCCTGAACAGTGCCATGGGAGCTGCAGATGGATCTGATTGATCTCCAGTGTGATACTGTCTTAAAAGAGAAGTTCAACTCTCAAACTGGATGAGTTTTATGCTTGCATTCCAATCGCTGACAAATTACAAGCGACGATCCCTAGCCAATGACTTGAATACCACCTACTGCAGATTTGAAAAGGACACTTTAACACCCCAAACCCACCCAGCCGCACCACCGACCACTATCACACTCTGCGTTAACCATCCGCGAACAGACACATCTTCAAACAACAAAAGATTAACAAAGTGGGAGGCCCAGACCATGTGTCCCCATCCTGCCCCAAAGTCTGCGCAGACCAGCTCGCTCCAGTCTTCACTCAGATCTTCAATAGATCTCTGGAACTGTGCAAAGTAGCATCCTGTTTCAAACGCTCTACCATCATTCCAGTCCCCAAGAAACCACAATCTCGGGTCTAAATGACTACAGGCCTGTCGCCTTGACATCTGTAGTCATGAAGTCCTTTGAACGTCTCGTGCTGGACCACCTCAAGAGCGTCACAGGTCCCCTGCTGGACCCCCTGCAGTTTGCCGACTGAGCGAAAAGGTCTGCAGATGATGCAGTCAACATGGGACTGCACTTCATCCTAGAACACCTCGACTGTGCAGGGACCTATGCGAGGATCCTGTTCGTGGATTTCAGCTCAGCGTTCAACACCATCATCCCTGAACTCCTTTCCTCCAAGCTTCTCCAGCTCAGCGTCTCACCTGCCATCTGCCAGTGGATTTACAGCTTCCTGACGGGTAGGAAACAGCAGGTGAGGCTGGGGGAGGCCACCTCATCCACATCAGCACTGGGGCGCCGCAAGGTTGTGTCGTCTCTCCGCTGCTCTTCTCTCTCTACATGAACGACTGCACCTCAACGCACACGGTTGTCAAACACCTGACAGTTTGCAGATGACAACACTGTCATCGGCCTCATCAAGGACGGTGACGAGTCTGCATATCGACAGGAGGTGGAGCGGCTGGAGCTGTGGTGCGGCCAACACAACATAGAGCTGAACACGCTCAAGACTGTAGAGATGATCGTGGACTTCAGGAGGCATCCTTCGCCACAGCTGCCCCTCACGCTGTCCAGCTGCGTTGTGTCAACTGACGAGACCTTCAAGTTCCTGGGAATTACAGTCTCTCAGGACCTGAAGTGGGCAATCAACATCAACTCCGTCCTCAAAAAGGCTCAGCAGAGGATGTACTTCCTGCGGCTTCTGAGAAAGCACGGCCTGCCACAGGAGCTGCTGAGGCAATTCTACACAGCGGTCATCGAATCAGTCCTGTGTTCTTCCATCAGAGTCTGATTTGGTGCTGCTACAAAAAAGGACAAACTCCGACTGCAACGGACAATCAAAACCGCTGAAAGGATTGTCGGTACCCCCCTACCTACCTTTGAGGACTTGCACGCTGCCGGAACTAAGACAAGAGCGTGCAAAATCCTCTCGGAACCTCCAGCTCTTCCAGCTCCTTCCCTCAGGTAGACGTTACCGATCAATGCATACTAGAACTAGCAGACATTCCAACAGCTTCTTCCCTCTTGCAATCAACTTCTTAAACACCTAACCTACAATTTCATTGCAAGATGCTGGCAATTTTTTGTCTTGAGTTTGTTGTCACATTTCTGTCGGGCCAATTATATATTACTCGTGCACTCATTGTAGTAGTCTCATCATGCTGCACTATTTGCATATCTGTTGTTGACCAATACTGGCCACTCATGCCAGAGTAGCATCTGCTCCATTTGCACAATGACTGAGGAGTATCTGCAACATCTGCACAATCAACATTGTCCCAGATTATTGTACTACTTGCTTGAAGTCTCGGTGCCCTATGCACAATGGTCATTGCACCGGACTATTGCAATATTAATCATTCGAACTGCTTTAAGTGCTAGAGGACTCCGCATCTTTTTGCACAATTGTCAAAAAAAAATGCACCGGCATTACCAGATAACTAGTAAACCTTTATTGCTCAATGACTGTTTTTTTTTTTTTTTGTCCATGTCTTTATGTCTCAAAAGTGTTCTCTGTCGATTGACTATCTGTTGTCATACTAGAGCGGCTCCAATCACCGGAGACAAATTCCTTGTGTGTTTTTTGGACATACTTGGCAAATAAAGATGATTCTGATTCTGATTCATTAAACGCAGACACATTTGCAAAAATCCAGATGGCGGCACAGAGGATGCTGGTGGAGTGTGGCTCTACATATGTGTGTGAACAGACTTTTAGTATGATGAACACCAACAAAACATCCTACAGATCCTAGCTGAGTTATAAATACCTCAGATGTGTTCTGAGAATTGCCACAACAAAACTAACACCAGACTTCGATGCACTGGCAAAAAAAGGTGATCAACAAAACAACACTGTTCCCATTAAAAGTAAATTGAAGTATTAACACTACAATGCCTTTCTTTAAATATGTTTTATATATATATATATATATATATATATCCAACCATCCATTTTCTGAGCCGCTTCTCCTCACTAGGGTCGCGGGCGTGCTGGAGCCTATCCCAGCTGTCATCGGGCAGGAGGCCGGGTACACCCTGAACTGGTTGCCAGCCAATCGCAGGGCACATAGGAACAAACCACCATTCGCACTCACAGTCATGCCTACGGGCAATTTAGAGTCTCCAATTCATGCATGTTTTTGGGGTGTGGGAGGAAACCGGAGTGCCCGGAGAAAACCCACGCAGGCACGGGGAGAACATGCAAACTCCACACAGGCGGGGCCGGGGATTGAACCCGGGTCGACGCTCTAACCAGTCGGCCACCGTGCCGCCTATATATATCCATTTTCTGAACCGCTTCTCCTCACTAGGGTCGCGGGCGTGCTTGAGCCTATCCCAGCTGTCATCAGGCAGGAGGCGTGGTACACCCTGAACTGGTTGCCAGCCAATCGCAGGGCACATCGAAACAAACAACCATTCGCACTCACAGTCATGCCTACGGGCAATTTAGAGTCTCCAATTAATGCATGTTTTTGGGATGTGGGAGGAAACCGGAGTGCCCGGAGAAAACCCACGCAGGCACGGGGAGAACATGCAAACTCCACACAGGCGGGGCCGGGGATAGATAGAACCCGGGTCCTCAGAACTGTGAGGCTGACGCTCTAACCAGTCGGCCACCTATATATATATAGGCGGCACGGTGGCCGACTGGTTAGAGCGTCAGCCTCACAGTTCTGAGGAACCCGGGTTCAATCATGCATGGTAAGTTAATTGACAACACTAAATTGCCCGTAGGTGTGAATGTCAATGCGAATGGTTGTTTGTTTGTATGTGCCCTGTGATTGGCTGGCAACCAGTTCAGGGTGTACCCCGCCTCCTGCCCGATGTTAGCTGGGATAGGCTCCAGCACGCCCGCGACCCCAGTGACCCCAGTGACCCCAGTGAGGAGAACCGGCTCAGAAAATGGATGGATGGATGAAAATTGAACAATTTCATCTGGTGTACTGTGTTTGAAACAATCTTGTCTTTTGTCATAAGTGGTATTGGTAATTGCTCTCCCCACATTCCATTGCTAAGATTCGAGTCCTTAAAGTCCAGGTTAAAGGCCAGGTTGAAGTCCAGGTTATAATGTCTAGGTTAAAGTCCTGGATTAAAGTCCTCCCGGTTAGAGTTCGGGGGTTTGAGTTTAAGGTCCCCAGGTTAGAGTCTGACAATCAGGGGTTCGAAGACGTTTGAATATTGTAAAAAAAGAAGCACTTCTAACGGGTACTGGAAATAGGAATTGGGAAGAGCAAAAAACAGTAATGCCGAATCACCAGTGTACACGTTACCTTTAGAACAAACAAAGTCAAGGATTTGGAACTTTTAGAGAAAAATGTCAAATGTCTGGAAATGTGGTTGACTCTTAGATTTAGATGCGAACAAGGACGGAAGTTTTCTGACAAAAACCATGTGTATGACAAATTACTGATAACTGTGTATCGCCTGTGGTCTAATCTGTTTGAGTTGACCAAGAGGAGGATGTCAGGTTGTGGTCGCGAGTTGGGTTCCACAGAGGCTTCCACAAATCAATCACCCTATGACAAAGATCAAGGAGAGTCCAATCTGGAAGAAGACCAATAACACAACCACCTTCTGCGACCCATAGCACAGCCCTCCACAGGTAGCACTTCTGCGGTCCCCTCGGCCCCTTCTCACACAGCCTGCTGCAGTGTCACAACAAGGGGAGCCGCCTCCCACCTACACCACCAGGCCTTGCAGGATGCACTCGATGGACAGCATGCATCGTTGAACCAGATTTGAGGACATCGAGGCTGGATACTGGACAAGGTAAGGGAACACAAAGGGTGTAGAAGATGTTTCCATTGTGGAAAGAAGGGACATTGGATGGACAATGGATCAGAGACTGTCTGAAGAAGAAGAAAAAAAGGCAAGACTTTGGCACTCATGGTGGCAATCGATGGTCGTCCAACCTCTGGCTGACTCCCGGCGGCCCCAAAGACAGAGCGGCGTGTGACTAGTGATATACAGACACACATTGCATTCAACATTGCTGTTTCGTTTTGTTATTATTTGCAATGAAGACGCGCTTGGCACTGATAACACTGCTTTGCTTAGGCTAGTTATTTAACTTACATTCGCCACCAGATATTCATTTACATACTTATGGAGTTAATGTATGCAATTATGAAGTATAATTGATAGATCCCTTTGATGTCCTCCCACTACAGCAACCACGACTAATGCAGATAAGAATATTGAACTACCTGAAATATAGAATCATTACTTGTAATCGTCTGAGGAGCTATGTTTGGTCTGGGACCTAAAGTGTAGCAGTTTGGAACCGTTTGAACAACCCTGAGTTCAGAACCACAATTTGTTTGCACTCACAGTGTTAACAGTTTTGTTTGAAACAATGTTTCTTTCAAATGGTGTCAAATGATCAATGCAAATTTATCTGTAGCACACCTTTATACATGAAAAATGTAACACCAAGTGCCTTACAGATATTAAAATGACGAGAAAAGCTTTAAAGGTATTTCAGACTGAAGACATAAGACTATCTGACTGACAAGACGTGTGCTCAACTCATGGACGAAAACGACTTGTGTGAGTGACTGTGCGGTCTGCTGGTGACTGTTATGAATGTGTGTGGTGTTTGAGAGACGAATGCTGGAATCTTGGCCCAGTGATTGGTTAAAGTGAGTTGTTTGACTGATTACAGGAAGATCTGTTGTTCACTGGAGATACTGTATATATCTGTATGGTTGTGCACAGTGTACAACTGGTTAGCGCATCTGCCTCACAGTTCTGAAGACCGGGGTTCAAATCGCGGCCCCGCCTGTGTGGAGTTTGCATGTTCTACCCGTGCCTGGGTGGGTTTTCTCTGGGCCCTCCGGTTTCCTCCCACATCCCAAAACCATGCGTGGTAGGTTGATTGAAAACTCTAAATTGCCCGTAGGTGTGAATGTCAACGCGAATGGTTGTTTGTTTGTATGTGCTGTCAAGTGGGCAGCCAAGCCACATGAAGCGATGGAACAAAAGGAAGTGATTGGCTTAATGTAGCTGGGTTCATGTGATTGAGCTTAGCCCCAGTTTCAATTCCTGGTTCAACCACCAGAGGTCGCCAAACCAAATTTAGATCAGGAGTAGGAGTCGCCAGTTCAAGCATAAGTCTTCTTAAAATCTTAATACTATTAAACCCCCTATCATAGTAAACAAACACATACTGAAGTCAACCACTTATAACCATTTGTTTGATTTTATATTCTTGAGATAATTTTGATGTTCTCTTTGATGTTATAACATGGATGTTCTTTTGAAAATCATTGATAAAAAGTACATCAAGCCTAGTAAGGCTGTTATACATTATTCTTACTTTTGTATTACTATGCTTTGGAACAGCTTTTATGGAAAAACTGTAACCTGTGTAAGAGTGTCTCTCTCAGGCAACGCAGCACAAGATGTACTAAAAAGAAAGAACGAACCTGTTGAATGAATGAGAGAATTGTATTCACATGAATGTATATACATTTATTTAACATTTAACATATACACGTGTATTGCAGATTGCTTAGAGATTAACATGGTGTGATGAAATGTATTGGTTGAGTTCATGACATATGAAATGTGCTTGAATGTATTTACTGAGAGACCTATTTTGGGTGAGCAAATAAGAGGTCAAGTCAGGATAACGCTGAAAGTGAAAGTGAAAGATACTACCACTCGGGTCACGTCAGGACACTCTGAAGTGGAAACAGGTGCTTCCCACTCAGCTCAAGTCAGGACTCTGAAATGGTGATAAAAAGTAATAGCTAGGAGCGCGTGTCAGAATGTGTAAACAAAAGGATTATATTAGAAAAGGGAGTTTCTGAAAACCAAGGTACTTTTCACTCAGGTCAAAATCAGGACACGCTGAGAAGTGAAAGTGAAAGGTACTTTCACACTCAGGTCGTATCAGGACAGTGTAAACAAAGGATTATTTTAGGAAAAGGGAGTTTCTGAAAAGCAAGGTTATAAAAACCTCACACGCTGATAAACGGGGCTTCTTATCCTTTTCCAGGATAGGGATACACACGCTCTTTTTTCTAGCAATGATCAGGGACATGCTGGCAGGAGAATTCAAAAGGCTACTTGGATAGTACTTCATTGTGAATTTTCCTCTTTAATTGGGTAAGACTAAAAGATTATTATAATAAGGTAACTAATAGAACCGCCATTGACATTGCGAGAATAGGGAAGAGAGCTAGTCAGCTGTCCAGGGATTCTTATATTCCAAATTATCTTATTATTAATTGGCATCACGGCTCCGTAGGACTTGATCACTCCTTAAGGCTCACTCAAAAGGTAATACTTGTTTTATGATTTATTACTTTTAAACTACTTCTACTTCTTTTCATTTCTGTTATTCTTATTATTGTTTATTTTATATTACAAACCCTTACTGTCATATTATCATTTTAACCTTAAGTAATCACTGAAATAAATACCTTGCTTTAATTCTATTCTATCTTTGTCATTCTTATAATGAGAAGTTGTCTCATTTTTATCACTCAACCTCTTACAAGGGATTGAACGTCGATGATACCAATACCAACGGGTCGTATCACTATCCCAACAAAAACTAACGCATGTATATCACTTCGGCTTAATACAAAAACAAATCCGTACGGTCCTAACAAGGATTGTTAAATTTACTAGGTCTATAACAAGTGCAAAACGATTTATAGGGATGAAGCTGCTGTAAAAATGGAGCACTCACATTATTACCCTTTCACTCGGTGCGGTTACTCATCAAGGGGTGATAAGTGAGGGCAGATCGGATTGGCTCCGTAAAACTAAAGGCAGTTAGCACAGAATTCATCTCGACACCGGCTTAACAGCTCCTCGTCCCCTTGCACGTACGGTGTTGGTGCCGGTAAGGGAAAAGGGAGGAGCTTGACCCTTTAAACGGAGAGTCGGTCAGGACATTTCTCCCGATTAGTCCTGCGGATAAGCGAAATCTGACAGTGCCCTGCGATTGGCTGGCAACCAGTTCAGCGTGTACCCCGCCTCCTGCCCGATATTAGCTGGGATAGGCTCCAGCACGCCCGCGACCCTAGTGAGGAGAACCGGCTCAGAAAATGGATGGATGGATGAAAATTGAACAATTTCATCTGGTGTACTGTGTTTGAAACAATCTTGTCTTTTGTCCTAAGTGGTATTGGTAATTGCTCTCCCCACATTCCATTGCTAATGTGCCAATTCTATGTGCCCTGCGATTGGCTGCCGACTGGTTCAGGGTGTACCCCGCCTCCCACCCGAAGATAGCTTGGATAGGCTCCAGCAGCCCGTGACCCTAGTGTGGATAACCGGTATAGAAAATGGATGGGTGGATGGATAAAGTTATTACTTGTAGATTGGAATAATTATCAGTGTGCATACAAAGTTAGATATAGTAAAATTATTACAATTTCAACATGAACAGATATTTAATCCTTAAAAGGAATGTTGAATGCTACAATTTGCATTTAATGATGGCATTCTGAGATTTTTTGGATTTGTCTTTTTAGAAGACAGTGAATATTGGCAATTGTTTTTTTTTCTTTTTTTCCTCTCCAGTCATGATTTTGCGCAGCTGTGTGTGTGTGTTTTTTTTTTTTATGTTGTGTTGTCTGTGTGTTTATGCACAACTGTGTGTTTTATGTGCACATTTCTCTGGCGGCGCAAACTTCAGTGCGATTAGCTTCCTTCAACTCTTGGGCTTCTTGATTCATCCAAGCCCTATGTTCAGTTTGTGGACAAGCGTCATAGCGACCTCCTTCGCCCGGTGGTTTCTTTATTAACTTTGCGCGTTCCTCACTGCGTGACTTCTATCTTATAGGAGCAACACTCCTCTCACCTTTTGTGACTTCCTCACCGCTCCCTTTTCATTCGTTGGCGCGAGTGGCTTGTTTGATAGTGCTCACTGAGGCCTGCCGCCAAGCGGAAGGTAAATCTGTCACAATCTACACGGACTCTCATTATACCTTTGGAGTGGTTCATGACTTCGGCGCCCTCAGGTGCCATCGCATCTTTTTGAATACTGATGGTAAACCTATTCTTCACCATCACGAGGTTGTCACTCTTCTCGACGCCGAGCCAAAGCGGCTAACAAGTGCGCAGAGTTCATCTTGCGTAATGCGACAAAGGACATTAGATAGCTCAAACAGACCATTGAGATGCTAAAAGAGGAACGCACTAAAAGCGTTGAGTACTCGTGAACTCATGTAACAATTGACAGTACTAGAATATGACATGCATTGTCTTCAAAAGCTAAGGCTAGAACAGGAAGTTGAAATAACACTTGTTCGATGGGAATTACAGGCAGCCCACGAATGAATTGTCAACAAGTCTTCCTGGAATACGGTCAACGGGCCCTGCCACTTCGCAACGCCCCTCTCTGACCCTGGCATCGCCGTGTCGGGACCCCGCTGCACAAAATGCAGCCCGCCTGAGTTACTCCCCTGCATTTGTCTCTTATCCTGGTGTCTCTACAGGTAAGAGCTTAAAAGACTTAGACAGAATGGTGCGCAACATTCCGAGATTCGAACCTATAAACCTATAAACCAGGCATTGTCTCAAGATTTGCGACAATGTGCGATTTGGGCGCTAAAGGCTTCGCTAAGCATAAAAAGATCAACACAAAGCTGTCGGATCACAATATTTTTGGCTTGAGCTACCAAAATAATGAACCTTTGATGGAAAAACTTGACTCCCAGTCCTGTTCGCTCGAAGGCGACAAGCCCAAAAGTCAAGCATCCTCCTTCGCAACCCCACAAGGGGTTGGAAACGGAGAATTTGGTACTGCTGCACATGTTATTCTTGAGATCATCCACACAAATAATATGAAGCAAGACCCACGACACCCTGAGCCCCTGCTTGGAAGAGAGGCCCCCGAGCCCGGCCAGCCCGCTGTGATCGTTTGTTCTGACTCCAATGTCTCTGTGCATTCGGCTGATGCTCCAATTAGCGATGACAAGCGTCCCGTCCAACAGACCATCGGCACACACATAACCGACCACCCGTTACTCAAATCAAAATTTGCGGACCAAAACCCACTTCGACAATTAGACCTCGACAGTCTCCGACCATACTCTAATGCAGCCCTATGGGGGGCACAAGTCAGTGCAAACTGTAGGCCGGTCCCAAGCCCGGATAAATGCAGAGGGTTGCGTCAGGAAGGGCATCCGGCTTAAAACTTTGCCAAACAAATATAAGCGTTCATCCAAAGAATTCCATACCGGATCGGTCGTGGCCCGGGTTAACAACGTCCGGTGCCATCAACCTGCAGGGCGCCATTTGAAATACAACTACTGTGGGTCGAAGTCGAAGTCAAAGAAGAAGAGGTGGAAAGGGGGTCCTTCGGCAGAAAGAGAAGAGGAAAGCACAGAGCCGAGAACTGAATGTGGGGACTTTGAATGTTGGGACAATGACAGGAAAATCTCGGGAGTTGGTTGGCATGATGATTAGGAGAAAGGTTGATATATTCTGTGTCCAGGAGACCAGGTGGAAAGGCAGTAAGGCTAGAAGTTTAGGGACAGGGTTTAAATTATTTTACCATGGTGTAGATGGGAAGAGAAATGGAGTCGGGGTTATTTTAAAAGAAGAGTTGGCTAAGAATGTCTTTGAGGTGAAAAGAGTATCAGATCGAGTGATGAGGCTGAAACTTGAGATTGAGGGTGTTGTGTGTAATGTGATTAGTGGCAATGCCCCACAGGTAGGATGTGACCTAGAGGTGAAAGAGAAATTCTGGAAGGAGCTAGACGAAGTAGTTCTGAGCATCCCAGAGAGTCGTAATTGGTGCAGATTGTAATGGACAGGATGGTGAAGGTAATAGGGGTGATGAAGAAGTGATGGGTAAGTACGGTATCCAGGAAAGGAACTTGGAGGGACAGATGGTGGTAGACTTTGCAACAAGGATGGAAATGGCTGGAGTGAACACTTTTTTCCAGAGTAGGCACGAACATAGGGTGACCTACAAGAGTGGAGGTAGAAGCACGCAGGTGGATTGCATCTTGTGCAGACGATATAATCTGAAGGAGGTTACCAACTGTAAGGTAGTGGTAGGGGAGAGTGTGGCTAGACAGCATAGGATGGTGGTGTGTAAGATGACTCTGGTGGTGGGGAGGAAGATTAGGAAGACAAAGCCAGAGAAGAGAACCATGTGGTGGAAGCTGAGACAGGACGAGTGTTGTGCAGATTTTCGGGAAGAGATGAGACAGGCTCTTGGTGGACGGGAAGAGCTTCCAGAAGACTGGACCACTGCAGCCTAGGTGATTAGACAGCCAGGCAGGAGAGTACTTGGTGTATCTTCTGGAAGGAAAGGAGAGAAGGAGACTTGGTGGTGGAACCACACAGTACAGGAAATCATACAAGGAAAAAGGTTAGCTAAGAAGAAGTGGGTCACTGAGAGGACCGAGGAGAGGCGGAAGGAATACATTGAGATGCGACACAGGGCAAAGGTAGAGGTGGCAAAGGCCAAACAAGAGGCATATGATGACATGTATGGCAGGTTGGACATTAAAGAAGGAGAAAAGGATCTATACAGGCTGGCCAGACAGAGGGATAGGGATAATATGTTGACTGGTGCCAGCAGTGTGCTAGCTAGATGGAAAGAATACTTCGAGGAGTTGATGAATGAGGAAAATGAGAGAGAAGGGAGAGTAGAAGAGGCAAGTGTGGTGGACCAGGAAGTGGCAATGATTAGTAAGGGGGAAGTTAGAAAGGCATTAAAGAGGATGAAAAATGGAAAGGCAGTTGGTCCTGATGACATTCCTGTGGAGGTATGGAAGCATATAGGAGAGGTGGCTGTGGAGTGTTTGACCAGCTTGTTCAATAGAATTCTAGTGCGTGAGGAGATGCCTGAGGAATGGAGGAAAAGTGTGCTGGGGGCCATTTTTAAGAACAAAGGTGATGTGCAGAGCTGTGGGAACTATAGAGGAATAAAGTTGATGAGCCACACAATGAAGTTATTGGAAAGAGTAGTGGAGGCTCGACTCAGGACAGGAGAGTATTTGCGAGCAACAATATGGTTTCATGCCTAGAAAGAGTACCACAGATGCATTATTTGCCCTGAGGATGTTGATGGAAAAATACAGAGCAGGTCAGAAGGAGCTACATTGTGTCTTTGTAGATCTAGAGAAAGCCTATGAGAGGAATTGTGGTACTGCATGCGGAAGTCTGGAGTGGCAGAGAAGTATGTTAGAATAATACAGGACATGTACGAGGGCAGCAGAACACCGGTGAGGTGTGCTGTAGGTGTGACAGACGAATTTAAGGTGGAGGTGGGACTGCATCAGGGATCACCCCTGAGCCCCTTCCATTTTGCAGTGGTGATGGATAGGCTGACAGATGAGGTTAGACTGGAATCCCCGTGGACAATGATGTTTGCAGAAGACATTGTGATCTGCATTGAAAGCAGGGAGCAGCTGGAGGAACAGTTAGAAAGATGGAGGCATGCACTGGAAAGAAGAGGAATGAAGATTAGCCGAAGTAAGACAAAATATAGGTGCATGAATGAGAGGGGTGGTGGGGGAAGAGTGAGGCTACAGGTTGACCTGTGTGTGACCAGGTTGGATAAAATTAGAAATGAGCTTATCAGAGGTACAGCCAAGGTTCGATGTTTTGGAGACAAAGTTAAAGAGAGCAGACTTCGATGGTTTGGACACGTCCAGAGGAGAAATAGTGAGTATATTGGTAGAAGGATGATGAGGATGGAGATGCCAGGCAAGAGAGCGAGAGGAAGACCAAAGAGAAGGTTGTTGGATGTCGTGAGGGAAGACATGATGGCAGTTGATGTTCGAAAGGAGGATGCAGGAGATAGGCTTACATGCAAAAGGATGACGCGCTGTGGCGACCCCTAACAGGACAAGCCGAAAGGAAAAGAAGAAGTAGAAGAAGAAGTCTCAGACAATATTCTTTTCACTGAATAACTCCAGCGACCTGTCTAACAAAAAAGACAAGCAGCCATTTCGGCGCCTTCTGAGTAAGCTCACCGTTAATGACACGTCAGGGAAATTTTACTTGACAACCACATTTGGACGTACGTTCCAATATGACGGACTCTTAGATGCTGCAGCAGACATCACGGTCATGTCCGAGGACATGTTTGACTTACTGCGTGACAAATTACAGCAGGAGGTTCGGAGGCTCAACCTCCAACACTGCGAAAAGACAATCAGCCCCTTTGCCTTAGTGAACACCCAATTAGACTCGCTCGTGTGGTTACATTTGACAATTGGGCCACATTCCATAATTCATCCTCTGTTCGTGTCACCTGTCAAGTCAGTACCTTTGCTCATTGGACAAGATCTGCTAAGTCGTTTCACGCCATTAATTGACTATAGTAGGTGCGAGACTTATGGATAGGTGCTGCCTCTACCAAAATCGCAGCCAGATGACATCTTGACAAAAAGGGGTTGCACACCGGCTCCGCTGACGATGTCCACCTGCACCCTCAGAGTCACATATTAGGGGCCCCATCCCTCATCATTGGTACCCCTATTCAACTGTCACACTAACCTTGATGGTGTCTTTCTTGATTAGCTGGCCGTCACTTTCAGTGGCCGCAAAGTTATTGTGCTTCTTTCATGATTTTCACACATGCATGGACATGTGGGTTTTGTCTCTCCTTAGAGACCTCGGACTTCCAGTGCACTTCTTCTCTGGACCTTGCAAAGTGCACCTCTGTGCCATTTTACCCACCCTGCCCACCCTTTGCTCCCTCAGGCAATGCCTTGGACCCGGCTCGTCTATTACATCTGCACTAACCACTGGTGATGAACGCCTCCTTCTGTGCTGGTTCCCAGCCTTCCTCTTCTGTTCTACGTTGTTTCTTGATGTCGAAGTTGCCTGCTTTTCGTTTGACCTTTCTGTGGCTTGCCTTGGCAGCCACTCTTTCAATTCTTCCTTCCTGCGCACTGCGCAAGCTTAACTCTGGTTTTTCCTTGGCTTTGCCCCTGCTCATTTGCATTATCGTGGACTTTTGTTATTGTGCCTCCGTGGAGCTCACTTCTCAGCCACTCGTGGCCCCACGTAGCGAAAGAGGGGAAGGGGCGGCACACAAGACTCCCCCCACGATGCACCATGCACGAAACGAAGGATGGTCAAAACAGTGAGACAGGACCAGTCAAGCAGGTCCATCTCTGTGACAGCATCCTCGCTACACCAAGTCCGCCAATGCAGATGCTCAACCAAGACACAGGTGAAACCGAACAAACTTCTCTGCCGCAGACCGATAACATAACGACTAAATTAAAACAAAAAATTGCTGGTGGATCTTCTCCTGCCACATTTTGTCCTTCCACTAGACTTTCCATTGATATGCTTGGACACAGCACTCTGTGAATGGCCAGCCTCCTTAGCTATGAACCTTTGTGGCTTACCCATCCAATGAAGGGTATCAATGATGGTCTTCTGGCCAGTTGTCAAGTTTGCAGTCTTCCCCATGTAGCCGACATGCCACGCAAAAGATGCCACCTGGCACCCCAACCTCGCACTACCACCGCTCCCCACCGAGGTAGACGTTAAACGGCTGGCGAGACGCAACGTCACACGCAGACTCTAAGCGAAACAACGCCATAAACTATCAAAAACAAGACACAGACATTTGCTTTGCCATGCCAACGCTAAGTGAATCACAGCTGCCTGGCACTTCAAAGCGGAGACCCAAGGATGCGGAGTTCGCCCCGGGACGCTAAGTTAATTAACTACCCGCTAGTCAAAGGATTGCACCATCAAAGGCGCCTCCACCCTGTTGAGTGCTGCCACTTGGGAGTTGGAACAGGCAACAGCGACACCCACGGGCGACGGAATGACGCTACAGAGATAGGTTCATAAGACAGTGTGTGACTCGACTGGTAGTTAATATTTTAAGAACTTTACATGAACGTCACTAGTGACTGTATTGCTGCAAACTTGAATGTCTAACGTCAAATATGTTGTTAACTGAACCAGATGAAATGTTTCACCCCACACCACAAATGTCACATGGAAAATATAATGTCCTCCACACCACACAACATTGAAACATTCATTACAGGTATGAAAGAGGATGAGCGTGGAACAATGCCAGGTGAGGGAATAGTCCCTTAAATCCAATAGTTAATATTTTATTCCACTGGTTTTAAACCAAAAATAATCCTAAAATGGAAAAATAACACCAAAAGGCAGTACAGCCCCTCAGTGTTCGCGAAGGTGGTAGAAAAGGGCCGGAGCTGGGATCATTTGAAGAGTTTTGGGAGTTTTGTTGGTGAAGTCTTCCTTTGGTCTCACCCAGACCAACTCACTGACGACCGGGCCAGGCAGGACGCCCACCTCATCCGAGGATGATCCCCGGCTGCAGAGCCTCCTACAAGCGCTGCGAGCCACCCTGCTTGAGGGCCCTAGCACAGTCAGAGGGAACGGAGGCGGACGCAACGCGACCCGCTCCGAACGTCTGGCAAACAGACACACCCGAGAGACGTCCTGCCTGGGAACTCGTTGGCCTCCTGCTCTTCCTATTTTTTTTCCTTCCTCCCTTCCATCGAATCCACCTGTTCTAGGAGCGGACCGGACCGGCCGAAGTCTCGGGAGCCTGACTCTCCTGCCTCAAACGTGTTCCAGACACATAAGTCCAACATTGTGGTCTACTAAAAGTACGAATTAGTGCATATTTGGGTTTATATTAACGAGAACAGGAGTCCTCAGCTATACGCATACACTACACGCCCATTCTGCTCATCTCACGTCACAAATCCCTTCCTTTGCCAATGTTCGTCTGTACCTTGTTTGTTTTGTGTTTGTCTGTGTTATCCTGTAGAAAGCCCTTTTTATTATTAAATTCTCTATAAAATTTACCACTTGCATCATTGTATTGTGTGATTGGATTCGGAACGAAACCTCTGGAAAGTCTAGAACTCAAAGTTTCTAAAATGTAGCCACTTTCCGATAAGAGACTGATTAAAAAGGTTTGTCGTCATTTCGCCTCAAGTTAAACTTGTACAAATATGACGTGGTGCCCCTCATATATATCAAATATCTTGATTTATAACGCTGTAATTTAAAATTAATATAACACGGAAGTGCCACTTCCAACTCATCGTTTCCTTCTAAATTAAGCACAATTCTTATTTAATCCATAACCGCTACACCCATATTGAACCCAACTGAGACAATTGAACCAAACTGAAGCAATTTAATCACACTTGAGAAACCTGTGCAGGTGCTTTGAGTTCAGTAGATGATTTCTCAGTGACACTCAGTTTAAAACATTTATGGCCTGTAAAATTTCGGCTGATTTCTTCACAATATTCAAGTTTTTCAAATTCCTGATTTCGTGGGTTTTATGAGCTGGAAGCCCAAATTATGTAAAAATAAACAAATAAATACTTGAAATTGTTTAAATTGTGGGCCCTGAATCTATAATGTATAACTTTCAGTTTGAATGGAATTGTTGAAATAAATAAACTTTTCCATGATATTAAAATGTGGCACGGTGGGTGACTGGTTAGAGTGTCTGCCTCACAGTTCTGAGGACCAGGGTACACATCCCGCCCCCGCCTGTGTGGAGTTTGCATGTTCTCCCCATACCTGTGTGTATTTTCTCCGGGCACTCCGGTTTCCTCCCACTTCCCACAAAAACATGGCTCCAGCAGCCTGTGACCCTAGTGAGGATAAGCAGTAAAGAAAATGGATGGATGGATGTATACAAAACTGTATTGTGTTTGCATTTATGAACTCAATTAACTGTTACACAGAACTCCACATTTAATTCCTGCATGTAAAAAAAAACATTTTGAACTCTAAAAACATATGCAACATATAAGACTCTAAATTGCTCGTAGGTGTGAATGTGAGTGCGGATGGTTGTTTGTTTGTATGTGCCCTGCGATTGGCTGCCAACCAGTTCAGGGTGTACCCCGCCTCCTGCCCGAAGATAGCTGGGATAGGCTCCAGCACTCCCGCGACCCTTGTGAGGATAAGCGACTCAGAAAATGGATGGATTTTTGGTCCTGAAACTCAGCCTATAGCGTCAGCACGTCCTGACTAGAAGGGTCTGGGCATGATTGATGTTTGTTTTTAATATATAGTTCATTTATCATGTAGCAATAAATGTTCTGTTTTCTTCAGAAACTTTTTCATTTTTTCAAATTTATTGATTAGCCATCTATTGAATAGTGATACTAATGATGCATTTTCTGAGCAGCAAAAAAAAAACCTGCTTTATTTTAATGTTACAAGATCACCATTGTCTTCATATTGTAAATTACCTTTGAAAAACTAACAATCTAAAAATAGAAACAAATTTAATTTATTTTCCAAAGTTACAGAGAGCCACAGGAGAAGGATGAAAGAGCCACGTGCGTGTGGGAAGTGGTGAGGCTGAGGATGGTGGTGGTGTCATTGATGCAGTCATCTATGCACAACTATTACTGTGGCTGATATGTTATTGTGCCCATTTTTCTCTCATTCCCCTCCAGTCGCTGAACCTTTCTATCCTGTTTTTTCTCTCTATCTACACTCAACCTGCTGAGCGCAGAGTACGGATGGTTACCCCGCAGACCCTGTGTTTTGTTCGAAGTTTCTTCCATAGAGGGAGATTTTCCCTTTCGTCTGTAACCAAGAACTTGCTCTTATGGGGTTCTTACATACAGTACATCCAATATATAATCTATGAGGAGTGTGGTTATTGACCTGCTGAAAGTGAAAAGTGTCTTGAGATAACTTCTGTTGTGAACATTACAATACAAATTTATACAATGCAGACATTGTATAAATAAAATTGACTTGACTTTGAAGGGTAAAACTAGTTGTGATTTGAATTTGAAATTATGTCTTTTGTGACACTAGTCCCACAACTTTTATGACACATCTCGAGTAGTTGACTTCAATAATAGTCATAGTGTTCTTCCATCACAGTCTGGTTTGGTGCTGCTACCAAAAAGGACAAACTCTGACTGCAACGGACAATAAAAACTGCTGAAAGGATTGTCGGTACCCCCCTACCCACCCTTGAGGACTTGCACGCTGCCAGAACTAAGACAAGAGCGTGCAAAATCCTCTCGGACCCTCCACATTCCGGTCACCAGCTCTTCCAGCTCCTTCCCTCAGGTAGGCGCTACCGATCAATGCAAACTAGAACTAGCAGACATTCCAGCAGCTTCTTCCCTCTTGCAATCAACGTCTTAAACACCTAACCTACAATTCCATTGCAACATGCTGGCAATTTTCAGACTTTTTGTCTTGAGTTTGTTGTCACATTTCTGTCGGGCCAATTGTATATTACTCATGCACTCACTGTAGTAGTCTCACCACGCTGCACTATTTGCATATCTGTTGTTGACCAATACTGGCCACTGACGCCAGAGTAGCATCTGCTCCATTTGCACATTGACTGAGGAGTATCTGCAACATTTGCACAATCAACATTGTCCCAGACTATCGTACTACTCGCTTGAAGTCTCGGCGCCCTTTGCACAATGGTCATTGCACCGGACTAGTGCCATATTAGTCATTTGAACTGCTCTAAGTGCTAGAAGACTCTGTATCTTTTTGCAAAATTGTGAAAAAAAAAAAAAATAAAACATAAATGAATTTTTAAAAAATGTTACCAGATAACTAGCAACCCTTTATTGCTCAGTGACTGTTTTTCGCAATGTCTTTATGTCTCAAAAGTGTTCTCTGTCAATTGACTGTCTGTTGTCGTACTAGAGCGGCTCCATTTACCGGAGACAAATTCCTTGTGTGTTTTTTGGCCAAATAAAGATGATTCTGATTCTGATAGCAAACACAAATGTTACTTTATTTGTTTTCTTAAAGTTTTTGAAAAAGTAATGATTTTTATATTACTCACAATGTACCACTTGATCTAGTAAATCAAATGGGGCTGGTTGTTGCAATTAAACTTAGTGATTGAATAGTAGTTAAGTAACGGCCCTGATTATATTGATTTAATTGCACAAAATGACATTATTAGACCAAAATGTTTGCTCATTTACTCAACGTATCATTTGGTTGAATGGCCATGATACTCAGTTATTGTAAATAGTGATGCATTGCAGAATTATATCAGAAATTAAGAGTAGTTAAATTAAGTCATGAAATCTTGATAAAATCTTAATGACCTAATTAACAACTATACATAAGAGGAAAACACATACACTTAATGTTCGATGATGATGCCAAAAAGAAAGTTGTAGTTCACATGGGGGTGTGCTCCTAACTTTTCCTGCTGTTTGGACTTGTGGCGGTCCATGCTCTTGCGCTAGACTGCAAGCGTAACTCGTAGTAATGCCAGGAGTTCTCCTGAGCCCCGAGAACAAGTCAAGGCTGGGAAAACAGATAGAAGGGGCATGGCAGGCTTCTTTAATCGGACAGCACCGCCGTCATGGTCCAGGGTCGCTCACAACACGTGGTGACACAACAAAAAAAAAAGGGGAGATGGGGGAAGGGGAGGTTTTGGCCGGAGCCGAGAGATGTAGCTGAAGAGATGTTAGCCAGAAGGGGAGAAAGAGAGCCAAGAAGGGATTTTGAGGCTTTTTGTGCCAACTGAGGAAGGGGAAAAAGACCACACCCATCGACTTGGGTTTCCATGTTAAAATCTGTGTGAGTAACGCCTGTTGTAGAGTTTCCGCTAATTTCCTGTTACCCAGGGCCCGAGGCCCAAATTAATAAACCTTTGCCAAACACACCATTGCGTGT
This sequence comes from Phyllopteryx taeniolatus, assembly GCF_024500385.1. Lineage (NCBI taxonomy): Eukaryota > Metazoa > Chordata > Actinopteri > Syngnathiformes > Syngnathidae > Phyllopteryx > Phyllopteryx taeniolatus. The sequence continues at coordinate 670,984 of NC_084517.1, forward strand.
TTGTTTTCTCTGAAAGGGTCACTAATTAAGAAATTCACACAAGATTGCAATTTGTTCTGTCTTTTTTTCTCAGAGTTCAGCAACAGTACAGAGTTACAGAATTCTGGGCTGTTTCTTTTCCCTGAAATGTTCGGTAACATTCATTTGAGGAAGTGTTGGAATATAACTATTAACCAACACTTTGATAACCGAGGCAGAATCTTCCCTTTTACAGAGAAAGGCCTCAGGCCAGCAGGTGTATGTGTCCACGATAACCAACAGGTGGCCAAATATTATATAGCTGACACACCTTGCAATTTTCACCAAATTCTTAATCGCTCGTGTCATTTGTGCCTTACCCACATGCGATGCTCCGTGAGCCCCACCACCAGGACCCGGAGCCAAACCGCCAAGGGAACAGGGCAAGCCTGTGGCGTCTGGATAGGCTTTATTAGCCTTCCAAATAGTCCTTTCTTCTGGAGACGCTTGTTTCTGGTTCTCTAAAAATGTATCTAGAGTCACTTTTGGGAATAATTTAACTGGTCCTGATTCAGCACACACCATCTAATGTGTTGGCATGTAACTGTCTGCTTTGCGATGGCATCTGCCGCCTCATTTCCTTGAGGTTCGATGTTTTGGGGACAAATTTAGAGAGAACAGACTTCGATGGTTTGGACACGTCCAGAGGAGAGAGAGTCAGTATATTGGTAGAAGGATGATGGAGCTGCCAGGCAAGAGAGCTAGAGGAATACCAAAGAGAAGGTTGATGGACATCGTGAGGGAAGACATGAGGGCAGTTGGTGTACGAGAGGAGGATACAGGAGATAGGCTTACATGGAAAAGGATGACGTGCTGTGGCGACCCCTAAAAGGACAAGCTGGAAGGAAAAGAAGTTCACAATTTTCCCCTTTGCTAATTCTAAAGCTCTTACCACCGCTCTCAATTCTCACCACTGTGCTGATTGCTTCCCTTCCACTTTCTCTGTTTCCTTCACCTCAACCTGAGCGATGCCATCTTGCTGCACCACTGCATATGCTGCCTGAAGACCCTTCTCCGAATCCCTGAAACAACAACCATCTGTGTACAAAATCATCTTGGTGTCAAAGTAGCCCTACTTTGTACCTTGCAACTCCTGTCTGACCCGAGACTGCTCCACTGTCCTTGCAGCGCATTCATGGGGTTCCCCCTCCTGGATGGTATCTGCCATATAAATATCTTCATGTGTATATATGATGTGTGGTGCATTTAGGATGTGCCCTAGTCGGGTCTGTCTTATGGATGACATTGTGAGTGTTGGCGAAGTCACATATCTGTTCTCTCTCTACCATGATCATGTGAAATTTGGTGATGTTCTAGAATCGAGGAATTTGTAACATGGGCCGAAACGTGATATCCTAACACAGCAGAAGAAAATTGAACGTCAGGAATGGCGGTCTGGACCCAATCAGTGGCTTCTACGCATTGTTTAACCATGGGACCCAGATCCTTCGCCTGATGCTCAGCTCCAATAGCCAATGTGATATGTGGCACAGCTGTCTCACTCATCTTGTACCGGAATGCAGGGGTCTGCCAAGTCTTGCACGTCAAGGCTCCCCGGGCACCCCTTTTTGGCAAGCGGGGTACTGGCCCAGTTGGCGTCCGGTGGCATGTGCAGCGGTGGCAGCTAGAGTTGTTGATAAAGCGGAAGTGGAGGTTGTGATGTGCCTGGCCACTGTGGCTGTGGCATCACGGCATCACAGGAACACCCAGGATAGGTTATTCCCCTGTACAGACAACTCTTCGCCCAGTGCCCCATCCCCCACAGTGAAAACACAACCCGTATGGCACCCTTGGTCAGACGCCACCTCTACCTCTCGCTCCACGTCCACGCTGGCTGGTCTGGCGTGGCGGTTCTGATTGGTAATACTGCGCGTCACTAGGAGCCTAAGCAGGAGCAGGTGGAGCGGCGGTAGTGACAAGTTGCTTCTTTTTCTTGACAGATCGCAAATTTGCCCTTTTGGCCTCCAGCACCTGCAAATGTAACAATTATTTTTTCCTAACACCATCCTAATCTGTATTAGCTTTTTTTTCAATATGTCTGGCTAAATAATGCAAAAAGTATGTTTCCCAATCAGCAGGTGTCGTTGTTGTCATGGCTGGATTGTCTCTCATGGTGTCGGCCACTGGTTGGAGTGATCCTCTGAGCACCGCCTCCCGATAAAGCAGACTAACTGACGGATCACCCCTGAAGCCTCGGCTCAGTCTTGGCGCGTGCGTGACAAGTAAGAAAGGCCTGTCTCCCCCTCGCCTCTGAAAGACACACTTAGACAAAGGCTTCAATGGGGCAGGGAACATTTTACGCAGGGCGTCTCTGATATCACCCAGAATATGGCCATGCCCTGGATGGTCATTTGATATTCTTCAGTGTCAGCGATTCCTTCCAGCGTTCACAACTCCTGATAGGTGAGTTTCATTCACGATTGCCCTCAAGTCGCCCATGGCGAGTGGCAGGGCCCTGTGTGGTGTCAGTGAAACGTAGCATGAAAATCGCACCTCCCCCCATAGGTGTCTCATTCAAACATGCACGGTCAGAAATAGTAAAAGGAGTGTACACAAGTTGCTGTGGTTGGGCCGAATTAGCCAGGAGGGGCCCTTGAAACTTCCTGTTTCTGTTCATAACGCCTTGTCTTACCAGACCTCTTCACCTCCAACTGGGGAATCCCCTAGTGGGCACTCATCTGCCTCCTCCCCACCATCTGCCGCCTCGTGTCCCCTTATCTCTTGTTCCTCCGATTGTTTGGGAACAACTGCAACTTTTTGTCCTTCCGATATATCAATGTCTTTATGTCACAAAAGTGTTCTCTGTCAATTGACTGTCTGTTGTCGTACTAGAGCGGCTCCAACTACCGGAGACAAATTCCTTGTGTGTTTTTTTGGACATACTTGGCAAACAAAGATGATTCTGATTCTGATGACGCCCCATCTATCCTCAAATGAGTCGCACTCAACTGCATACGTAAATCATCCAAGTCTGAAATATTATTACCAGCTTTGACTTTGTCCAACTCCCTTCTCACAGAGTCATACGCTGAGGTTGACTCCTTTGGCAAGCTGTGTTCTCCTTTCATCCCAGAAAGCCACCAGTTTGGCTTCCTGTGTTGTCAATCTGGTGCTGTTCCCACAGTTGTCCAGCCCCGTGCCTGAGGAAGCAGCCACACTAGAGAGGACATTAGTAGGGCCACGCACGGAGGGGAAGGCAGTCCCACTCTCCACTACTTCTGCTAATTGCACCTCCTACAGCATGAATGTTTGGTTTCTGTATGACCCCCCTTTTTTTCATGTGGCACGCTCACAAAATCGTTCTAACTGCTATGTTTGTTATTTCATGCCGCATGCTGCTGCAAACCCATGTTGTGCCTTCCCCACGTCCTAATGCATAATCACTCTTTCCTCGCACCTTAGTTTCTTTTGTGAGTCCACCTTAACTAAACTGTCTTTGCTGAAACAGGTTCTCCCCTCCTCTGTATCAATGTGACCCAAAATGTTGATGGTTTTTACCCCACTAATGATTCGGGTATGGTGTCTTTGTTTGCCCCAGTTCACATTCACCCCGGAGTGAAATTTTGCAATGAACAAAACCCTATTTGGCCAGCGTGTGTATGTTGGGAAGGTACCAAAATCTTATTGTCAATCTATATCTGTACCATGCACAACCTATGTGTCTAATTCCTCTCTGAACAATTCCCAAACGCTTCTTGATACTACCTGTCTTCCCTATATGTCAGCACCTGAGATATAGGGATAAACCTGACATATAGGGATAAATGCGGTTGGGCACATTATCTTTTGAGGCCGTGTACTGGCTTTGTGGACACAGTGTCTCCACTAGAATCATTCCCGATTGGTCATGTCGGTGCAATCCTATTGCTTTAACGGACCACTCATACATTATCTCTGCCACATCTCATTTTCATCATTTTCAGACAAAGCCCAGTTTAAGGAACACAATCCAGTTTGGGGCATCAATGTCCCCACCGATCACAAGGGTTGGAGTACAGGTACTAAGATATTATACCCACTATTTCCTCAAATTAGTGTGGGCAAATTGATGTTACGATGTGAAACTCTAAGTTATTGTTTTTCTAGTTTTGTTAGCACTACCCTGACCATTCTTGAAGCTTCCCGTGTGGAAATGAAGGCAATTCGTGAAATGGCCCGCCAAAACCACTTGACACTTGATCTACTATTGGCTTTTCATGGTGGTGTTTGTACTCTCTTGAACCAACCATGTTGCACATAGATTCCTGACAACGCTGGTGATACAGGTATCATAGTCAGTATTCACGATTTCACTGTTGAGTCTCTGATGAACGTTTTCCTGACCGTTTCCCTCAATTTGACTGCTTGGATGACAACGATGACTTAAATGATGACCATGATTCATATTCCTTAGTCTAACTTTGTTGTATGACTGACTTACGACCCGCTTATGAAGGATTTTCTTGAACCTGAGTTGTGAATTTCTGGATGACTGTAGGATTGTTTTATTAATTATCTATTTTATTTATTTACTATTTATTTATTAATTAATTTATTTTAACTATTAATTTATTATTTTTGTTAATACATGTTATACTGTTATTATTTGGATTAACTTTTAATGTTTTGATTACTTGATGTTAACTTTTGTAAGGCTTTTGTAATGCTTCCTGAAAGTTTTAAGAGTTTAACCAGAATCTTCTGAGGAGAGTGGACCAGGGTGCAGAAGTAGGGCGGGCGAAGGCCGAGACTGCGACCCACCACAGGGGCATCGCCCAATCCAGAAGCGATCAATCAAGACACAACAAGTGGCCAGCCTAGCTTCGGTGAGTGATAAGGCCTGGTGTAGGTCCCAACTGGAAGGTGATCAGTGTACTCAGACCCCAAACTTCTTTTCCTTTCGGCTTGTCCCTTTAGGGGTCGCCACAGCGCGTCATCCTTTTCCATGTAAGCCTATCTCCTGCATTCTCCTCTCGAACACCAACTGCCCTCATGTCTTCCCTCACGACATCCATCAACCTTCTCTTTGGTCTTCCTCTAGCTCTCTTGCCTGGCAGCTCCATCCTCATCATCCTTCTACCAATATACTCACTATTTCTCCTCTGGACGTGTCCAAACCATTGAAGTCTGCTCTCTCTAACTTTGTCTCCAAAACATCGAACCTTGGCTGTGCCTCTGATGAGCTCATTTCTAATTTTATCCAACCTGGTCACTCCGAGAGCGAGCCTCAACATCTTCACTTCCCCCACCTCCAGCTCTGCTTCCTGTTGTCTCTTCAATGTCACTGTCTCTAATCCGTACATCAGGGCTGGCTTCACCACTGTTTTATATACTTTTCCCTTCATCCGAGCAGAGGCTCTTCTGTCACATAACACACCTGACACCTTCCTCCACCCATTCCAGCCTGCTTGGACCCGTTTCTTCACTTCGTGACCACACTCACCATTGCTCTGGACGGTTGACCCCAAGTATTTAAAGTCCTCCACCCTTGCTATATCTTCACCCTGTAGCGTCACTCTTCCCCCACCACCCCTGTCATTCATGCACATATATTCTGTCTGACTTCAGCTAATCTTCATTTCTCTGCTTTCCAGTGCATGCCTCCATCTTTCTCCTCCACCTGCTCCCTGCTTTCACTGCAGATCACAATGTCATCTGCAAACATTATGTTCCACGGGGATTCCAGTCTAACCTCATCTGCCAGCCTATCCATCACCACTGTAAACAGGAAGGGGCTCAGGGCTGATCCCTGATGCAGTCCCACCTCTACCTTAAATTCGTCTGTCACACCTACAGCACACCTCACCGGTGTTCTGCTGCCCTCGTACATGTCCTGTATTATTCTAACATACTTCTCTGCCACTCCAGGCTTCCGCATGCAATACCACATTTCCTCTCTGGGTACTCTGTCATAAGCTTTCTCTAGATCTACAAAGACACAATGTAGCTCCTTCTGACCTTCTCTGTACTTTTCCATCAACATCCTCAAGGCAAATAATGCATCTGTGGTACTCTTTATAGGCATGAAACCATACTGTTGCTCGCAAATACTCACTTCTGTCCTGAGTCTAGCCTCCACTACTCTTTCCCATAACTGCATTGTGTGGCTCATCAACTTTATTCCTCTATAGTTCCCACAGCTCTGCACATCACCTTTGTTCTTAAAAATGGGCACCAGTACACTTTTCCTCCATTCCTCACGCATCTTCTCACGCACTAGAATTCTATTGAACAAGCTGGTCAAAAACTCCACAGCCACCTCTCCTAGATGCTTCCATACCTCCACAGGAATGTCATCAGTACCAACTGCCTTTCCATTTTTCATCCTCTTTAATGCCTTTCTAACTTCCCCCTTACTAATCATTGCCACTTCCTGGTCCACCACACTTGTCTCTTCTACTCTTCCTTCTCTCTCATTTTCCTCATTTATCAACTCCTCGAAGTATTCTTTCCATCTAGCTAGCACACTGCTGGCACCAGTTAACATATTTCCATCTCTATCCTTAATCACCCTAACCTGCTGCACAGCCTTCCCATATTTATTCCTCTATCTGGTCAGCCTGTATAGATCTTTTTCTCCTTCTTTAGTGTCCAACCTGTCATACATGTCATCATATGCCTCTTGTTTGGCCTTTGCCACCTCGACCTTTGCCCTGTGTCGCATCTCAATGTATACCTTTCACCTCTCCTCGGTCCTTTCAGTGTCCCACTTCTTCTTAGCTAACCTTTTTCCTTGTATGATTTCCTGTACTGTGAGGTTCCACCACCAAATCTCCTTCTCTCCTTTCCTGCCAGAAGATACACCAAGTACTCTCCTGCCTGACTCTCTGATCACCTTGGCTGCAGTGGTCCAGTCTTCTGGAAGCTCCTCCCGTCCACCGAGAGCCTGTCTCACCTCTTCCCGAAAAGCTGCACAACACTCGTCCTGTCTCAGCTTCCACCACATGGTTCTCTTCTCTGCCTTTGTCTTCCTAATCTTCCTCCCCACCACCAGAGTCATCTTACACACCACCATCCTATGCTGTCTAGCCACACTCTCCCCTACCACTACCTTACAGTTGGTAACCTCCTTCCATCCTTGTTGCAAAGTCTACCACCATCTGTCCCTCCAAGTTCCTTTCCTGGATGCCGTACTTACCCATCACTTCTTCATCACCCCTATTATCTTCACCAACATGTCCATTACAATCTGCACCAATTATGACTCTCTCACTGTCTGGGATGGTCAGAACTACTTCGTCTAGCTCCTTCCAGAATTTCTCTTTCACCTCATTTATTCAGCAATATAACCTTGTTTGTATCATGTATGTTGAAGTTGTCTGTGAAGATGGTTTACACGTTGCTGCTATGTGCTCCCACAACTTTATAGCAGCAACAGCTGTGTAACTGGGAACCGCCCTAAGGAAATAAAAAGAGAGGGTTCAGCAGAGTGGGCTCAGAGCGGTGGGAGATTGTAACTGCGTACAACTCCGTTCTCCTCGCGAGTAAAAGAACCATCTCCTGTCTTCCTTCCTTGTTTATTGTTTATTAAATGTTCTAGGTTGATTGAACCTGACATTAACTTGGTCCTCCGAGCAGGATGCCAAAATACCCAAGGATTCCAGCGGGTGTGGTGGACTCCAGAAAGACCGTGGCCACGGCAGGCTCCCTAGAGTGAACCTGAGATCCTTTTCCAGGACTAGACCTCGACCCGCCAGCTGGGATCTGACGGTTGACGGCATTCCGACAGAGGGAAGACAACAGTGGTGAGTTAAACTACCTTAAAGGGGGAAGTGAATGACTGGAGGTTATTGTGCGTTAATGACTGGAGGTCAATGCGCGTTAGAAAACCCTGTGAATACTCGTAAATGGCAGGTAAAGGAGGGATGGCGGAGTCCGATAAATTCCGTAGAAGAAGGATGGCGGAGTCCTGTGTACACTTAAATTCCGTGAAAATCGAAAATCGTTATAAAGCTCTTGTGTGATTGAGAAGTGAATGAATGGAGATAAAATACCACTAGGTATTTATCTCATATATAAAACAGTGGGATTGTAAACAGCAGACTGGTGTGGATGCAAAGGCAAGAATTCTCCACCTGAAAAGGTTGAAGTGAGAATTACCACAACAGAAAACTTGAGTTGCTGTCCTACTGATAAGAAACCAGCTTTAAGAACATCCTAGGTGTTGACAAACTGGACCAAATTCTCTAAAATGGGGAAAGGAAGTAGTAAAATAAAACCCAGGGATACACTGCAGTGTAAAGATTAGAAGTTCATAAAAAAACAGGATCCTGATAAAATTCAATATTTAGGCACATGTATAACTGAACACGGCTTTAATGGTTGTTAAATAAATGGGATTTTGGCCCATGATAGTCGCGAATTGGACACCAGGTGCAAGGATTAATTAACAGAGCAACCCGGCGTTTCAGACAGAGAGCAAATTACACAGTAAAACAAAAGGATGATGAGGAATACGCGGGCGCGGGCCACCGGGGCCCCCCACTGGAGCCAGGCCTGGTGGTGGGGCTCGAAGGCGAGCGCCTGGTGGCCGGGCCTGCACCCGTGGGGCCCGGCCGGGCACAGCCCGAAAGGGTAACGTGGGTCCCCCTTCCCATGGGCTCACCACCTGTGGGAGGGGCCATAGGGGTGCAGTGTGAGCTGGGCGGTGGCCGAAGGCGGGGACCTTGGCGATCCGATCCCCGGCTACAGAAGCTGGCTCTAGGGACGTGGAATGTCACCTCTCTGGCAGGGAAGGAGCCCGAGCTGGTGTGTGAGGTTGAGAAGTTCCGACTCGATATAGTCGGACTCGCCTCCACACACACCTGGGGCTCTGGTACCAGTCCTCTCGAGAGGGGTTGGACTCTCTTCCACTCTGGAGTTGCCCATGGTGAGAGGCACCGAGCAGGTGTGGGTATACTTATTGCCCCCCGGCTCGGCGCCTGTACGTTGGGGTTCACCCCGGTGGACGAGAGGGTAGCCTCCCTCCGCCTTCGGGTGGGGGAACGGGTCCTGACTGTTGTTTTTGCCTATGCACCAAACAGCAGTTCAGAGTACCCACCCTTTTTGGAGTCCTTGGAGGGGGTGCTGGAGAGCGCTCCCGCTGGGGACTCCATTGTTCTGTTGGGGGACTTCAATGCTCACGTGGGCAATGACAGTGAGACCTGGAAGGGCGCGATTGGGAGGAACGGCCCCCCCGATCAGAACCCAAGCGGTGTTCTGTTATTGGACTTCTGTGCTCGTCACGGATTGTCCATAACGAACACCATGTTCAAGCATAAGGGTGTCCACACGTGCACTTGGCACCAGGACACCCTAGGTCGCAGTTCGATGATCGACTTTGTGGTCGTGTCATCGGACTTGCGGCCGCATGTCTTGGACACTCGGGTGAAGAGAGGGGTGGAGCTGTCAACTGATCACCACCTGGTGGTGAGTTGGCTCCGATGGTGGGGGAAGATGCCGGTCCGACGTGGCAGGCCCAAACGTATTGTGAGGGTCTGCTGGGAACGTCTGGCAGAATCCCCTGTCAGAAGGAGTTTCAACTCCCACCTCCGACAGAACTTTGCTCATGTTCCGGGGGAGGCGGGGGACATCGAGTCCGAGTGGACCATGTTCCGCGCCTCCATTGCTGAGGCGGCCGACCGGAGCTGTGGCCGTAAGGTGGTCGGTGCCTGTCGTGGCGGCAATCCCCGAACCCGTTGGTGGACACCAACGGTGAGGGATGCCGTCAAGCTGAAGAAGGAGTCCTATCGGGCCTTTTTGGCCTGTGGGACTCCTGAGGCAGCTGATGGGTACCGGCTGGCCAAGCGGAATGCAGCTCTGGTGGTCGCTGAAGCAAAAACCCGGGCATGGGAGGAGTTCGGTGAGGCCATGGAGAAAGACTTCCGGACGGCTTCGAGGAAATTCTGGTCCACCATCCGACGTCTCAGGAGAGGAAAGCAGTGCACCACCAACACTGTGTATAGTGGGGATGGGGCGCTGCTGACCTCGACTCGGGACGTTGTGAGTCGGTGGGGAGAATACTTCGAAGACCTCCTCAATTCCACCGACACGCCTTCCCATGGGGAAGCAGAGTGTGGGTTCTCTGAGGCGGGCTCTCCTATCTCTGGGTTTGAGGTCACCGAGGTAGTTAAAAAGCTCCTCGGTGGCAGGGCCCCGGGGGTGGATGAGATTCGCCCGGAGTTCCTAAAGGCTCTGGATGTTGTGGGGCTGTCCTGGTTGACACGCCTCTGCAACATCGCGTGGACATCGGGGACAGTGCCCCTGGATTGGCAGACTGGGGTGGTGGTCCCCCTTTTTAAGAAGGGGGACCGGAGGGTGTGTTCCAACTACAGGGGGATCACACTGCTCAGCCTCCCTGGTAAGGTCTATTCAGGGGTGCTGGAGAGGAGGGTCCGTCGGGAAGTCGAATCTCAGATTCAGGAGGAGCAGTGTGGTTTTTGTCCTGGCCGTGGAACAGTGGACCAGCTCTACACCCTCGGCAGGGTCCTCGAGGGTGCATGGGAGTTCGCCCAACCAGTCTACATGTGTTTTGTGGACTTGGAGAAGGCGTTCGACCGTGTCCCTCGGGGAGTCCTGTGGAGAGTGCTTCGGGAGTATGGGGTACCGAACCCCCTGATACGGGCTGTTCGGTCCCTGTACGACCGGAGTCAGAGTTTGGTCCGCATATCCGGCAGTAAGTCGGACTCGTTCCCGGTGAGGGTTGGACTCCGCCAAGGCTGCCCTTTGTCGCCGATTCTGTTCATAACTTTTATGGACAGAATTTCTAGGCGCAGCCGAGGCGTAGAGGGGGTCCGGTTTGGTGGCCTCAGTATTGCATCTCTGCTTTTTGCAGATGATGTGGTTCTGTTGGCTTCATCAAGCCGTGACCTCCAACTCTCATTGGAGCAGTTCGCAGCCGAGTGTGAAGCGGCTGGGATGAGAATCAGCACCTCCAAATCTGAGACCATGGTCCTCAGTCGGGAAAGGGTGGCATGCCATCTCCAGGTCGGGGATGAGATCCTGCCCCAAGTGGAGGAATTCAAGTGTCTTGGGGTCTTGTTCACGAGTGAGGGAAGAATGGAACGGGAGATCGACAGGCGGATCGGTGCAGCGTCTGCAGTGATGCGGACTTTGTATCGGTCCGTTGTGGTAAAGAAAGAGCTAAGCCGAAAGGCGAAGCTCTCAATTTACCAGTCGATCTTCGTTCCTACCCTCACCTATGGTCATGAGCTGTGGGTTGTGACCGAAAGAACAAGATCCCGGATACAAGCGGCCGAAATGAGTTTCCTCCGCAGGGTGTCCGGGCTCTCCCTTAGAGATAGGGTGAGAAGCTCGGTCATCCGGGAGGATCTCAGAGTGGAGCCGCTACTCCTCCGCATTGAGAGGAGCCAGATGAAGTGGCTGGGGCATCTGATTCGGATGCCTCCCGGACGCCTCCCTGGTGAGGTGTTCCGGGCATGTCCCACCGGGAGGAGACCCCGGGGACGACCCAGGACGCGCTGGAGAGACTACATCCTTCGGCTGGCCTGGGAACGCCTCGGGATCCCCCCGGAAGAGCTGGATGAAGTGGCTGGGGAGAGGGTAGTCTGGGCGTCCCTGCTGAAGTTACTGCCCCCGCGACCCGACCCGGATAAGCGGTAGAGAATGGATGGATGGATGGATGGAATACAGAGTAAGTGACAGCTGCATTCAAGACTCACAGCGGACTGCAGGAGGATGGAGATGTAAATGGGCCATTTCAACAGCAGTTGAAGAATGCTCTCTATGCAGGTTTAAAAGACGCAATTCGCAACTGGGTTAACAAACATTACATTGACCTGCCTAAAGGCACCTTGGAGGAGTATGTAAAACATGCCCACCATGCTGAAAAAAAAAAAAAAAACAATAATAAAAGATAAAAAGAAACAGAAGAAACCTTTTACCAGATGAAGGACAGGAAGTTTTCTACCAAGGTGGAAGGGGCAGAGGAGGTTTTAGAGGAGGAGGAATAGGAAGAGGAGCATATAGACCAAATACATCAGGCTGCTGGTGTTGCAGTAAGGAAGGCCATATAGCGAGAGATTGCCCTGAGAAAAAGCAACCTTCGGCGTGACTCGAACAGGTAGCACCTAAACAGGATTTAAAGGCTAATCAGGAAACATATGAATTTTTGTAAGAAGAGGTCCTCCTAAATTTACAGGATTTATTGGCATTAGACGGGATAAAACCTGAAATAACTTTATTGGTAAATGATGGACCCCTCCTTGAGCCGTCACCTTATCGTGGTGGAGGGGTTTGTGTGTCCCAATGATCCTAGGAGCTAAGTTGTCTGGGGCTTTATGGCCCTGGCAGGGTCACCCATGGCAAACAGGTCCTAGGTGAGGGAGCAGACAAACCACGGCTCAAAGACCCCTTATGAAGAAGACAAATTATGGACTCAGGTTTTCCTTGCCCGGACGTGGGTCACCGGGGCCCCCCTCTGGAGCCAGGCCTGGAGGTGGGGCTCAAAGGCAAGAAACTGGTGATGGATGGTAAATGATGGAAAAATTTGATATATTATTGCATAAAAATACATTGTTGCTGTAACTGTATTGAGATGACAGCACCCTTGTTCATTGGAAGCAAGAGCAGCTTGGAGGAGTGCTATAATGCACATTTCACAAGGCAATAAAGCCCCCACACCTCCACGCATTGACCACATCCTTAAAAGGTCATTGAATGTGATACCACCGACTCAAGCCTTAATAAAAAGAAGCAGCTGCAGGACAGACATGTGTTGGCAATAGAAGATAACACAAATTTAGACAAAGACACATTAAAAGACATGCAACAACAAACTTCCAGAGCTGAACAAGAACTTTGGAAAAAAAATGGTGCAAAATTACAAGATGACCTATTCTACCAAAACATCTATACAAATGGGCTGCTATATTGAGTCATGGTGTAACACATGTCTCGACAGGAGGGATGGTGGAGCAGATACATCAACATTATACAACTTATGGTTTTAATTCTTATTCAAAAAAATTTTGTAGGACATGTTTGACTTTATTGAATTAAACCAAAGTGAAGGAAACAAATATTGTTTGGTCATCATAGATGCCTTTTCAAAATGGATAGAACCCTTCCCAACCAAACCTCCAGATGCATTGACAGTGGCAAAGGCACTTTGCAAGGATATAATTCCTCGATATGGTATTCCTGAAAAAATATACAGTGATAACGGTGTCCATTTTGTTAACCAAATTGAGAAAAAGATAGGAGTGATGTTTCACATTGATCTAGAGAATCATGGTGCTTACCACCCTCAAAGCGCTGGATTAGTGGAAAGTATGAATGGAACAATAAAAAACAGACTAAAAAAGTGCATCGAAGAAACAGGAAGGCCGTGGACACAGTGTATAGAATTAGTAAAGCTGTATATAAACACAAGTACTTCAGGGCTAACACCATATGAAACATTGTTTGGAAGGATCTATAAACTACCTCAATTTAAGAACCAATGGGAAACAAATGATGAAGCTAATTTAGCTGACTACATGAGAAAAATGTCAGAAAAACAACAAGCAAGGGTGGTAGTAAAACGCATATTACAAAGCGATTTTGATTGGGAAATTCAGTCCGTTACAGGAGTTTCAGGACAAAATAATAATTGGTTGCTTATGGTAGAACAAGCTGCTAATCTGACTCACAAGGACTGTGTAGTGTGCATGGGCCCTAGACCATTATTACAGATAATATCAGCCATCATTCCACAAGACTGTGTCATCGATGTTATGAATAATACTAATCCTAGTAATACATGTATGAGTTGGGACAGCGTGTTTCTTGTGACTAGAGTTGATAAGCACAAACCTATGTTTTCCACAAAGGTAGCTCAGTAAACATTACTGGCAGAGCAGAGCAGTTAGGAAATCTGTCAGCACCACTGTGTAAGGTATTGAAGGTGATATATGGTTTTATGGGGTAACTGGTCTGGGGGTAAACAAGGGTGTTTATTGCAGTATAGTATATAATGGAAATCAGATAAGGGTGTGGGAGTTTATTGCAGGAAAGCTCCCACCAGGGTGCATGTGGAGGCCACAAAGAACAGATATCGGAGAAGACAATGGCTGCATGGAGCCACTGTGGACATGAGATGCAGGACTGTGGAAGACCGCGCCTGGAGCCAGCAGCAAATGGTCATCATTCTGCAGGACAATGAGGACAACAGTGGGCGTTGGACCAATCAGATGACAGCAAGTCCATACTTCCTCTTTGAAACATTGTATAAGTCGGGGGCAAGAACAGATAGCTTTGTTCAGTCTGCGCTGTCTCTGCTGAGGCTAGGATAAGCGTAGCTACTGACTGTAAAATGTATAGACTCCTCTGTCAGGTATAAATTGGTTGACTTTTAACACGTCGTTATAATTGTAGCTCGTTCACGAAAACGAACGTGCATGGAACTTCAGGTTCCTACAGTATCAATGGTGGCAGAAATTGACTTCAATCCATAGCCAAGAGGGGAAATCTGGTGGTGGTGTGGAAATGCTAGACTATTTGATAAATTGCCAAAGAATGTAACAGGTCTTTGTGCCCTAGTGACCTTGTTGTTACCGGTATCGGCACATCCTATGTCTGTACAAGAGTTAACAGCTAGTTTATCCACTGTCATGCCAGAACATTGGCGACGTCAGAAAAGAGCAGCAGACTGGCAGGGCCAAAATGATCCAACATATATTGACGCGATTGGTGTTCCCAGTGGTGTTCCAAGTGAGTACAAATTAGTAGACCAAATAGCTCCAGGATTTGAGTCCTCGATCTGTTGGTGGTGTACAACCAACAAAAACGTAGACAGAATGAACTACATCAATTACAACGTGCAAAAATTGGGTCAAATGTATCCTTTACTTGGTCCTAACCCTGAAGATAATGACAGTGATGATGATGATAATGACGTGCATTATGACCCGCCTGATTTGTTTCCTGATCCAGGTGGCTATGAATAAAGTTTAACATTGCCTCTGAGTGTAAATGTATGGGTTTTCATAAAAAGGATCCTACAGTCGAAAATCTAACTGAAGTGACTGAAATATGGTGATATGAGAATTTGAGCAAATATGTGATAAACAGGAGGGAAATGTTAGAATAAATGTACATTAGTTATCCCATATTTAATCTTATAGTATTGGAAAGCATCTATTCAGCAATATAACCTTGTTTGTATCACGTAAGTTGAAGTTCTCTGTGAAGATGGTTTACACGTTGCTGCTATGTGCTCCCCCAACTTTATAGCAGCAACAGCTGTGTAACTGGGAACCGCCCTAAGGAAATAAAAAGAGAAGGTTCGGCAGAGTGGGCTCAGAGCGGTAGGTGATTGTAACTGCATACAATCTCCTCGCGAGTAAAAGAACCATCTCTTGTCTTCCTTCCTTGTTTATTGTTTATTAAATGTTCTAGGTTGATTAAACCTGACACCAATCACGACTCTCTCTCTGTCTGGGATGCTCAGAACTACTTCGTCTAGCTCCTTCCATAATTTGTCTTTCACCTCTAGCTCACATCCTACCTGTGGGGCATAGCCACTAATCACATTATACATGACACCCTCAATTTCAAGTTTCAGCCTCATCACTCGATCTGATACTCTTTTCACCTCCAAGACATTCTTAGCCAATTCTTCTTTTAAAATAACCCCAACTCCATTTCTCTTCCAATCTACACCATGGTAAAATAATTTAAACCCTACCCCTAAACTTCTAGCCTTACTGCCTTTCCACCTGGTCTCCTGGACACACAATATATAAACCTTTCTCCTAATCATCATGTCAACCAACTCCTGAGATTTTCCTGTCATAGTCCCAACATTCAAAGTCCCCACATTCAGTTCTAGGCTCTGTGGTTTCCTCTTCTCTTTCTGCCGAAGAACCCACTTTCCACCTCTTCTTCGACTTACACCCACAGTAGCTGAATTTCCAACGGCACCCTGCAGGTTGACGGTGCCGGTGGCGGATGTTGTTAACCCGGGACACGACCGATCCGGTATGGAATTCTTTGGATGAACGCTTATATTTGTTTGGCAAAGTTTTAAGCCGGATGCCCTTCCTGACGCAACCCTCTGCATTTATCCGGGCTTGGGACCGGCCTACAGTTTGCACTGGCTTGTGCCCCCGTAGGGCTGCATTCTCAGACCCCAAACTAAGGCCACCAAATTCTCAAGGTAAGCAGACATTTTACTGCTGCATAATTTATGGTGTCTGAGTGCCCGTGAGATCCCACCCAGATTGGGGGTTTCTGCCAAAATAGGCCTAACCTCTAAAACAACCTAGATTTAGGAAAATTGACCAAATTTTTTTTTTAGCAAACACAAGGGACTGAGCAGAGCTGATCACAACTGCATGTCCTGTATGTAATACGTAAAACTCCCATTTCTCTGTGCGGAAAGATTGAATGAAGTATGAATGACTGAAAGTTGCTAACCTTTATGTAACCTATCAATGTGAAAGAAACTAAAGGAAGATTGCTTTATTTGCCTGTGTGGCTGATGGAAGTCCACTAATGGTATTTTGTTTATAAGAGGTAATTTGCCTCTGTGGCTGAAGGAAGTCCACTAATGGTATTTTGTTTATAAGAGGTTAATTCCCCAGGTGGCTGAAGGATGTTCACTGATGATGTTTTGTTCTGGTTAGACTAAAGTGGCTGAAGGAAGACGGGAAGGCGGGAAGGTCCTTACAAAGTTGCGTTAGCCACCCAGACAGCCCTCAAAGTAAAAGGTAAAGCTGTTTGGGTCCACCTCAAAATTCCTGCCATTCCCATGGGAGAAACAGGGGATGAACCTCCTAGTGTCTCTACAGAGAGAACAGGAGCGGGTGCTCCAATGCCCGACGCAGCGGGAGCAGGCACTCCAGGTCCTGACCCAGCGGAAGCAGATGCAACAGGAGCAGAAGATACAAGCGTGCCCGGCACCGAAGGCCAAGCCATGTCCTCGATCTACTCGACAGCAACTTATTTGACAGTGATCAGTTCCCCACCATCGACTATAGTGTGCTCCGGTGGTCATAATAAGTGGGACAGAGCGCTGTTTGTAAAAATAGCTCTTGTTCTGGCTGCCCTGCTAATAGTAGGTTTGTTGGTCATGAGTGGACAAACTCAGCAACAAGACCGAGAAATAAAACAGTTGGAAGAATGCGCTATAGCTACGGGAATGATGTTTGACTCCAAAGGGGTGATAGGGAATGACACTAGAGTAAGACTAACATACTTCAGCATCCCCACAGACGTACTAACATTGACAGTAGAGCCAACAAACACAGAGGTAAAATTGCAATCTGTTCATGAGCAATGTAAGGTCAAAGGTGTAATCACCCTGATTCTGATTCTGATTCAGAACATCACAGTTCTGTAACTCGGCCAACTCAAACTGATAAGAAGGCTGGGCTTCATCGATGTCGGCAACAAAGGGGTTCTGAAAAAGACAGATTTCTTTTGCATTAACATGTAGTTCACGGAATCACATAACAAACTCCGCCTTCAGCATTTCCAGTGCTTCCACACACTCTTCTCTGCAGAGAGGTTGTGGGTAGCAGGGAGATGGATGAAGTTGTGCTTTTTTACTTGTTCCAAAAGCAGCGCTAGTTTCACCTCAAATGCTTTTATGTGGGAATACATGTCGCAAATGAGTTTTCCCTGGCCTTGTAGCTGCAAGTTAAGGCTGTTCACCATTTCTGTCACGTCTGTTAAAAATGTGAGGTGCTATTTCCATTCTGGGTCGAATGGAAGTAAGGTAAGGTCACCCTATTCCTCGTTGCCTTTTTGACTCCAGTGTCTCCTTGTTCCAGTGTGTTTTCCCCCTGTGTTCCTGATCCACGTAATTCCTGCCGCCAAGCCAGCCGCCTGTCCTCACCACTGCCTGCCACCTGTCCACACCGCTGCCTGCCAACTCACCTTGGACCACCGCCTTTACCTTTCATCAATAAACTTTCATCAATAAATTGATCCTTTCACATCTGCCTCTGACTGCTCTTGGATCCACTCTCTATTCGAGTCAGAGGCACTGATGAACGCACTCACTCTCCAAGGAGCCCACATAGGAAAACAACAAGAACTCACAGAATCCCTACACTCCCACACACAACAGGTATGCCTCCTTTCATCAACGATGCTAGCTAACCCTCCACCTGTAAGTACACCTTCCGAGCCGGCAGCCTCAGCGCCACCATGCCTCATATATGAAGAACCTCATGTTCCGCCGCCCGAGCCCTACTCCGGGGACCTAGGTGCATGTAGCCAGTTTCTACGCAATTGTTCACTCGTTTTCAACCTTCAACCTTCAGTTATCCCACCAAACAATCCAAAGTAGCGTATGTCACGAAACTCCTCCGCGGCAAAGCAGCTAAATGGTCCACTTCCTTATGGCTAATCTTCACTCATTCAATTCCTTTTCTGATGAACTTCGTAAAGTGTTCGATCACCCCGTTCAGGGCAAAGAAGCCACCCGTCGTCTCCTCACGCTCACACTGGGTGCTAATTCTGCAGTGGAATATTCAGAATCAGAATCAGAATCATCTTTATTTGCCAAGTATGTCCAAAAAACACACAAGGAATTTGTCTCCAGTAGTTGGAGCCGCTCTAGTAAGACAACAGAGAACAATTGACAGAGAACACTTTGAGACATAAAGACATTGACAAAAAAACTGTCACTGAGGAATAAAGGGTTAATAGTTATCTGGCAATTCCGGTACATTTAATTTTTTTTTGACAATTGTACAAAGATGCAGAGTCCTCTAGCACTTAGAGCAGTTTGAATGACTAATATAGCAATAGTCTGGTGCAATGACCATTGTGCAAAGGGCGCCGAGACTTCAAGGACTCACCCCTCATTATTCTCGGGGACTTTAACAAAGCTAAACTCAACCACGAACTCCCTAAATACAAGCAGCACATCGACTGTCCTACCAGGGAAAATAATAC
Source organism: Phyllopteryx taeniolatus (assembly GCF_024500385.1). Lineage (NCBI taxonomy): Eukaryota > Metazoa > Chordata > Actinopteri > Syngnathiformes > Syngnathidae > Phyllopteryx > Phyllopteryx taeniolatus. Next base: position 689,869 of record NC_084517.1, read on the forward strand.
TTTAGACCACTGCTACACTACGGTAAAAAACGCATACCGTGCTATACCTCGTGCAGCCCTGGGCTCGTCTGATCACTGCTTAATTCACTTAATACCGACGTACAGGAACAAGAACTTAAATGCGCGAAGCCTACAGTGAAAACAGTGAAAAAGTGGACCAATGAAGCCAAGATGGAACTTCAAAGCTGCTTAGACTGCACACACTGGAGTGTCTTTGAAAATTCAGCTGGCATCCTGGATGAATATACGGACATTGTCACATCCCATATCAGTTTCTGTGAAGAGGTTTGTGTACCAACAAAATCATTTCGCACATTCAACAACAACAAGCCGTGGTTCACTGCTAAACTTAAGCAGCTTCGCCAAGCTAAGGAGGACGCATATCAGAGCGGGGACAGGGCCCTGTATAATCGAGCTAGAAACCAGCTGACTAAAGAAATTAACATTGCAAAGAGGAACTATGCAGCAAAGTTGGAAAATCAGTTTAGCGCAAACGACTCTAAATCAGTCTGGCATGCATTCCAATCGCTGACTAATTACAAGCGGCGATCCCCCCAAGCTGAGAACAATAGCACACTAGCCAACGACTTGAATACCTTCTACTCCAGATTTGAAAAGGACAGTTTCACACCACACACCCACCCGGCCGCACCCGCGACCACAATCACACCTCTGACTTCTGCGTTAACCATCCATGAACAGGATGTGAGACGCATCTTCAAACAACAAAAGATTAACAAAGCGGCAGGCCCGGACCATGTGTCCCCATCCTGCCTCAAAGTCTGCGCGGGCCAGCTCGCTCCAGTCTTCACTCAGATCTTCAATAGATCTCTGGAAATGTGCGAAGTTCCATCCTGTTTCAAACGCTCCACCATCATTCGAGTCCCCAAGAAACCTGCAATCTCGGGTCTGAATGACTACAGGCCTGTCGCTTTGACATCTGTGGTCATGAAGTCCTTTGAACGTCTCGTGCTGGAACACCTCAAGAGTGTCACAGGTCCCCTGCTGGACCCCCTGCAGTTTGCCTACCAAGCGAACAGGTCTGCGGATGATGCAGTCAACATGGGACTGCACTTCATCCTAGAACACCTCGACAGTGCAGGGACCTACGTGAGGATCCTCTTCGTGGACTTCAGCTCAGCGTTCAACACCATCATCCCTGAACTCCTTTCATCCAAGCTTCTCCAGCTCAGCCATCTGCCAGTGGATTTACAGCTTTCTGACGGGCAGGACACAGCAGGTGAGGCTGGGGGAGGCCACCTCATCCACACGCAGCATCAGCACTGGGGCGCCCCAAGGTTGTGTCCTCTCTCCGCTGCTCTTCTCTCTCTACACGAACGACTGCACCTCAGCGAACCCGACTGTCAAACTCCTGAAGTTTGCAGATGACACCACTGTTATCGGCCTCATCAGGGATGGTGACGAGTCTGCATATCGACAGGAAGCGGAGCGGCTGGAGCTGTGGTGTGGCCAACACAACCTGGAGCTGAACACGCTCAAGACTGTAGAGATGATCGTGAACTTCAGGAGGCATCCTTCGCCACAGCTGCCCCTCACGTTGTCCAGCTGCCTTGTGTCAACCGTCGAGACCTTCAAGTTCCTGGGAATTACAATCTCTCAGGACCTGAAGTGGGCGACCAACATCAACTCCATCCTCAAAAAGGCCCAACAGAGGATGTACTTCCTGCGGCTTCTGAGAAAGCACGGCCTGCCACCGGAGCTGCTGAGACAGTTCTACACAGCGGTCATCGAATCAGTCCTCTGTTCTTCCATCACAGTCTGGTTTGGTGCTGCTACAAAAAAGGACAAACTCCGACTGCAACGGACAATCAAAACTGCTGAAAGGATTGTCGGTACCCACCCTTGAGGACTTGCACGCTGCCAGAACTAAGACAAGGGCGTGCAAAATCCTCTCGGACCCTCCGCACCCCGGTCACCAGCTCTTCCAGCTCCTTCCCTCAGGTAGGCGCTACCGATCAATGCAAACTAGAACTAGTAGACATTCCAACAGCTTCTTCCCTCTTGCGATCAACTTCTTAAACACCTAACCTATAATTCCATTACAACAAGCTGGCAATTTTTTGACTTGAGTTACAATTATGTATTACTCGTGCACTCACTGTAGTTGTCTCGCCATGCTGTACTATTTGCATATACTGGCCACTCATGCCAGAGTAGCATCTGCTCCATTTGCACACTGATTGAGGAGTATCTGTAACATTTGCACAACCAACATTGTCCCAGATTATCGCACTACTCGTCACTTTAAACCGCATACACTCCTTGAAGTCTCAGCGCCCTTTGCACAATGGTCATCGCACCGGACTATTGCAATATTAGTCATTCGAACTTCTCTTAAGTGCTAGAGTCAATGTCTTTATGACTCCAAAGTGTTCTGTAAATTGACTGTCTGTTGTACTAGAGCGGCTCCAACTACCGGAGACAAATTCCTTGTGTGTTTTGGACATAGCAAATAAAGATGGTTCTGATTCTGATTCTGATTCTTAAAAATAACCCAATTTATCAGCTGTTTAGCTCCTTCTTTTCTTTTCTCTGTCACTAGTTTAGCTCTCTTCAGTATCTTAAGGGTAAAATTTTATTTTTTGATAGTAATCGGAAAAGGTTCATAGTCATGCATGACACCAACCAAGATAACCCCCCAAAATAATAGCAGCATCGTATATTTAAAAAAAAAAAAAAAAACTTTTTGCCTTATGGCCAATCAAAATGTTAGAGTTAATTTTGACCACAGAAGTCTATTCAATAATCTTTGTGGAAATCAAATACTTTAAGTACAGTAAATTTACTCAACATGTATCGTTCTACCTCAGCTATAGTCTGTTTCAAACACAATGTATCATCAACATCTTAGGTATCAAAAGTTTGGTGTCTATTGTTAATTCAGCCACTTTTGGTTGCTCTGTTTAGTTTAATTCAATGTTTCAAACATACGGCCTGTGGGCCAGAACCGGCCCATCAGGGGGTCCAATCCGGCCCGTGGGGATGGAGAACACATTCACTGCTATTTTTCAATAACAGTAACTTTTGTTGCTAATTTTGTCCACTGGAGGGTGGACTAACAACACGTAAATGACATTGATGCACTTGTGAAGGCCAAACAAGTTTCACTTGTGAAGGCCAAGTTTCAGGAGCACAGTAATACAATGGTGTGCCATGTTCACACTGTGAATAATAAATAAATATCTCCAGTAGAAATGTTTTAAGACATTGAATATTACAAAATTTCAGTCAAAATCTTCACTTCAAAAGAGGTTGGTTTGTTGGAACTTTGTTGTTGTTTTTTCCATGCACTGCCGCAACAATTTTTATGTATACATTTACAAAGGATGCATAACTGAATGGTGCACGCTCACTGATTCATAATACAGTTGAAATAATTTTTGGTTAAAAATGTCAAACTGCTCATATGATTTGCAACAAAATTTGATAATAATAAAATAATAAAAATGATAAGATAATAATGAATAAATGTGAATATTTTCCGAAAGTACTTGTAATTATTTGCACCAAAAAGATGGGTAAAATTTTGAATAGCTATTATTTTATGGACTTTTAAGCCACAAATATTGTGGTGAGATCTAATTGGGGTAAATGTGGCCCGCGAACTAAAATGACACCCATGGTTTAATTGATTGTTTATAGCTTTTATTGAAATAATTTCTAAAAGGTATTTTCTTGATATCCCTTATATAGCAACTCAGGCTTCAGGTTAAAAGGTTTTATCTCTCAATCATTTCACTTCTTTGAGTGCTTTTTAAAAACATATTTCCAGAATATGTCATGAACATGGTTAGGGCGACGGCGAGGAACGCAAGGCAAGAACATGGTGGACCCAATTGCAGGGAAGCAGGGAGGCAAGGCAGGAGTGCGGGAATCTCAAAATAATAATATTTAATCACAATGATAAAACAACAGGCGACTATGACAAAAACAACTGGCGACTATGACAAAAACAACTGGCGACTATGACATGGCAAGACATGTGACAACGACAATGAACCGACAAGGACTGAAAGAACTCAGGGAACTAAATACAAACAAATTGACGAGACAACGAGGAACACCTGGACAAGACACGAGTGGCTGGAGAGAGCTGATTGGTCGACACAAAATAGACGGGAACAGGTGGACACAACAACCTAATGAGCACACGACAAACATGGAACACAGGAAAACATGGAACAAAACTAAACACAACCCAAACCAAAACACAGACCATGACAGAATAGAGAGTTGCTACTAATTCAAACTACTATGCAGTCTTTCAACACACCTTTAACTTAAATATCTAAACTCCTATGATGTAGCCTTAAATGGACAATAGCTCCTCTTCCAACATCATCAGAATAAGGTGCAATGGCTGCCAGATTTTGGGATGTATGCAATTTTACAATGTCATGAGCAATGGTAATTGATTAGTATCAATGTTAATTGGTAATACCAATCAATCACCATGGTTCAAGACACATAATGGCTGCTAGCTCCATTCCATCAAAGTCCTTTTTTTATATTCAAACATTACAGCCTGGTTACCAGCAGTTACACTTTGTTGCTCACTCTGAACCCCAGTTTCAAAAGTCTGCTTATGTAACTGCTCCTCTACCTGTCCACTGCTGCTGTCTTCACCTTGTTCAAACTGCTGTTGCTGGTGCATTGCTTCTCACAGATGCGGAGGTTACAACAGTTTCTCAAGCAAACATATCTATGATTTTTGCACATTTTTGCAGCATTTAAGATTATTCAATTTCATACAACTTCCTTTCGTTATTCCACATTGCAACATGTTCATGGCTCTAAACCAGCGGTGTCATACTCATTTTTGTCAAGGGCCACATTGTAGTTATGGTTTCCCTCGGAGGGCCATTACATCTGTGAACCCATATAAAAATATGATGGCCTCATATTATTACACATACACTACAAATTGATGGATAACTTGTTTTGAAAACAGAAGCCAGTAAAATATTGCTTGTTCTACTATTAATCAATTTATTTTAAAACGGGGATTGGAAACAAAAAATGATTGCAATATCTTAGTTATTAAAAGTGAAGACAATTTGCAGTTTTGATATTTTAGCAAAATACATAAAGTCCACACACATGATTTGCTCTTGCGGACCACGATAAATGATCCGGCGGGCCTGATCTGGCCCCCGGGCCTTGACTTTGACATAAATGCTCTTAAACTATTGTGAAACAAGCAGCGTGTAGTGTTGTTTCGGTCGTAAACGTTTCGTTCAGAAGAACAATTTTTTTAAATGACCAATGAGCAGCCAGCGTGCAGGCGGGGGCGGGACTTCATTAAATGTACTGCCATGTGATTTGTTCAGTGAACTGGTGGAGTGGTGTACTGAATAATTGAAGAGTGATTCGTTCAATGAACTGGTGTACTGAGGAACTGAAGAACTGAAGAGTGATTCGTTCAGTGAACTGATGTACTGAAGAACTGAGGAGTGATTTGTTCAGAGAAGGGACTTAAGTGAACTGAATGTACTGGTGTACTGAAGAACTGAAGAACTGAAGAGTGATTCATTCGTTGAACTTCTTTGTTTGTGAGCCGCTAAGGAGCGATGTACGAGTACGATGAGTGATTTGTTTGCGCAAGGACTGACGTACTACGCAGTGAACATACTCATGAGTGATTTTAACCACAAGTCCTGACGTCCTTGCAGGGCAAGGGGAAGGTATCTTTCACTTGTAGCCGTTTCTTCAAGCTGTCGGCTAATGTTAAGTCAGTCAAGCACATGAAAACAAGCACACATATTTAAAATAAATGTAAATTAATAATAAATGTATATACAGTGGGTACAGAAAATATTCAGACCCCCTTAAATTTTTCACTCTTTGTTATATTGCAGCCATTTGCTGAAATCATTGAAGTTCATTTTTTCCCTCATTAATATACACACAGCACCCCATATTGACAGAAAAAAAGGAATTGTTGAAATCTTTGCAGATTTATTAAAAAGGAAAAACTGAAATATCATAAGTATTCAGACTCTTTGCTGTGATACTCATATATTTAACTCTGGTAATTATATATATATATATATATATATATATATAAATATATATATTATAGAGCCACACACCTGGCTATATAAGACCTTACATCTCACAGTGCATATCAGAGCAAATGAGAATCATGAGGTCAAAGGAACTGCCTGAGGAGTTCAGAGACAGAATTGTGGCAAGGCGCAGATCAGAATCAGAATCAGAATCATCTTTATTTGCCAAGTATGTCCAAAAAAAACACACAAGGAATTTGTCTCCGGTAGTTGGAGCCGCTCTAGTACGACAACAGAGAGTCAATTGACAGAGAACACTTTTGTGACATAAAGACATTGACAAAAAGAAAAAAACAGTCACTGAGCTATAAAGGGTTGCTAGTTGTCTGGTAATGCCGGTACATTTTTTGTTTGTTTGTTTAGGTTACAAAAATAAAAATTCTGCTGCATTTAAGGTTCCTAAGAGCACAGTGGCCTCCATAATCCTTAAATGGAAAAGGTTTGGGACGAACAGAACCCTTCCTAGAGCAGGCCATCCGGCCAAACTGAGCCTTCGGGAAGAAGAGCCTTGGTGAGAGAGATAAAGAAGAACCCAAAGATTACTGTGGCTGAGCTCCAGAGATGCAGTTGGGAGATGGGAGAAAATTCTAGAAAGTTAACCATCACTGCAGCCCTGCACCAGTCGGGGATTTATGGCAGAGTTGCCCGACGGAAGCCTCTCCTCAGTGCAAGACACATGAAAGCCCGTATGGAGTTTGCTAAAAAACACCTGAAGGACTCCAAGTTGGTAAGAAATAAGATTCTCTGGTCTGATGAGACCAAGATAGAACTTGTTGGTGTTAATTCTAAGCACTATGTGTGGAGAAGCTCATCACCTGTCCAATACAATCCCAACAGGGAAGCATGGTGGGGTCAGCATCATACTGTGGGGGTGTTTTTCAGCTGCAGGGACAGGACGACTGGTTGCAATCGAAGGAAAGATGAATGCAGCCAAGTACAGGGATATCCTGGACAAAAACCTTCTCCAGAGTGCTCAGGACCTCAGACTGGGCCGAAGGTTCACCTTCCAACAAGACAATGACCCTAAGCACACAGCTAAAATAACGAAGGAGTGGCTTCAGAACACCTCCGTGACTGTTCTACAATGGCGCAGCCAGAGCCCTGACTTAAACCCAATTGAGCATCTCAATTTGAGAGAGTTGCAAATGGCTGTCCACCAACATTCACCATCCAACCTGACAGAACTGGAGAGGATCTGCAGGAAGGAATGGCAGAGGATCCCCAAATCCAGGTGTGAAAAACTTGTTGCATCATTCCCAAAAAAGACTTAGCTCAAAACGGTGCTTAAAAATACTAAACTAATACTATGTATATACTAATACTAAATACTAAATACTGAGCAAAGGGTCTGAATACTTATGGCTGTGGGATATTTCAGTTTTTCTTTTTTAATAAATCTGCAAAAATTTCAACAATTCCGTTTTTTTTCTGTCAATATGCGATGCTGTGTGTACATTAATGAGGAAAAAAAATTACTTCAATTATTTTAGCAAATGGCTGCAATGTAACAAAGAGTGAAAAATTTAAGGGGCTCTGAATACATTCCGTACCCACTGTACATACACATACATATAATTCCCTCTGTCTCTCTAATGCGATTATTAAAGCTTTTTATTTCAAAATAATAATAATAATAAAAATACTACATTAAACGTATATAGCACTTCTCAAGACACTCAAAGACGCTAATCAGATGACAATAACAGTAAGGCGAGTGAGCAGGAAGCCCGGGTGGCGGGGGCTGGTGTCAGCGATGCAGTCCACCACCACGGTGGAATGCAACAAAGTCACGCCGGCCAGTGGGAGCCAAGCTGGACGTCAGGGGACATGGAAGAATATATATATATATATACACTACTCTTAATGTTTCTAATTCATTTACAAAAATAAACACACATACACACATTTACATTATACGTGCATATATCCTAATGCTTGTTTTCCTTCAAAACTAAATTATTTCAGAGGGGAAAACAATTGATATAAATACAAACTTAATATTGAAATAAAACGTAAGCACATCGTGGGGGCCTCCTTTGCGCAAAGCAAAGCAAACCAAATTTATTTATATAGCACATTTAATACATAAGGCAACTCAATGTGCTTTACATGATTATAAGCATTTAAAAACAAAGAAAGAAAAACAGCTTATAAACATTTAAAACATCCATCCATCCATCAATTTTCTGAGCCCCTTCTCCTCACTAGGGTCACGGGCGTGCTGGAGCCCATCCCAGCTATCATCGGGCAGGAGGCGGGGTACACCCTGAACTGGTTGCCAGCCAATCGCAGGGCACATACAAACAAACAACCATTCGCACTCACAGTCACACCTACGGGCAATTTAGAGTCTCTAATTCATGCATGTTTTTGGGATGTGGGAGGAAACCGGAGTTCCCGGAGAAAACCTACGCAGGCACGGGGAGAACATGCAAACTCCACACAGGCGGGGCCGGGGATTGAACCCTGGTCCTCAGAACTGTGAGGCTGACGCTCTAACCTGTCGCCCATCGTGCCGCCCATTTAAAACAAAGAGAAATAAAATAAAATAAAAATACAATTAAAACAGCATACATTGCAAGAAATATCATTTAAAACTGGAAATGCTCTAAAAAGCATGGGAAAAACATGCACACTTGGTTTTTAACCTGGACTTAAAAACATGCACACTTGGGGCTGACGTCACTTCTGTTGGCAACTTATTCCATTTGTGTGCAGCATAATAGCTAAATGCTGCTTCAGCATGTTTGCTTTGGACTCTCTGCTCCACTATTAGACCTGAGTCTGTCGATCTCAGATCTCTACTGGATTTATATCCCATTAGCATTTCATTCATGTATTCAGGACTTAAAACGTTTAGTGATTTATAGACCAGTAGCAGAACTTTAAAATCTATTCTAAAGCTGACTGGAAGCCAGTGTAAAGAGGCAGTATGGTCTTGTTCCGGGTGTTGTACTGGGGCGGCTTGTCATTGATTTTGGCGGGGTTGGGGCACGCTTTTGTTTGCCACCGTTGGGCGCGGGCGCGTCTACCTCCGCGTTGTTCCTCATTGCTTTTCTCTGCTTCTTCATTGGTTTTCTCCGCTTCTTCTTCGGCGTGGGCGGACTGTGGGCGTCAGGGCTGGGGTCCGGGGTTTTTTGTGTTTAGGTGGTTCCGGGAGACCGGGGTGTTAGTCCCGGTTCCAGTCAGTTCTCGATTCTCAATGCGCAACCCTACTCACGATGGGCGCTTAACTTGGGCTCGCTTAAGAGGGCAGTGACCGTTTTTGTTTTTGGGTGGCGGCTGCGTTGGGCCCTGTTGGTGGCTGTGACCCCATGCTCCCCGGGGGTGATGGGGGTGGTGGCAGCGGTGGGGCTCGGTGGCTGGGGGGTGGGCGTGGGCGTCGGTGGTCTGGTGCCCCTCCCCTTGGGACTGGTCGGGGCTCTTTGGTCAGGCTCGGGACCTCCCTGGGTCCTGGGTGGTGGGTGGCGTCCCCCTAACTCGCCCCCCCCCCCCCTTGTGGGTGGGAGTGTGGGGAGGTGCTCACCCTTCTTCGATGTGCCGACTAAGCAACTCCGTAAACCAGTTGACGAACTTGCATGCGATATAGTGTTCATTCACTAATAAATTTGATAGAAACACTGTAGACTTTAATTACTTGTGCTGGAATCACATATAACAACACAGGTTATACTAACATATCAACTCATAGGTTCTTACAGGTATTTAGACACTAAAAAAGAATCCCACTGCAGCACTCAACAGTAGCACTGCCTTGCTCATTTTCCCACATCCTGTCCTGGCCTTTTCTGTCCTCTCTTATCTGTTTCTCTTGGTTGGTTAGCCACCCCCACACCCTACCCCGCAATCTACAAATAACTGTTGTAATGTTACTTGTGTTCAAATATCTAGACTGTCTCACTATTGTTCTGCTGTGGTTTTCACCCCTTGTCCCCTTGTCCACTCTGTCCCTCTGTCTGTCCCTATAACCCCTTTTCTGTCCGGCTGCATTTTCAATAAACATCAGAATAATTAAAAAAATAAATAATAAGCAGAAGTAGTATTTCAAACTCCCCAGTTGCACAGCAAAACTCTTCCAGTATAAAGGCATACAGATCCACCATTCTCCAAGGCCATGCAGCTGAACAGGACAGGTTTTTAAAAAATAAAACAAATAATAATTAAGAAAAAAAAAAGAGGATAGAAAGCTAAACTGTCTCTATCTGTAATTATTTTTTTTTTGTCAACAGAAAAACTGGCTAACTTAAAAGTAGATATTTTATATAATCAAGCTCTAAAGTTATTTATGATTTGTGCTTCCCATCCATCCATCCATTTTCTGAGCCGCATCTCCTCACTAGGGTCGCGGGCGTGCTGGAGCCTATCACAGCTGTCATCGGGCAGGAGGCAGGGAACACCCTGAACTGGTTGCCAGCCAATCGCAGGGCACATACAAACAAACAACCATTCGCACTCACATTCACATTCACACCTAGGGGCAATTTAGAGTCTCCAATTAATGCATGTTTTTGGGATGTGGGAGGAAACCGGAGTGCACGGAGAAAACCCACGCAGGCACGGGGAGAACATGCAAACTCCACACAGGCGGGACGGGGGATTGAACCCGGGTCCTCAGAACTGTGAGGCTGACGCTCTAACCAGTCGGACACCGTGCCGCCATTTGTGCTTCCCTTTTATGCTAATTTAATTATTAAGCCGTACCGGTTGTAAGTGTTGAATTTTATTGAGTAATGTAGTCATCATAAGATGATAAAGAAATGTGGCCAGTGGCCATATAGGAAACAGTACGGATGAGTCAGTATGATAGCTAACGTTAACAATATAGCTAACCGATCCTGCCCCTCGATTGATTGGGTGGGGTTCTCAGCATCCGCGGTGGCTCCGCAATTACAGGACACTTCTGTCAGTCTTTGTGCATGTAAAACGGTGTCACTTCACTTGCATGTGTCCGCAGGCACACACGCCTGGGACTATTTCACTGAGTGTGGGGCCACTCACTTATTGCGACAAATAATTAATGATTTTACGAATTGCTTGTGTATCCCCTCACTCATACTCTCATCCTATAGACTTTTATAATTTACATAGTCAATCCCATCACACTTCAGTTGTACAGGCGGGATACTTACACTTCCTTAAGGTGATCGAATATTGAATCTTGCATTCTTAACGTTGGCTCTGCTCAGTGTGACAAAAAAAAAAAAATCACATCCTGGAACATTAGCTGTGACTCAAAACAAATTAGCCAATGAGGACAGATTCCTCATAAAGCCCACCCAGCTGAGAGGTTTGTGCCAAAAGTCAGGAAAAAAAAAACTGAAACGTAAAACTGAAACTGTGAATGAAAAAAAATTAACACAAATGCAAAAATCCCAAAAAAATTTGCCACGTTTGGGATTTAAAAGGTTTTGTGTGAATCTTTTTGGCACAAATCTGATTCCATAGTTTTGGATCATTATCCTGATGTAATGTCCACCCTCGTTGCATTGTCATCATCCTCGTAGATGGCAGCAGATTTTTGTCAAGAATGTCTGGGTAGATTTGCTTTTTCATCCTTCCTTCAGTAATGTGAAGTTTACCAGTACCATTTTCTGAAAAGCATCGGCACACCATCATGTTCTCACCTCCTTAACTGTTGGTATGGTGTTTTTAGGGTGATGTGCAGTACCATTTCTCCTCCAAACGTAGTGTGCATTATGTCATCCAAAGAGTTCAATTTTGTTGAACAGTTTTGTTTTTGGTAGTGTAGTAGTAGTGTTGTTTGACATGCTATTTTTCAGCAATGGGGTCTTGCGTGATGAGCGTGCATACAGGCCATGGCGGCGGAGTGCATTACTCACAGTTTTCCTTGTGACAGTACCTGCTAATTCCAGGTCTTTTTGAAACTCTCCACAGGTGCTCCTCGGCTCTTGGACACTTCTGATTATTATTTGCACTCCTCTGTCAGAAATCTTGCATTAGCACCTGATCGAGGCAAATTTATGGTGGTATGATTGGCTTTCCACTTACGTATTATGGCCCCAACTGTGCTCACTGGAACATTCAGAAGCTTAGCTATGCGCCTGAAACCGATGCCATCATTGTGTTTTGCAACAATTACTTTGCGATGGTCTTGAGACAGCTCTTTGCTCTTACCCATCAGGAAATGTGTCTTGACTCACACCTTGGCAATGAGACCTTTTTGAAGGCCATCAATTCGGACTGAACAAGCTGATATTGATTTGCACTGAAAAGGGGCTGGATTGTGTTTGATTATTGATAGATTTTAGGTGTTGTCTTGGCTTTCCATGCCGTTTTGCACCTCTTTCTTCATGTGTTCAATACTTTTTTCTTGTGTCATTTCACATTATTACACACAGCTTCATTTCTGATCGTCTTTGTTCTACTTTCTTTGTATGTACGGATTACTTGGGTTGTTCCCAACATCTGGTGATAATTTCATATCAATAGCACCTTTGGAAATATATTTAGTGAGAAAAATGGTGACGTGTTCAATACTTATTTCAGCCGCTCTACAGTATATGTGTGACCCGATCCATCATCCCTTGCCATTCCTCCTGGTCTCAGCTGCTCCTTCTGGTCACTGTCCCCCGCTGGGACATCACACAAGGGACCCCTGATCTGTAAGAATGAGACCTGAGTGTTCAAACCAACAACTATAATACAACCCCCACTCAACCACGTCATAACACAATGTAAATTGGGGACAGTCATATCCAAAGTCGGGTATCCAACTCAGAAGCGCACATGTGGCTTCCCAAATATTCATCAATCACATGACATACTGTACAGTTATTACATAATAGTATAATTAACAACTCATTGTAGCCTTCCAATTATCTTTATCCCACTGCAATTCCTATTCTTTTAGCACTAGGTCATATTCTAACTGCCTTAATGTTTTCATCGTTCCTCCATAAATTCAGTATGTCTTTTGACCCGAGTTTGGACATAACTGCGTCATCTAGTATGTAATTGACTCCAAACTAAAATAACACAACATACCATAATTAATATACCTTAATTGTTCCCACCAACATCCTTATGTTTTGACTAAGTCACTGAGGAACTATTATAAATTATGCAGGGATGTTAATAGATGTCCATCCATCCATCCATTTTCTGAGCCGCTTCTCCTCACTAGGGTCGCGGGCGTGCTGGAGCCTATCCCAGCTGTCATCGGGCAGGAGGCGGGGTACACCCTGAACTGGTTGCCAGCCAATCGCAGGGCACATAGGAACAAACAACCATTCGCACTCACAGTCATGCCTACGGGCAATTTAGAGTCTCAAATTCATACATGTTTTTGGGATGTGGGAGGAAACCGGAGTACCCGGAGAAAACCCACGCAGGCACGGGGAGAACATGCAAACTCCACACAGGTGGGGCCGGGGATTGAACCCGGGTCCTCAGAACTGTGAGGCTGACGCTCTAACCAGTCGATCACCGTGCCGCCGTTAGTAGATGTTTTTTTTCATTATTTTCCCTCAAATATGCTATATTCAAAGTTGTTGAGGTGCTTATTTTCTTACCACCATATCATTTGAAGTTCCTGGAAGTTATTGCATTAAACATTATTAACATACTCGTCATACACTGCACCCTACTAGACATGCACTGTTTCCTTCTAAGCTTTAGCCCATCCACTGTCCACTCGAGGAGACAGCTTCTCTCCTTCTTCATCCTATCTCAGGCCCGAGTTCGGACATGACTGCATCATCTAGTATGTAATAGACACCAAACTAAAATAACACATCATCCCATAATCACTATATCTTTATTGTTCCCACCAACATCCTTATCTCTTGACTAAGTCACTGAGGAATTATGATAAATTCTGCAATAGATGTTTTTTTATTATTATTATTTCCCCTCAAATATACTATACTCAGAGTTGTTGGGGCGCTTAGTTTCTTACCACCATATCATTTGATGTTCCTGGGAGTTATTGCATTAGACATTATTAGCATACTTGTCATACACTGCACCCTACTAGATATTTCCTTCTAATGTTTCGTCCATCCATTGTCCACTCAAGGAGACAGCTTCAGGTTGCGAGTTGGACCCAGATGCAGAGAAAACATTAGAGGGCAGTTTCTGAACATAAAAATAAAAATTATTGTTGGACCGCTTGGTTGGAAGCAAACAAAAAGGGAGCTAGATCCAGGGTTGGCCGGGTACCAAGGAGGAGCAGTCTGGCAGGGTAGTGGTCTGGGTTGTCAGTGGGCAGCAGGAGGTGAGCTCAGGTTTTTAGGGAGCAAAGGGGGGGGGGCAGAGGACTGGAAGAAACCGGCTTTTTCTGGGAAACATGGAAGGTGGGTGAACGCAGAGAGTGGCAGGGAGCTTAGGCCGCACTGCACATGGGTTTACCGCAGCCAGAACCTCATAGGGCCCAACGAACTGGGGGAAGGTTTTTTTGGATTCAACTTTGAGCGGTAAATCTTTGTACTGAGCCACACTTTTTGATCAACAGTGTAAGCAGGCGCGGGGATGCGGTGACGGTTGGCACATACCTGAGACTTGGCAGAGGACCGGAGAAGGGCGGCGTGGGCGTGCTTCCAGACCTTGGAGCACCGCCGCATTTGGGCCTGCACCGAAGGAACTGCAAGCTCATCCTCCTGCGACAGGAACAGCGATGGTTGGTAGCCTAAGGAGTATTGAAAAGGTGACATGGCCAAGGAGGTGCTAGGAAGTGAATTGTGGGCATACTCAACCCAGGCAAGATGGGTGCTCCACGAAGCGGGATGGGACTGGGACATGCAACGGAGCGCCGACTCCAGCTGTTGGTTGGTCCACTCACATTTCCCGTTGGTCTGAGGATGGTAACCAGAAGATAGACGAACACCAATACCAAGCGCTGTGCAAAACGCTCTCCAAACCTGCAAGTTGAATTGGGGGTCCCTCTCAGAGACTATGTCAGAAGGGATGCCATGCAGGCGGAAAACATGCTGGACCAACAGGTCGTGGTCTCTTTGGCAGATGCAAGCTTGGGAAGTGCTAGGAGTGTGCTGCTTTAGAAAACCCGTCCACCACAGTGAGAATGACGGTGTTTCCGGGTGACAGGTAAATCGTGATGAATGGGCCCACTGTAACACCTGGGAGCGGACAGAATAAGGGACAAACAAGGAGTTCCGGGGACCCCCACCAGGATCAGATTGCTCTTCTTGGGCCTCCTTTACCAGTGCCTCTATTTCTAGCGTGATTGAGCTCAGACAGCAACAGGGAGAAAAGATGGGATCACGATCGTCTTTGGTACTCTCTGAGGTGAACTGGTGGGACAGGGCATCAGGCTTGGTGTTTTGGGCCCCTGGGCGGTAAGACAAGGTGAATGTGAACCGATCAAAAAAGAAAACCCCCACCTGGCTTGACGGGAGCTCAGCCTCTTGGCAGAATGGATGTACTCCAAATTTTTGTGGTCGGTCCAGACCATGAATGGGCCTTCCAGGAAATTCCGCCATTCCTCCAACGCCATGTTCACCGCCAAGTGCCGCCATTCCTCCAACGCCATCTTCTCCAATCCCATAATTTCTTTCCACCTGAGACAACCTGTGAGAAAAGGTCTCCGCTGGTTCTATGACTTGGCCAGACTATGCTGTCAGGACTCAGGTTGTGAGTTGGACCCAGATGCAGAGACTAGAGAGAGGGCAGTTTGTGAACAAATGTTTATTGTTGGACCGCTCGGTCGGAAGCAAGCAAAAAGGGACTGTGTTGGCCGGGTTCCAAGGAGGAGCAGTCTGGCAGGGTAGGGGTCCAGGTTGTTACTGGGCAGCAGGAGTTGAACACAGGTTTGCAGGGAGCAAAGGCAGAAGGCAGACTGGGGACAAAGAGCAAGAATAGGGTAGAGATTTAATCACAAGGTCTTCGGGAAGCAAAGGCGGATAGGCTACAAACTCAGCATAGAGCGTTGATAGTCAAGCAATGAGTTGGTGTCCCACAACATCTTAAGAGTAGTCAGTCGTAATTAGGATGATGAGACGCAGCTGCTAGACTCCAACACGCCAAACCTGCAAAGCACTCAAGACACCCACACACACACACACACACACACACACACACACACACACACACACACACACACACTCAAGGGCTGGACTCAGGGTGCTGAAACAGCAGTCCTGAAACACAGCACAGACAAAAACTGAACACACAATACTCAGTGGTGGAACAATAACTCCCAAAGACCTTATCTTTTAAGTATTCAGCGCCTTAGTCTTCTTACCTAATTAGCAGATCTGAATCTGTATTTTGAGAGTTATGAAACTTGTATAGCCCCCAGAGGCCTTCTTTAACGCAACTAATATCAAAGTTCCATCACTTTTATCACTACCCGAGTGTAAGATAACCGGCCTGAATAGATGTCACTCACTTAACCACACGTCGCTGCGAATAATTCCTCCATAGTACCTTCGTGAATCTACAGGTGTCCTTCATAGCATCTGCTTATACACCAGTAAGTAACTACTTACTTAAGTCCCCCAATACCTATTATTCCATGTTGCGAATTATCAAAATAAAGTCAACATTAAATATAACAAACGAGGCCTCTATTCAATTTCATTAAAATAATCATTCCCATTCTAAATCTCTCATAAACCTATGCAATTATACCCCCCTTGTATCCCACTTGTTCTGACTCCAAAGTAAAGCCAAGAGGGTTGACCCAAAAGCCCCTGGTACCACAGTTCTATATAAGTCGACAATTTCTGTTTTTAGTGCTCTTCGTCTCGTTGGCCAGCAACAGAGGTACAGTAGAAGCTCTTAGTCTCCCATATATTTTTGTGTAAGATGCACAATGATTAGAGAGGCAGCTTCTAAAAAGATGGCTTGAAGAATCTTTAACAAAGATTAGGTGAAATCAAATAGAAGGGTTTTTCTCCAACTTCTGGGACAGAGCCCTTGACCTCTCTCCTCAAACCCCTACCTAAACCGAGTACAAATTTTGAAGAAGAACCCCGTCTGAGGAATGCTCGACCTGATCAATCGAATATTCCTTTTTTAATTAGATTTTATTTTTATCGTGTTTTGGATTTTCACATTTTGGACTGTTTTGGTTTTCATCTCAGAGGATCGGCTTGGATTATTTTATCTCATTTGTGAGTGATTAGATGTTTCACATGCCTTTCCTCTTTGTGATTTTTTTTTCATTTTTATTATTTGAAGCTAATGCCCTTGCAGAATTCTTTGCATTGTTTGTTATGTAAGCGGCACGGTGGACGACTGGTTAGAGCATCTGGCTCACAGTTCTGAGGACCGGGGTTCAATGCCCGACCCTGCCTGTGTGGAGTCTGCATGTTCTCCCCGTGCCTGCGTGGGTTTTCTCCGGACAATCCGGTTTCCTCCCACATCCCAAAAACATGCATGGTAGGTTAATTGACAACTCTAAATTGCCCATAGGTGTGCATGTGAGTGCCTCACAAGGGTCGCGGGCGTGCTGGAGCCTATCCCAGCTATCATCGGGCAGGAGGCGGGGTACACCCTGAACTGGTTGCCAGCCAATCGCAGGGCACATACAAACAAACAACCATTCACACTCACATTCACACCTGCGGGCAACTGAGAGTCTCCAATTCATGCATGTTTTTGGGATGTGGGAGGAAACCGGAGTGCCCGGAGAAAACCCAAGCAGGCACGGGGAGAACATGCAAACTCCACACAGGCGGGGCCGGGGATTTAACCCGGGTCCTCAGAACTGTGAGGCTGACATTCTAACCAGTCGGCCACCATGCCGCCATGGTAAAACATACGCAATCTTAAAACATATGGTAAAATGCACGCTAAAACAATGTTTTTAAAAAGGCAGCGGGAGCAAAACTGAGTTTGGTTTTACTTTATTGAAGTATTTAACAATGTACTCACGTTATTTTTTGATCAATCCTCATCCACAAATCCATCAAAGTCCTCATGTTCTGTATTCGAAATGAACAGCTGGGCAAGTTCTCCATCAAACACGTCAGGTTCCCTCTAGTCATTGTCGGAGTCAGTCTCATTGCCGTGCGGCTCCTCAGAAATGATACCGGCTTTTACAAAAGCTCGAACAACAGTGCAAGCAGACACGTTAGCCCAAGCATCCACAATCAATTCACAAATTGTGGCGTAACTCGCCCGGCGCTGCCTCCTAGTCTGAGTAAAGCTGTGTTCGCCATCTGTCATCCATCGCTCCCACACCACTCGCAACTTCACTTTGAACACCCTGTTTACACCAATGTCCGGGGGTTGGAGTTCCTTCGTCAAGCCTCCCAGAATGATGGCAAGCTCCAAGTTATTGCACTCAGTCGAATCGTGACTGTGGAGATGCTGTTCTTTGCTCATTGCTAGAGTTGGTCTTCCAACTCGGGCAACCTCGCCTTCTTTCCGCGGAAACTCAGCTTTGTCTTCTTGACTTGGATAAGCTCGGTTTCCTGCTTCCTACACTTGCGAACCATGGATTTGTTGATCTTGAATTCTCTCGCGGCTGCTCGATTCCCATGTTCCTCCGCGGAACCGATAGCTTGCAGTTTAAACTGTGCTTTGTAAGCGTGTCTCTTCGTAGGTGCCATTTTCGACTGCGGTCAAGCCAGCCTCCACTCGTAAAGTAGCAGTAAAGCAAGCCGCCCCTAATTTTGTTCATACTAGGCATTACGGTAATAGGTCACCAACTCGCGGCGGAGCCACCTTCAAAATAAAAGCTTGCCAATAATACGGACGTCAGTGCTCTTCGGTTAAGGAATGCAACCAGCAAAGTTATTTTGAATCTTGAGATACATTACATACATACATACATACATTTAAAAAATTACTTTATTTGATATCTTAGGAAAAATAAAAGGCAATGGACTGCACTTATATAGCGCTTTATCTACATCATCACAGTGGCCAAAGCGCTTGACAAAGACTCTTATTCACACACACATTCAGAAACCCATGGGCGAGTGCTCCCACTCAAGGCGCTGCCATGCCCACTGGGAGCAAATTAGGGTTCAGTGTCTTGCCCAAGGACACTTCGACATGCGGACAGTCGTAGCAGGGATTCGAACCTGTTCTACCTACTGAGCCAAAGCCACCCCAACATAATCCAGATCTGTGTGACAGACCACCAAGGACTCCATGAAAAGAGGTTTGATGAAGATCTGATATTGTATTTGAAAATAAAAAAACTGCATATGTTGCTGTCAAAAATCTGTTAAATCTTTATAATGAGATATCGCAACACCAGTCCAGTTCTGGGGGTCACTACACCTCCCCAGGTCTCCAACAAAAGAGGTCTCATCCAAATCTGATGTGGCATTTCAAAATAAAAGACTCTTGAAATTGGTATATTTCACTGTCATGATCACGGATTTAAAAAATTAATTAAAAAAAATATGTTAGTTATCACAACACCAGTCCAATTCTGGGGGACAGTACACCTCCCCAGGTCTGCAACAAAAGAGGTCCCCTCAAAATCTGATGTGGCATTTCAAAATAAAAGACTCTTGAAATTGGTGTATTACACTGTCATGATCACAGATTTCAAAAATTAATTAAGAAAAATCTGTAGTTATCACAACACCAGTCCAGTTCTGGGGACATTACACCACCCCAGGTCTGCAACAAAACAGGTCCCATCCAAATCTGATGTGGCATTTCAAAATAAAAGTCCACTCAAATTGGTATATTTCACTGTTATGATCACGGATTTCAAAAATTAATTTAAAAAAATCTGTTAGTCATCACAACACCAATCCAGTTCTGGGGGACACAACACCTCCCCAGGTCTGTAACAAAAGAGGTCCCATCAAAATCTGATGTGGCATTTCAAAATAAAAGACTCTTGAAATTGGTGTATTACACTGTCATGATCACAGATTTCAAAAATTAATTAAGAAAAATCTGTAGTTATCACAACACCAGTCCAGTTCTGGGGACACTACACCACCCCAGGTCTGCAACAAAAGAGATCCAATCCAAATCTGATGTGGCATTTCAAAATAAAAGTCCACTGAAATTGGTATCTTTCACTGTCATGATCACGGATTTCAAAAATTATTTGAAAAAAATATCTCAGTTATCACAACACCAGTCCAATTCTGGGGGACACTACACCGCCCCAGGTCTGCAACAAAAGAGGTCCCATCAATATCTGATGTGGCATTTCAAAATAAAAGTCCACTGAAATTGGTATATTTCACTGTCATGATCATGGATTTCAAAAATTCTTTGAAAAAAATCTATTAGTTATCACAACACCAGTCCAGTTCTGGGGACACTACACCACCCCAGGTCTGTAACAAAAGTGGTTCCATCAAAATCTGATGGGGCATTTCAAAATAAAAGACTCTTGAAATTGGTATATTTCACTGTCACGATCACGGATTTCAAAAATTAATTCAGAAAAATCTGTTAGTTATTACAAGACCAGTCCAGTTCTGGCGGACACTACACCACCCCAGGTCTGCAACAAAAGAGGTCCCATCAAAATCTGATGTGACATTTCAAAATAAAAGTCCACTGAAATTGGTATATTCCACTGTCATGATCACGGATTTCAAAAATTCTATAAAAAAAATCTCTTAGTTATCACAACACCAGTCCAGTTCTGGGGGACACTACACCACCCCAGGTCTGCAACAAAAGAGGTCCCATCAAAATCTGATGTGGCATTTCAAAATAAAAGACTCTTGAAATTCGTAAATTTTACTGTCATGATCACGGATTTCAAAAATTCATTAAAAAAATAAGTTAGTTATCACAACACTAGTCCAGTTCTGAGGGACACTACACCACCCCAGGTCTGCAACAAAAGAGGTCCCATAAAAATCTGATGTGGCATTTCAAAATAAAAGACTTTTGAAATTGGTATATTTCACTGTCATGATCACGGATTTCAAAAATTAATTACGAAAAATCTGTTAGTTATCACAACACCAGTCCAGTTCTGGGGGACACAACACCTCCCCAGGTCTGCAACAAAAGAGGTCCCATCAAAATCTGATGTGGCATTTCAAAATAAAAGTCCACTGAAATTGGTATACTTCACTGTCATGATCACCGATTTCAAAAATTCTTTGAAAAAAATCTGTTAGTTATCACAACACCATTCCAATTTTGGGGGACACTACACCTCCCCAGGTCTTTAACAAAAGTGGTCCCATCAAAATCTGATGGGGCATTTAAAAAAAAAAGACTCTTGAAATTGGTATATTTCACTGTCATGATCACGGATTTCAAAAATTAATAAAAAAAAATCTCTTAGTTATCACACCAGTCCAATTCTGGGGAATACTACACCTCCCCAGGTCTGTAATAAAAGTGGTCCCATCAAAATCTGATGTGGCATTTCAAAATAAAAGACTCTTGAAATTGGTAAATTTCACTGTCATGATCACAGATTTAAAAAATTCATTAAAAAAATATGTTAGTTATCACAACACCAGTCCAGTTCTGAGGGACACTACACCACCCCAGGTCTGCAACAAAAGAGGTCCCATAAAAATCTGATGTGGCATTTCAAAATAAAAGACTCTTGAAATTGGTATATTTCACTGTCATGATCACAGATTTAAAAAATTCATTAAAAAAATATGTTAGTTATCACAACACCAGTCCAGTTCTGAGGGACACTACACCACCCCAGGTCTGCAAGAAAAGAGGTCCCATAAAAATCTGATGTGGCATTTCAAAATAAAAGACTCTTGAAATTGGTATATTTCACTGTCATGATCACGGATTTCAAAAATTAATTTAAAAAAATCTCTTAGTTATCACACCAGTCCAATTCTGGGGAATACTACACCTCCCCAGGTCTGTAACAAAAGTGGTCCCATCAAAATCTGATGTGGCATTTCAAAATAAAAGACTCTTGAAATTGGTATATTTCACTGTCATGATCACGGATTTCAAAAATTTATTAAGAAAAATCTGTTAGTTATCACAACACCAGTCCAGTTCTGGGGGACACTACACCACCCCAGGTCTGCAACAAAAGAGGTCCCATCAAAATCTGATGTGGCATTTCAAAAAAAAAGACTCTTGAAATTGGTAAATTTCACTGTCATGATCACGGATTTAAAAAATTCATTAAAAAAATATGTTAGTTATCACAACACCAGTCCAGTTCTGAGGGACACTACACCACCCCAGGTCTGCAACAAAAGAGGTCCCATAAAAATCTGATGTGGCATTTCAAAATAAAAGTCCACTGAAATTGGTATATTTCACTGTCATGATCACGGATTTCAAAAATTAATTCAGAAAAATCTGTTAGTTATCACAACACCAGTCCAGTTCTGGGGGACACTACACCACCCCAGGTCTGCAACAAAAGAGGTCCCATCAAAATCTGATGTGGCATTTCAAAATAAAAGACTCTTGAAATTGGTAAATTTCACTGTCATGATCACGGATTTCAAAAATTATTTGAAAAAAATATCTCAGTTATCACAACACCAGTCCAATTCTGGGGGACACTACACCGCCCCAGGTCTGCAACAAAAGAGGTCCCATCAAAATCTGATGTGGCATTTCAAAATAAAAGTCCACTGAAATTGGTATATTTCACTGTCATAATCACGGATTTCAAATATTAATTAAGAAAAATCTGTTAGTTATCACAACACCAGTCCAGTTCTGGGGGACACTACACCTCCCCAGGTGTGCAACAAAAGAGATCCCATCCAAATCTGATGTGGCATTTCAAAATAAAAGTCCACTGAAATTGGTATATTTCACTGTCATGATCACGGATTTAAAAAATTCTTTGAAAAAAATCTATTAGTTATCACAACACCAGTCCAATTCTGGGGGACACTACACCTCCCCAGGTCTGTAACAAAAGTGGTCCCATCAAAATCTGATGGGGCATTTCAAAATAAAAGACTCTTGAAATTGGTATATTTCACTGTCATGATCACGGATTTCAAAAATTAATTAAGAAAAATCTGTTAGTTATCACAAGACCAGTCCAGTTCTGGGGGACACTACACCACCCCAGGTCTGCAACAAAAGAGGTCCCATCAAAATCTGATGTGGCATTTCAAAAAAAAAGTCCACTGAAATTGGTATATTTCACTGTCATGATCACGGATTTCAAAAATTAATTAAGAAAAATCTGTTAGTTATCACAACACCAGTCCAGTTCTGGGGGACACTACACCACCCCAGGTCTGCAACAAAAGAGGTCCCATAAAAATCTGATGTGGCATTTCAAAATAAAAGTCCACTGAAATTGGTATATTTCACTGTCATGATCACGGATTTCAAAAATTAATTAAGAAAAATCTGTTAGTTATCACAACACCAGTCCAGTTCTGGGGGACACAACACCTCCCCAGGTCTGCAACAAAAGAGGTCCCATCAAAATCTGATGTGGCATTTCAAAATAAAAGTCCACTGAAATTGGTATATTTCACTGTCATGATCACGGATTTCAAAAATTCTTTGAAAAAAATATGTTAGTTATCACAACACCAGTCCAATTCTGGGGGACACTACACCTCCCCAGGTCTGTAACAAAAGTGGTCCCATCAAAATCTGATGGGGCATTTCAAAATAAAAGACTCTTGAAATTGGTATATTTCACTGTCATGATCACGGTTTTCAAAAATTAATTTTAAAAAATCTCTTAGTTATCACACCAGTCCAATTCTGGGGAATACTACACCTCCCCAGGTCTGTAACAAAAGTGGTCCCATCAAAATCTGATGTGGCATTTCAAAATAAAAGACTCTTGAAATTGGTATATTTCACTGTCATGATCACGGATTTCAAAAATTAATTAAGAAAAATCTGTTAGTTATCACAACACCAGTCCAGTTCTGGGGGACACTACACCTCCCCAGGTCTGCAACAAAAGAGGTCCCATCAAAATCTGATGTGGCATTTCAAAATAAAAGTCCACTGAAATTGGTATATTTCACTGTCATGATCACGGATTTCAAAAATTCTTTAAAAAGAATCTGTTAGTTATCACAACACCAGTCCAGTTCTGGGGGACACTACACCTCCCCAGATCTGCAACAAAAGAGGTCCCATCAAAATCTGATGTGGCATTTCAAAATAAATGACTTGAAATTGGTATATTTCACTGTCATGATCACGGATTTAAAAAATTAATTAAGAAAAATCTCTTAGTTATCACAACACCAGTCCAGTTCTGGGGGAGACTACACCTCCCCAGGTCTCCAACAAAATTGGTCCCACCCAAATCCGATGTGGCATTACAAAATAAAAGTCTCCTGAAATTGGTATATTTCACTGTCACTAACACTGATTTAAAACATTCATTTAAAAAAATTATGAGATATCGCAACACCAGTCCAGTTGTGGGGAACACTACACCACACCAGGTCTTCACTAAAAGAGGTTTGATCAAGATTAAAAAAAAAAAAATAGAAAACCGTCTTTCTTGTAACTATTTAAAATATACTGTTTTCCTTCCAGTTACTGATGGTGTCGTGTTTCATTTGCCTGACTTCAATGCAGCCAGCGTGGGTGTGTTTCCCACTCAGGGATGGTCTCTACAGTGTATGTGCCCTGCGACTGACTGCCGACCAGCTCAGTAACGGTAACGGTAACGAAAGGGTAACGGGGGTCCCCCTTACCATGGGCTCACCAACTCTGGGAGGGGCCATCGGGGTCGGGTGCAGTGTGAGCTGGGCAGTGGCCGAAGGCAGGGACCTTGGCGATCCCATCCCCGGCTGCAGAAACTGGCTCTCGGGACGTGGAATGTCACCATCTCTGGCAGGGAAAGAGCCCAAGCTGGTGTGCGAGGTCGAGAAGTTCTGACGAGATATAATCGGGCTCGCCTCCACACACGGATTGAGCTCTGGTACCAGTCCTCTCGAGAGGGGTTGGACTCTCTTCCACTCTGGAGTTACCAACGGTGAGAGGCGCCGAGCAGGTGTGGGGATACTTATTGGACCCTGGCTGGCCTGGTTGGGGTTCACCTCTGCGGATGAGAGGGTAGCCTCCCTCCGCCTTCGGGTGTTGTGCCTATGCACCAAACAGCAGTTCAGAGTACCCACCCTTTTTGGAGTCCTTGGAGGGGGTGCTGGAGAGCACTCCCGCTGGAGACTCCATCGTTCTGCTGGGGGACTTCTATGCTCACGTGGGCAATGACACTGAGACCTGGAAGGGCGTGATTGGGAGGAATGGGCCCCTCAATCAGAACCTGAGCGGTGTTCTGTTATTGGACTTCTGTGCTCATCACGGATTGTCCATAACGAACACCATGTTCAACGGGTGTGTTCCAACTACAGGGGGATCACATTCCTCAGCCTCCCTGGTAAGGTCTATTCGGGGGTGCTGGAGAGGGGGGTCAATCGTGAAGTCGAATCTCAGATTCAGGAGGAGCAGTGTGTACCCTCGGGAGGGTCCTCGAGGGTGGATGGGAGTTTGCCCAACCAGTCTACATGTGTTTTGTATAATTGGAAAAAGCGTTCAAATGTGTACCTCGGGGAGTCCTGTGGGGGTGCTTCGGGAGTATGGGGTACCGAATGCCCTGGTACAGGCTGTTCGGTCCTTGTACGACCGGTGTCAGAGTTTGTTCCGCTTGGGGGCCGTAAGTCGGACTCGTTTCCGGTGAGGGTTGGACTCCATAAGGCTGCTCTTTGTCACCGATTCTGTTCATAACTTTCATGGACAGAATTTCTAGGCGTAGAGGGGGTCTGTTTTGGTGGCCTCAGTATTGCAGCTCTGCTTTTTGCAGAGCATGTGGTTCTGTTGGCTTCATCAAGCCGTGATCTCCAACTCTCACTGGAGCAGTTCGCAACCGAGTGTGAAGCTGTTGGGATGAGAATCAGCACCTCCAAATCTGAGAACATGGTCCTCAGTCGGAAAATGGTGGCGTGCCCTCTCCAGGTCGGGGATGAGATCTTGCGCCAAGTGGAGGAGTTCAAGTACCTTGGGTTCTTGTTCAAGAGTGAGGGAAGAATGGAACGGGAACTCAACAGGTGGATTGGTGCAGCGTCTGCAGTGATGTGAACTTTGTATCGGTCCGTTGTGGTAAAGAAGGAGTTAAGCCGAAAGGCGATGCTCTCAATTTACCGGTCGATCAACGTTCCTACCCTTAACTATGGTCACAAGCTGTGGGTCTTGACTGAAAGAATGAGATCCTGGATGCAAGCGGCCGAAATGAGTTTCCTCCGCAGGGTATCCGGGCTCTCCCTTAGAGATAGGGTGAGAAGCTCGGTCATCCGGGAAGAGCTCAAAGTAGAGCAGATGCTCCTCCGCATTGAGAGGAGCCAGATGAGGTGGCTGGGGCACCTGATTCGGATGCCTCCCGGACGTCTCCCTGGAGAGGTGTTCCGGGAACGTCCCACCGGAAGGAGACCCCTGGAACGTCCCAGGACACAGTGGAGAGACTACATCTCTCAGCTGGCCTGGGAACGCATCGGGATCCCCCCGGAAGAACTGGATGAAGTGCCTGGGGAGAGGGAAGTGTCGTACCGACACTGTAGAATTTTCCTAGGTCAGTACCAAATTCAAAAGATGATTAGAGAGAGAGAGAGTAGCCTTAAAGAAGCGTGGTTAGTTTCACCCGACATCTGCTAAAGTTATGCTATCGAGATGCGGCCTAATGTAAGCGGGGCCGACGCTTCATTAGCAGCTGTGAGAACCTAGACGAATCCCTCTCGACACCGGCTTAAGCAAGCTTCTGTCGCTGTACATTGTTTACTGTGTAATACGCAGGGACAACGGGGATCGCTAACACTTTAAATGGAGAGCCGGCCAGGAGTCCCTTAGTGCCTAAGATGTGGGAGAGCCAGGGGTAAGCGAGATCTGATACACTGTGGGAAAAATAACGTACAATAATTCGACAACTTCTAAATCCAATTTTCATTCCTGTATTCAATGTTTGCCTACTAAGCAACTACTCCCGCTACATTGCTTTATAATGTGAACCTCATACTGACATAATGTTAAAAATTTATTGCCAGAATTTCTCCAACTAATTCTTCGAGTGACTCTATTACCCCTGTTGACAAAAGACGTGTTCGCACTCTCTCTAAGCAAAACTTAAACATCATTACACTGACAATTCCTAAGTATATGTGCTTCATAACATTTAGACTTTATTTCTATCCTTCAAGGGCAGGTGAGTACCAATTACCAAATTACCTCAAGTGTGTCCCCACCAGATTGTGAGCAGCCACCGATCATCAAACGACTCTGATATCAGCCAAACAGCGTCCTTGATTTCTTCTAGCAGTGTCCAGTTTGTTCCCCACTGAAACAGACTTTCATCACATTACTATGACCAATTTGGTAAATATTGATTCATAGGATCAATTTGCTCTCCTCTGGTCAGCTGTTCCCTATCTCCTACTCAAGGGCCTTGCATTCGCTCACATTCTGCAATGAAAGATTTTCATTCAGACTTCTGTCAATTTCGAGGGTGATCTTCCAGTTGGATAGTCTTCCCTGGCATGGCCAGGACAAAGCTGGCGAATGACCGGCCACTGTTACAAAATATGAGATCATCCACACTGGGTTTTCAATTGTCAAAAAAGTCAAGTGACCCCAGCCCCAGCCACCTGTCCACCAAAGGGTGTTTCTGTCTAGTGCATACCTTCTAAGTTTTTCATTACATCCAATTACCTTCTAAATTGTTCAAACAAAACCCCCAGTGTTAAGGTATAGTTCACATTTGTTCTTAACCTTCTTCCGACAGTCATAAATGTTCTGCTACCATCCTGAACTCAGTCTCTTCCAATCAGCCATCTGCTCCTCCTATCGTAAACTCGCAAAAGCGCCATGTCGTAAATTTGGCCCCCCGGCCGAGACCCCTGCATCCTGTCATAAACATTTACAATGGTCATTTTCCTGCTAATTCAGTGGCTCTGATACATAGAAATACTTCTCCTCAGGTTCTCTTGTCTGCTATAAACTCAAGAGTAGTATTAACTAGTACCTATTATTTAATATACTGTGCTCTACTATTAACCTATCTTAATTTATTATTCCTTTATGCCACTCATGATCGACGTTTTGAATGAGCCTCCCATCCAAGATGGTGCCTACCAGTGTGGTCGCCTCGGTAACGCGCTCTATAGTATTATTTTTGTTTTTGTGTTTTTCGTCCGTCTTTGGAAACCTTACACGACTCACTTACACAAGGGGAGACTTGCTAATCATCAAGGAGGCTACTCCGGACTTTCACCAACTTTCGCAAAATCCGCTAATTTTTTTCCCGAGTTACTCACCGGTGCGGCGTCCGCGGTTTTCGGCGCATGGAGACGGAAACGGCGCCACAGAGGGAAGCGTGGCGGCATTCAGGTGAAACTCCGCAAGAGAGGAAACAGATTGGCGTTCCCGTCGATCCACCTCGCGAATGTACGCTCCCTACCCAACAAAATGGACGAGCTTCATCTTCTGTTAAAGACCAGTAAAGACTTTGGCCGTACCGCCGCCATGTGCTTCACGGAGACCTGGCTTTGCGACGCTGTACCCGATGGCGCCGTCATGCTTCCCGGCTTCCACATTCATCGAGCGGACCGCGACATGGAATCATCAGCACCCACTGCAGTCCGCATTTGGAGTCGCTGTTTTTGAACTGTAAGCCATTCTACTCGCCACGTGAGTTCGCATCATTCATCCTGGCTGGAGTCTACATTCCGCCCATGCTAACACGAACACCGCACTGCTAACGCTCGCCGAACAAGTCAACGAAATTGAAAAAAAACCACCCGGACTCACCTCTCATTATTCTCGGGGACTTTAACAAAGCTAAACTCAACCACGAACTCCCTAAATACAAGTAGCACATCGACTGTCCTACCAGGGAAAATAACATTTTAGACCACTGCTACACTACAGTAAAAAATGCATACCGTGCTATACGTCGTGCAGCCCTGGGCTCGTCTGATCACTGCTTAATTCACTTAATACCGACTTACAGGCAAGAACGTAAATGTGCGAAGCCTACAGTGAAAACAGTGAAAAAGTGGACCAATGAAGCAAAGATGGAACTTCAGAGCTGCTTAGACTGCACAGACTGGAGTGTCTTTGAAAATTCACCTGGCAGCCTGGATGAATATACGGACACTGTTACATCCTATATCAGTTTCTGTGAAGATGTGTGTGTACCAACAAAATCATTTCGCACATTCAACAACAACAAGCCGTGGTTAACTGCTAAACTTAAGCAGCTTCGCCAAGCTAAGGAGGATGCATATCAGAGCGGAGACAGGGCCCTGTATAATGTACTTCCTGCGGCTTCTGAGAAAGCACGGCCTGCCAACGGAGCTGCTGAGAGAGTTCTACACAGCGGCCATCGAATCAGTCCTGTGTTCTTCCATCACTGTCTGGTTTGGTGCTGCTACAAAAAAGGACAAACTCCGACTGCAACGGACAATCAAAACTGCTGACAGGATTGTGGGTCCCCCTCTACCCACCATTGAGGACTTGCACGCTGCCAGAACTAAGACAAGAGCATGCAAAATCCTCTCGGACCCTCCGCACCCCGGTCACAGGCTCTTCCAGCTCCTTCCCTCAGGTAGGCGCTACCGATCAATGCAAACTTGAACTAGCAGACATTCCAACAGCTTCTTCCCTCTTGCGATTAACTTCTTAAACACCTAACCTACAATTCCATTACAACATGCTGGCAATTTTTTGACTTGAGTCTAGGAGGCAAAACGTGTAAACACAGTCTATCAAAAAAGGAGGAACAATTGGTGCAGTAAAGAACCACCACCGGCGTTCCACCTGCTCCAGCTCAGACTCCAACTGAAGGACACCATTACCAATTGGGACTGCCACGCCAGACCAATCCGCGAAGGCGTGGACAAGGACCGAGAGGTAGGGGTGGAGTGAGGCCGGGGGTGTTGGGTGGGTTGTGTTATAACTGTGGGATGTGGGGTCACTGGGTGAGGGACAGCCCCTGTCCACCATGGCCGGGGTGCTCTTGTAGTGTAGAGTTGGATAAGTGCTCGCCACAGTGCCTCTGCTTGCTTTGTCAAAATGCATCCTCCTGCCAACCTGAACAGACTAGGCCAACTCTGCACCCTGCGATGCCCCACCAGCCGCCAAATGCCGACCTGACACCGCCACCTCCGGGCCAGTACCCCGCTCGTCAATAGGGGTGCCCGGGAAGCCTCGACGTGGAGGGTTTGCCAGACCCCTGCATTCCGGTGACTGTAGATGGACATCATCTCTCCATGATGGTCGACACTGGTGCTTGCTATTCTACACTCAGTGAATTGTCTCCTCGTGTTTCAGTGAGCGACAGGAAAGTCATCCTGGTCGGCTTATCGCCCCAAGCTTCTGCCGTTCACGAGACCTACTCCTGTTCAGGTGGGGAAACAGACACCATCTCATTCATTTATTTACTCCCCCAACTACCTCATGGGCCGCGGCATGCTAATTAAGTGTGGGGCCAGCATCTTTTGTGGGCCAGAGGGGCTCCAAGTGATCTTCCCAGATGGGATTGAATTGACTGTGATTATGGACTTGGGGCACCACATGTTATGCTTTCCACCGCCCACCACAGGAGCTCAATATCAATATGTTGACATCTATTGGGCAGCCCTGAACCCTGGGTCTCCCTCCTCCCGCGGTGTGCACACCCTCT
Organism: Phyllopteryx taeniolatus; assembly: GCF_024500385.1. NCBI lineage: Eukaryota > Metazoa > Chordata > Actinopteri > Syngnathiformes > Syngnathidae > Phyllopteryx > Phyllopteryx taeniolatus. The sequence continues at coordinate 720,487 of NC_084517.1, forward strand.
ATCAACTTTGGTCTCCATGGCTTACTAGCCTGTACCTTTACACTCCGCCAATTGACCCCTTACATTGTACATTGTATATCTATGAAGCCCACTTTTCAGGTCAAATTGAAGGTCATCAGTGTTCATTATTTTCTGACTGTATGTATGTCACTTCAACTGGCATTGCCTCAGATGTTTGTCTTATACAGGAGCAGGGGGACTGGTACGAGATGGGGGACACTGGGGTACCACACATCACATTGGCGATAGGAGCTCATCATCAGGCAAAAGATTTGGGTCCTGAAATTTCTCAGTGCGTAAAAGCCACTGATTGGGTCCAGACAGCCATTATTGATGTTGAATTTTCATCCACTATGTTAAACATATCGAATATCTGCTCATGTTACAAATTCTTCAATTTTAGAATACCAACAAATTTCACGAGATTACATTAGGGAGCGGATGGATCACCTCGACGCTGAAAGACTTCTTGCGCAGTTGTTTGAGGTACTGTGGACTCAGGGCCCAACTGATGTTGGCTACTGCTCCACTGTGCCTCTCATTGCTTTTTCTGTCTCCTCCCCAAACCGAATCTGGCAAAACCAGTATCGATGCACCCCAGGGGCCGAGGAGGGCATCTGGGACACCATCGCTGGTTTGAAAAAGTCGAGGGTCTTGGAGCCCTCGTCGTCCTCCTGGAATACTCCGATTTTGCCTCTGAAAAAGGTGGAGGGGAACTATCGCATGGCACACGACGTTACGGCGCCTTCTAGGCTGTGGGTTTAAGATGCCTTGGGCCAAGTTTCAATGTTGTCATCCCACAGTAATTTTTCTGGGCCGAGTGGTTTCACGGGTAGGTACAGCTGTTTCTCCATCTCATGTCCATGTCCGGAAGTCCATGTTGTCCCATCCAAAACCGCGCACTGTGAAGGACATGGTATCCTTTTTAGGATTGACTGACTACAGCCGAAATTACGTAGCTGAGTATGGGGAGTTGACTGCACCCTTGAGGTCCATGATTGTTGTTCATGGCATGCACGATTTATCGGCCATTTGGGATTGGACTACTGAGGCAGAGAGGGCTTTCATTGTGTTAAAACAATCACTCGCCTCAGCAGCGGACTTACATAGGCCGGACTATTCTAACCCGTTTTATTTAGATGTTTCTGAAAAATCTACCACTATGTGTGGTGTACTTTTTCAAAAGGGGGATGGTGAGAGACATGTCCTGAAGTACATAAGCGTACAGTTGGAAAGTGGAACGCATGAATCAAAATTATAAATCCAAAATTGCTCAAGTTAGTGTTCACCTCAGAATATCTGAGATGATAACGGGTGACATTTCTGCACTTAAATGATTTTGGTTGACCTCAGGCTAGCTGAGGTCAAGAGAGGCGATTGTAAGGATTAGGCAAATATTTCATCGAATGAAAAAATCATACAATATTCCAGTTAATCAAATAATCATAACAGCTAACATGGTTTGCAATAAGTAGAAGTAATTTCATATGATTTTGGCCACAAACCTCGATGTTTTGGCAATATGCTGGCAAATGTATTATTATTTTTTTTGTTTGTCACAGAAAGGCGGAAGTCGCAGGTCTCAGATGTTGCAAGAAGTGGCCCCGGATAAAAACTGAAAACAAGTCACGCTCTTGACAACACCAGCAAGAGTACCTGCATCACACGCTCTCGGGTGGTGCTTATCACCAACAACCAGATGGGGCGTGGGCACAGCAGCAACATCTAGAAGTGTCTAAGCATAAACTATAAATGTAAGGGCTACGAGGGAGAGGTGCTCTTTTTCCATGTCTACTAGTGACGAGAGTTTCGGTGACAGGGAAAAAAGGCCCGGAATTCCGTGCACGTGTGTGTGTGTGCGCACGCGCGTGTGTGTGTCTGTGTGTGTGTGTGTGTGTGTGTGTGAGAGACATTGTAATGCTACTGAGCTCTGGGTCATAAATACTTATTCCACTCTTGTACAGTGCACGTTGGAAAGAGTTAATTTATTCCTCACGATCATCTATCTCTACTGCTCTCCAAACATCCATCCATCCATCCATTTTCTGAGCTGCATCTCCTCACTAGGGTTGCAGGCGTGCTGGAGCCTATCCCAGCTATAATCGTGCAGGAGGCGGGGTACACCCTGAACTGGTTGCCAGCCAATCGCACGGCACATATAAACAAACAACCATTTGCACTCACATTCACACCTACGGGCAATTTAGAGTTGTCAATTAACCTACCATTCATGTTTTTGGGATCTGGGAGGAAACCGGAGTGCCCGGAAAAACCCACGCATGCACGGGGAGAACATGCAAACTTCACACAGGCGGGCCTGGAGATTTAACCCCGGTCCTCAGAACTGTGAGGCAGACGCTCTAACCAGTCGTCCACCATGCCGCCACTCTCCAAACATCCATCCATCCATCCATTTTCTGAGCCGCTTCTCCTCACTAGGGTCGCGGGCGAGCTGGAGCCTATCCCAGCTATCATCGGGCAGGAGCCGGGGCACACCCTGAACTGGTTGCCAGCCAATCGCAGGGCACATACAAACAAACAACCATTCGCACTCATAGTCACACCTACGGGCAATTTAGAGTCTCCAATTAATGCATGTTTTTGGGATGTGGGAGGAAACCAGGCGGCACGGTGGACGACTGGTTAGAGCGTCAGCCTCACAGTTCTGAGGACCGGGGTTAAATCTCCAGGCCCGCCTGTGTGAAGTTTGCATGTTCTCCCCGTGCATGCGTGGGTTTTTCCGGGCACTCCGGTTTCCTCCCACATCCCAAAAACATGCATTAATTGGAGACTCTAAATTGCCTGTTGGTGTGAATGTGAGTGCGAATGGTTGTTTGTTGGATGTGCCCTGCAATTGGCTGGCAACCAGTTCAGGGTGTACCCCGCCTCCTGCCCGATGACAGCTGGGATAGGCTCCAGCACGCCCGCGACCCTAGTGGGGAGAAGCGGCTCAGAAAATGGATGGATGGATGGATGCGAGGAAACCAGAATGCCCAGAGAAAACCCACGCAGGCACGGGGAGAACATGCAAACTCCACACAGGCGGGGCCGGGGATTGAACACCGGTCCTCAGAACTGTGAGGCTGACGCTCTAACCAGTCGCCCACCGTGCCGCCACTCTCCAAACAATTAATTTTAAATCCCCGAGCCAACTCACATTACAATCTTTAAATAGGGGAAGATTCTCCTCTTCTGCCTATTTCTCACCAAATCACTTTCACATCCTTCTGCTTTTCCCCGACTTTTATTCACCTCCTTTTATCCAGAATCTACACTTTATTACTGTTTGTTATATTATCAATCATTTCTCAATTTATCACTAACCTGAGCCCACCACAAAGTCCTTTACAAACTTTATAAAGTCAATCTCATCGGATAGTAAATTTTCGTGCGCTCTAATTTCTAATCCTTCGCTATTACATTAAAGTAATTCTTTAACACTTAACCTTTGCCTGAGGCATTCCCACATTTCGGACCTTCAATAATTCCTTCACACCAAACAATACACCCACTTTTATCCACATCCGTTCCAACGGTTGAAAATATACTTAAACAGCTAGCTGCTTCCGTCATCTCCTCGCACACACACATGAAATTCCGTACATACACAGCACGTCCTTCACTCATATCACACTCAAATGCACTCATCTACTTATTAAGCAAACCAAAATTATTTATAGAGTGCATTTCATACACAAGGTAAATCAATTTGCTTTACATGATTAAAAGCATTTAAAAACAAAGGGAAAAAAAGCTTATGAACATTTAAAACAAAGAGGGAAAAAAATAAAAGTACAATTAAAACAGCGTACAGTGCAACAAATATTTATAAGTGGAAAAGCTCTAAAAGGCATGAGAATAAACCTGCACTTAAAAACATTCACACTTGGGGCTGACGTCACTTCTGTTGGCAACTTATTCCATTTGCGTGTAGCATAATAGGTAAATGCTGCTTCACCGTGTGTGCTTTGGACTCCACTATTTCATCTGAGTCTGTCGATCTCAGAGCCCTACGGGGTTTATATCCCATTAGCATTTCTTTCATGTATTCAGGACCTAAACCCATCCCTCCATCAATTTTCATTACCGCTTATCCTCACTTGGGTCACGGGGGTGCTGGATCATATAGCAGCTATCTTCTGGTCACCAGCAGGAACGATAGGGGGATGGCCAAGGGAGCAGCCGCGGGGCATGAGAGGGGAGCTCCAACGCCAAGCAGCCATCCAGCCCAGAGGGCCCGGCCTCAGGAACACCACCATGAAGACCCACCTCCCCCCTTGTTACCAGGTTCCCGACTGGCAGTCACTGGCCCTACCCCGTGTATCAGTGCCCCCCGAGTCCCCCGGGTGGTGTGGCGCATTAAACTCTGGAGAGGCCAGTGAGCCGGGGGTACAGGGCTGCCAGGCACTACTGCCTAACAACCCCCCACCCAATATCCACCGCATCCCAGAGATGGGTATATGTGGTGCATTAAAAGAAATGGGGATGAGTGTGTGTGATGCATTTAAATCCTGGGGTGCAGGCAGGGCTGAGGAACATCGCCAAATCCACCATCACAGCATCAATGCCCTCCGCGAGGTCAATCCAGTGGTCAGCCTCCCCCACCCCCCACGAGATTGGGAAGGAGTAAAGAAAGTCCCGCCCCTACAGACACCGGAACCACAAACACAGGGTCAAGAAGAGAAGAGCACCACTCCATGCATGTGTCCTTTCAACATGCAAATCAGTCTAAAGTGTGAAAAACAACAACTAATAAAATAACAAGCACATAAGTGAATAAGAAAAAATAAAGCGAATGAAAAATATAATAATAATAATAAAACAACAACAGCAACCTCGACAACAAGGAACACAGAAGTCAAAAGTTTACTTTTACACTTATTTTCAGCTGGCATGAGCTGGAAAATGTATTGTTGGATCTATCTCGCCCAACACCTATAAAAATAGACACAAAAGGAATGAAGACGCTGGTTTCTTTTGCTCATGAGGAGGGCGTATGGGAGATTGTTCAGATTACAGCTTCTCATCACGCTCTAAACAATCTCTCCCGTCGCTCCTGTATTTATTTGAAATAGGGAGGTTTTACAAGACATAACATACTAAGCTACAAGACACAACACACTAAGGGGAGGGTTTCAAGGTGAAGACATGAGACCAACACCCAGCCACGTCCTTGGACAAGGCGCCCTTCTCTCTGATGATTCCTGCTGAGTCATCTTCTTGAAGGCGAGACATCTTCCTTTCTCAAAATCGTCCATAATACTAATGCAAGATAAGCAAATAAATGATAACTTCTACAATATATTTAACATTTCCCTCCTGTTTATCATGTATTTGCACAAATTCTCATATCATTTTACAGTCACTTCATTTCGATTTTTAACTGTAGAATCATTTTTATGAAACAAATACATTTACACTCAGAGTAAACTTGTCATACATGAATGTTGTAGTTTAAACATCATAATCACCTGGATCAGGAAACAAATCAGGTAAAACAACATCATCATCGTCATCATTATCAACATCCAATAAAGGATACATCTGCTCCATACGGTTCCTCTATTGGGGTAATTGCTGTGGTAATTAATCTTCTGATTAAAGCCCGAATGCATGGGATACAACAACATCCACACAATGTCAGAATGGCTGCAAAAACAGAAATTGATATCAATATTGTTGAAATTAGGGTTTTGCATTTACTAAAAACGTCCATCCAGCTGTCCCACAAGGAGGTGTCCACACCAGAGTGTTGATTGAGGGTCCATAGACCATCGATGGCTCTGGTCAAGCTGCCATCTGAAGCAGTATTGTTTGTTCTCCAAACATACCGCAAACACCTCCCTCTCTCATGAATTGGAGACTCTAAATTGCCCGTAGGTGTGAGTGCGAATGGTTATTTGTTTGTATGTGCCCTGCGATTGGCTGGCAACCAGTTCAGGGTGTACCCCGCCTCCTGCCCGATGATAGCTGTGATAGGCTCAAGCATGCCCGCGATCCTAGTGAGGAGAAGTGGCTCAGAAAATGGATGGATGGATGTATCTTATTGTTATATGTAAAAAAAGGTCTTGTAATGCATTACAGTAATTTTCTGTGGTTGAAATTAACAATTGAAATTAACAATTGTAATTTCAACGCATGCCTATTAAGGGTTTAAACATTCATTAAGTCTGCGATGGAAAAGCTCCTTTCCATGCATGGATGTATGCATAAATATGCTTTACTATGGCCAACCTCAGCTCCATTTTTTTCAATAGAAAAGACACCCCACCAGAGTGCTTTCCATCGCTCTCAATCAGTCTCTGTGTGTGTGTGTGTATGCACGTGCGCGCACATGCGTGTGTGTGTGTGTGTGTGACTGACCTCGCAGTGAACTCGCCGCCAACTGCTTTGCCATAATCCCTCTGCAAGCACCCTCTTTTGCGACTGTAACAATATATGTGCTATAACGTGCACAGTTTGCATGAATATTAACACACACATTTCAGTTTTGGAAAGCTGATGATAGTTCATTGCGATTTGGTTCCTTTTGCCAAAAACACAAATGGAAAAACAGAGGTGCTATGAAAGAAAGTAAGACAGCCTGAAAAAAGAAACAAACAACAAACAACACAGTAAATAAACACTATATAGTAAATGTATGGCCCTGAATGCAAGAGTCTAAATTCAATAAAGGTGGTGGGCGTTGTGTGTAATTTCACAGGTTTATAAAACCTAGAATATGTGAAAATGAAACTGCTTTCATTGGTAAATGATGACAATGGTTGTCTTTCAAAATGAAAATTGTGAACATGTATATTAAGTGTTCAGTTTGGGAATGCATGTTTGCATGAACAAGTAAAGGAAATTGAAAAAAACCCTCCCGGACTCACCCCTCATTATTCTCGGGGACTTTAACAAAGCTAAACTCAACCACAAACTCCCTAAATAAAAGCAGAACATCACCTGTCCTACCAGGGAAATAAAAGTTTTAGACCACTGCTATACTTTGCGAAATAACGCATATTGTGCCATACCTCGTGCAGCCCTGGGCTTGTCTGATCACTGCTTAATTCACTTAATACCTTCATACAGACAAGAACTTAAATGTGCGAAGCCTACAACGAAAACAGTGAAAAAGTGGATCAATGAAGCAAAGATAGAATTTCAAAGCTGTTTAGACTGCACAGACTGGAGTGTCTTTGAAAATTAAGCTGGCAGCCCGGATGAATATAACAAAGTCATTTCGGACATTCGATAACAACAACAAACTTAAGCAACTTCGCCAAGCTAAGGAGGACGCAGATCGAAGCGGGGATAATCTAGTGTATAATCGCACTAGAAACCAGCTGACAAAAAAATATGTAACATTGCAAAGAGAAACTATGCAGCAAAGTTGGAAAAACAGTTTACCGTGAACGACTCTAAATCAGTCTGGTATACATTACAATCACTAACCAATGACAAGCGACGATCCCCCCCAAGCTGAGAACAATAGTAGACTAGCCGACGACTTGAACACCTTCTACTGCAGATTTGAAAAGGACATTTTCACACCCCACCTAGCCGCACCAGCGCTACCGAACAATGCAAACTAAAACCAGCAGACATTCCAACAGCTTCTTCCCTCTTGCCATTAACTTCTTAAACAGCTAACTTATTCCATTGCAACATGCTGCCAATTCTTTGTCTAGAGTTTGTTGTCACATTTCTGTCGGGCCAATTATACATTACTCGTAGTAGTCTCGCCACGCTGCATTATTTGCATATCTTTTGTTGACCAATACTACCAATACTGGCCACTCATGCCAGAGTAGCATCTGCACCACTGCACGCTGACTATCTGCAACATTTGCACAATTGACATTGTCCCAGATTATCGCACTACTAGTCACTTTAAACTGCGTACATTCCTTGAAGTCTCGGCGCCCTTTGCACAATGGCCATTGCACCGGACTATTCCTATATTAGTCATTCAAACTGCTCTAATTGCTAGAGGACTCTGCATCTATTTGCACAATTGTCAAAATAAATAAATGTACCGGCATACCCGGGTTACTAGCAACCTTTTATTGCTCAGCGACTTTTTTTCTCAATGTCTTTATGTCTCAAAAGTATTCTCTGTCAATTGACTGTCTGTTGTCGTACTAAAGCAGCTCAAACTACCGGAGACAAATTCCTTGTGTGTTTTTTTGGACATACTTGGCAAAATAAAGATGATTCTGAATCTGATGTACATGTTTTTCTACTAACAGTAGTTAATTTGTTTTTACACTTACAGTATATGATATTGGATGTTAAATGTTACTGATACTTAGATGTTGGCAAAGTTGAACTTTTACTTTCATTAATCAAACCACATCCGACTGTATGAAATCAAACAGACAAGGGCATACAGGTGTAACACCATAAGAGGTGGTGAAATCTGTCAATCAGGAGCGAAAGGCAAACAAATTGGGTAAAATATAATACCAATAAAGAATCCATAAAATTACATCGATCTCTAAATTAGCAGACAGGGCCAAGTAATGGTGATAAGTGTGTTGTGCAAAGCAGACCTAATTAGAGGAACAGCTGCTCTTAGTGAATGTTTTTCTCTGTGTATCCGTGTGTGTGTGTGCATGTGTGTAGATTGATTATTTCTAGTTTTAGGTTTCAATTTCCTCCTCATGCTGCCATGTCATAAGCTGTAAATCAGTACATACATACATACACTCGCGCAGACATGCACACACACAACAAATAAAAATGAGACAGAAAAGTCTGCTATACATGAGATCCAATCAGAACTTTTGTTTGGGAGGAGGGAGGAGCTGACAAAGAGAACCAATGAGCATGACATGGTAAGGAACTTCGGTAACCAGCTTGAGATTGAATGCAGAAACGGGTAATGCTTGGATATGTGTGTTCAATAAACACGACCAACTGGAAGAGACATTTACAGTTTGGGCATCCTGAACTCCAGGTAGAAGTGAGCATGTTAAGTAGGGTTGGGCATCGTTTGAATTTGAGCGATTCCGGTTTCAATTCCGGTTCTTCATTTAAATTCCGGTTCCAAACGATTCTCGATTCTGATTCTTTTAGGGGGCTGGGTCAAAAAAGTTTGCATGCGTTGAATAAAAGGTTGTCCAAATTATGAACATCCATTTTCTTAGAAGCCTGCAGCATAGACTAAAATGAGCATTTGACTCAGGGTTCTTTGTAACCCTAAGTATCAATATCAAACCTATGAACTAAAAGGGAATGTGTCTGGCACTAACCCAATTGACTTAATATTCATTAATTACTGTTTCAGCTAAAAGGTAAATATAGCATTGTTAAAATAGTATTTTCGACCATTTTATCACCCGTCAAATGGTGTATATGTACAAGTTTTAACTTGACTTCCTGTAAAGCATGTAAGCATGTACCCTTTTATTTTGAAGGGTACGCACCAGAACTCAGCATTTTGGCACGAACAATAACTTCACACGACATCAGTAAAAACTAATTTGAAACGAGACGCAAGAAAAAGAGTCATGAAAGGCATGAATGGTGTGGCACTAACCCAATTTACTTAAAATTCATTAATTATTATTATTAATTATTTTTTCAGCTAAAAAGGTAAATATCAGAAAAAGAGTCATGAATGGAACCAAATGCTCCGTAAAATGTTGGTTCCTTTACCTACACACCAATGAGAAACAAGGTTCGTGTTTGTTATACTGCGAGACAACGTTTATGTGAAATTTGTCCCAATTCATTGTGAATTTGACCTTTGGTGCGGTTTCTGCTCAATGTTAAGCTTGTAATGAGACTCTCTCTTCTTTCTTTCCAGTATGGTAAAATAATTTATATTTTTGTGTCTGTCATTGGCTCTTACGTGGATTTGAAGACTAGAATAAATGCTAAAATCCATCAGTGCAAGACTGCAACCCACCGTTTAACTTGTTAGCTGCCTCAATGTTGGCAAAGCTGTATTTTATTGTTTCACTCACCCAATTGCTTGACTGAAGTTCCGCACGGTGTAGGCTGGGGCTCGGAGCGGAACGGAGCGCATTAGAATTCTACACATTGTGAAAGCCTCCTTTGCACATTATAATCTTAATCTAAGTGTTGCACTAAATTGACTGCTCATTTATTTTAACATAGCACTTTTGTGTGTCTTCGTGCGTGTTCTTCTTCGTTGGTTTTCGCCGCTCTTTTCTTGGTTTTCGCCACTTTCTTCTAAAAGTATGTCTTTATCGATCATTTTAGCATTTATAAATCTGCTAGTTTGGTGACTTCCCGCTGTTTTGCTAACCCTTCACCATTTGTATTTGTTTTCAACGAAGGCTCTGATAATACTTGACTTACTTTAATAATTGACTTTCACTGATTCACAAAGAACAGGCCGAATGGCATTACAGCTTATGCACGTGAATGTTTTTATTTTTGCACTAATGACACTGCCGATTTTACAGTATTCTGAGGAAATAAATGTTTGGTGACGGTTCAGTTAGATCTGTGTTCATGTGTGAATTACGTACTTGAGTCATACCTTAAGGTTCCTTAACACATTCAAAGGATTTTCATTATATCTCAGTCAGTGGTTCCAAACATTTTTTAAAACAAATTTATTGAATCAATGTTAATTTCAGTTTGTTTTCCAGAACATCTAAGAGAGAAAAAACAAAACCAAAAAACAAAAAAACGTGTCAACTCGGCAATAGTCACAAATATCGTATAAATTATACATATACATACTTCACATAAAAAAAAATTCTCCTTTTTTCTTCTCTTTCAATTACATCCCATAAAACATGACAAAATAGTAATCTGACAATATTCACGAACACCTAGTCTAATTTGACCAGCCAAAGTGGTTGCATATTTGTGCCCAAATGTCAGTAAATTGCTTAGTATTTAAGTGGAGTTGTGCTGTAATTTTCTCCATACTATATACCCTTTTCAAGCCATCCCACCATTGCTCAAGTGTGGGAGGTTGAGCTTTGAGCCAATGTTTCGTAATCATTTTTCTTGCCACTAACAATAGAATTTGTATCAATTTGACATACAGGAAGTCCTCGAGTTACGACGCACTCGACCTACGTTTCGACTTTACGACGCCCGTGCCTCGTCTGCCATTTTGTCCCAGCACCATAGTGTTTCTGCTTAGCTAGTGCATAGTGCTTGTCTGTGTTTGTGCGTCGGGAGTATCTTTGCCTTTTTCGCCCTTCTTTTTTCACACTCTCAGCAGTAATGGTAAGTACAGCATCTTATTTTTTTATTTTAATGTATTTTAGTTTCTTTATACGAAGTGTTAACCTTTCCTGCTACGGTCACCTGACCGTGGTCGGGAGACGCAGGGGTTAACTCCCTTCTCTCGTTGCACAGCTGAGCTGGGTGGCGGCAACAATAAAGGCACGAAGCACCGATTTGTTGCTTTAATGACTTTATTAGCTCCTCTGCACATTCAACGTCAACGGGTCCTCCGCTAATCGCTACTCTTCCCCGGTCGCCGTCACTACACTTGCTACTGTACACATTCGCAACTCCGCGCACTCCTTCCTCCTTCACAGCGCCGCCGGACGACTCCTGCGCAGTCCCGTTTCACTCGCACATCGACGCACTCGCCCACACACACTGAGCTTGCTGTCACAATCACGTGGGACAATACCCGTAACAGAAGTATTTCGACGTAAATTCCGACTATAACGGTGAAATCCGACTTACGCGGAAATTCGTGTTACGTCGCCAGCGTAGGAACGGAACTCGTTCGTAAATCGAGGACTTCCTGTATTCTTTTTTAAAACCCTCTTTTAGTGGAACCCCCAATAGACAATGCACCAATTCCAATGACACATTGCATTTTAGCATGATTCGGATTTCTCCCACCACTCTGAGCCAAAAAGGTATTAGAATGGGACAGTGCCAAAAAATATGAGTAGTCTCCTACATAATTACAATTTCTCCAGCACAAATTAGATTTATTTTTGTCGAAAATAAATGTGATAGATGGAGTTCTAAAAAATCTCATCATCACTTTCCAACCAAATTCTTTCCAAATAGCACTATTGGTGGTTTTGTGACAATTTTGACACGCTCGTATCCATTCTTCGTCCACAATTGTAATGTTTGTGTCACGTACTGCCCTGCAGTACGGCTTTGGCGCCTGGATGGCGCTTTGCGCCCTCTCGTCCTCTCTCTCCCCTCCCCTCTCTGTTTCAGCTTCTCCTCAAGCCATGCACCTGTCTCCAATTAACCCTCATCACCACCTACATTTATGGCTGCCTGTTCCCGGAAATTCTCGCCAAAGTATTGCAGCCTCTCCTAGCGGTAGCACGGCCCACCGTACTCATGTAAGCTACTCAACTCCTCGTTCCCTTGTTAACTCTTGTGTCTCCTCGTTCCCAGTGTTCCTCACCCACGTCATTCCTGCCAGCCCCCTGTTGTGTCCACTGCCTGCCACCTATGCACGCCGCCGCCTGTCATCCAGGACCACTTCCATAACCTTTGCTCAATAAACTGTTCATCATTTTACATCAGCCTCCGCCTGCTCTTGGGTTCAGCTACTCCCAACACCTGACAGAATACTATGGCCACTATGGACCCAGCAACTCCGGAGGCACTGAAGAACGCACTAACCCTCCAAGGCGCCCACATTGGACGACAAGACAAAATACTGTAAGAAATCACCGAACCACTCCACTCCCTTTCGCAACATTTCTCACTCCTTTCCCAACATTCAATCCATTCAACCCCCTGTAAGTACTCCTCCCGAACCCGCAGCCTCCGAGCAACCCCGCTTCCCGTACAAAGAACCTCATGTACCTCCGCCCGAACCCTACTCCGGGCACCTAGGTGCATGTAGCCAGTTTATTCTTCATTGCTCACTCATATTCAATCTCCAACCGTACAGTTATCCCACCGAACGTTCCAAAGTAGCATAGGTCACTAACCTCCTCCGCAGCAAAGCAACAAAATGGTCCACTTCACCATGGCACATTTCTCCCCGGTCCTCCTTTCGTTCGATTCCTTTTCCGTCGAACTCCACAAGGTTTTCGATCACCCAGGGCAAAGAAGCCATCCGTCGTCTCCTCACACTCACTCAGGGCGCTAAGTCCGTCACAGAATATTCCATTGACTTCCATATCCATGCTGGTGAATGTGGGGGGATGACTCAGCCCTTAGGGGAATTTTTTCAAACGGTCTCTCCGAACAAATCAAAGACGAGGTTGCGGTCCGGGACGAGCCCTCCTCTATCGAGGCTCTTATCGCCCTCTCCATCCATCTAACAGACTGCAAGAGAGAGCCCATGAGAAAGGGCTATGCTCGCGTAAACACTCTCCCACTCTGAGCACCACGCAGTCGTCTTCCACACTTTCGTCACTCCCCGTTGCATCCGATGAATCCATTCCAATTGGTCAAACACGTTTAGATCCACAAGAACGTCAGCGTTGTGTCATCCAGCGGCTGTGCATCTACTGCGGTCACTTTATTTCCTCGTGTCCCCTCCGACCAGAAAGGCCAGGCTCACCATGTACCGAGAGCGCCGCGGTGAGCCAAACCTCCGTTCCCGCAAGCTCTCGCTCCCGCATGACCGTTCCCGCTTGCATTATCATTTCTGTTCATAACACCCCCATCGCTGCCCTTCGTGATTCCGGTGCCGATGATAATTTTATTCATGAAGAAATAATTCACCAGCTCCAAATCCCTCTCCAACCACTTCCATCCTCAAAAAAAGTCACAGCCCTGGATGGCCGAGTAATTTCCCTGGTCACCCATCAAACAGTGCCCATCACACTCCTTATTTCAGGCAATCACCGCGAAAACATTTGCATTTTTGTCATTCCTTCCCCTGAGAAACCCCTTAGTTCTTGGTATTCCCTGGCTCAAACTCCACAACCCCTCCATAGACTGGGCTCGTTTTTCCATCACCGGATGGAGTCCTCATCGCCATTCCCACTCTCTGCTTTCTGCCGTTCCAAACTCAGAAGACCCACCACCCTCTGCCGCCCCAGTGGACCTCTCCCAAATTCCAGAAGAATATCATGACCTCTCCCCAGTAGTCAGCCAAAATTTGGCCATCTCTCTACCCCCCCCCCCCCCCCCCACCGCCCGTATGATTGCACCATACACCTCTTGCTGGGAGCTCCACTTCCCACCAGCCAACTCTATAATCTCTCCCGTCCCGAAAAAAAGGCTATGGAGGATTACATCCGCGACTCCTTGGCTGCTGGCCTCATACGCCCCTCCTCGTTGCCGGTCGGGGCTGGATTTTTTTTCGTTGAGAAAAAAGACACCACTCTCTGCCCATACATCGACTACCGAGGACTCAATGACATTACAATTAAAAATAAGTCACCGCTACCGCTGATCGACCCGTCCTTTGAACCCCTCTGCGAAGACCAAATCTTTAACAAATCAGACCTCCGTAACGCCTCCCACCTCATCCGTATCTGAGAGGGGGATGAGTGGAAGACTGCCTTCGATACCCCTCTCGGACACTTCGAGTATCTGGTCATGCCATTCGGTTTAACCAACACCTCTGCAGTTTTCCAAACATTAATTACTGATGTTCTCCGTGACATGCTCAACCGGTTCGTGTTTGTGTACCTCGATGACATCCTCATTTTCTCCCGCTCCCCCGAAGAACACCGCCTCCATGAACGCCAAGTCATCCAGCGCCTCCTCGAGAACAGTCTATACGTCAAAACGGAAAAATGTGAATTCCACCTATCCTCAGTATATTTCTGTTGGATCTATCTCGCCCAACACCTATAAAAATAGACACAAAAAGGAATGAAGACGCTGGTTTCTTTTGCTCATGAGGAGGGCGTATGGGAGATTGTTCAGATTACAGCCTCCCATCACGCTCTAAACAATCTCTCCCGTCACTCCTCTATTTATTTGAAATAGGGAGGTTTCTAAATTACAAGACATAACATACTAAGCTACAAGACACAACACACTAAGGGGAGGGTTTCAAGGTGAAGACATGAGACCAACACTGGCCACGTCCTTGGTCAAGACGCCCTTCTCTCTGATGATTCCTGCTGAGTCCTCTTCTTGCAGGCGAGACATCTTCCTGCCTCACGGTCAGCAAGCAACCATCAAAATCGTCAATAATACTAATGCAAGCTAAGCAAATAAAAGATAACTTCTACAATATATTTAACAATTTCCTCGGCTACATCATTGCAAAAGGACAACTACAACCGGACCCCACCAAAATCCAAGCCATCATCGACTGGCCCATCCCCGCGACCCGCAAAGAACTGCAACGTTTCCTTGGATTCGCCAATTTCTACCGCCAATTCATCCGTAATTACAGCAAGGTAGCTATTCCCCTCACCAGTCTCACATCCACCAGCTCCCCCTTTCAGTGGACCCCAGCAGCCTCACAAGCATTCAATAAACTCAAATCCTTGTTCACCACTGCTCCCATTCTGTGCCACCCTGACCCTTCCCTCCAGTTCGTGGTGGAGGTTGACGCCTTGGATGCCGGAGCTGGAGCAGTCCTCGCAGCAAGATCCCACGACCCATAAACTTCCCCCCTGTGCTTTTTTTTCCCGTCACCTATCTTCAGCAGAAAGAAATTATGACGTCGGAAACCACGAGCTGCTGGCCATTATATGGGCCCTGGAAGAATGGAGGCACTGGCTGGAGGGATCTAAACAACCATTTCTCATTTTAACTGACCACAAAAACCTCGCTTACCTCCGTACCGCTAAACATCTCAAACCCCGACAAGCACGCTGGGCACTATTCTTCAGCAGATTCAATTTCAGTCTCTCCTTCCGTCCCGGTTCCCATAACACCAAGGCAGATGCCCTCTCCCGTATTCACTCACCTCCTTCGAGCACAGCAGAACCCGAATTCATCCTTCCGGCCTCCTGTTTCATTGGAGCGGCCACGTAGGAGATCGAGCAGGTGGTCAAGGAGGCCCAAAAGACCCAACCTGATCCCAAGACCGGGCCTCCTGACCATCTGTTCATCCCGGATTCAGCACGTTCGGAAGTCTTGCAGTGGGCGCATAACTCTAAATTAACTTGTCACCCTGGCATCACCTGTACTACCCAGTTCATTCAACAGCACTTCTGGTGGCCCAGCCTCATTAAAGACACCCGAAAGTTCGTTCAAGCCTGCTCCGTCTGCGCCCAAGGGAAGTCTTCTCACCGACCTCCAGCTAGCTTGCTGCGCCCCCTGCCAATTCCCAGCCGCCCTTGGTCTCACATCGCTGTGGACTTCGTTACCAGCCTGCCCCCCTCTGAAGGTAACACTGTTATTCTCACAATCATCGATCGTTTTTCCAAGTGTGTCCATTATGTGCCCCTGCCCCAACTCCCGCCCGCCCTGGAAACTGCTAACCTCCGTGTCTTACATGTCTTCAAACTCCATGGTATCCCTGTCTCCGATTGAGGTCCCCAGTTTTCCTCTCGGGTCTGGAAGGAATTCTGCAAGGCGGTGGGGGCAGCAGCCATCTTATCCTCGGGGTATCACCCGCAGACCAACGGCCAGACGGAGCGGGCCAACCAATCCCTGGAATCGGCACTGCGCTGTGTGGCCGCCCCCAACCCCTCCTCATGGAGTTCCTTCCTCCCATGGATTGAATACGCTTATAATTCCCTCACCAGCTGCGCTACCGGTATGTCCCCATTCATGGCTTGATACGGTTTCCAACCTCCACCTTTCGACCTACAGGAGCAGGCGGTGGCAGTCCCCTCCGTACAAGATTACCTCCAGAGAGCCCAGGCGGTTTGGAAGGACGTCCGGGCAGCGCTGAACAGTCATCGCTCCCCGACGCCCGAAAATAAAGTGGGTCAATCCGTCTGGCTCTCTTCCCACGACCTTCCCCTTCAAACAGAGTCCCGTAAACTCGCTCCACGCTTCATTGGTCCTTTTCCGATCATCAAAATCATTAATCCCACTTCCGTCCAGTTTAAACTGCCACAGTCCCTAAAGATTCATCCCACATTCCACGTCTCGTTGCTCAAGCCTGTCTCCACCTGCGCCCTAAGCCCTCCGGCCGTAACCCCTCAACCCCCTCGGATTATTGACGACCATCCGGCCTTTACGGTGTCGCGCATCCTTGATGTGAGGCCTAGGGGGAGGGGGTTCCAGTAACTGTTCGACTCGGAAGGGTACGGGCCGGAGGAGTGTTCTTGGATTTCCCAGAAGCTCATCCTCAATCCTACTCTTTTGGACGACTTCTACGCGGCTCACCCGGGGAAACCTGCCAGGACGCCGGGAGGCGTCCGTTGAAAGGGGGGTACTGTTATGTACTGCCCTGGAGTACCGTTTTGGCGCCTGGATGGCGTTTTGCGCCCTCTCGTCCTCTCTCTCCCCTCCCCTCTCTGTTTCAGCTTCTCCTCAAGCCACACACCTGTCTCCAATCAACCCTCATCACCACCTACATTTAAGCCTGCCTGTTCCCGGAAATCCTCGCCAAAGTATTGCTGCCTCTCCTAGCGGTACCACGACCCACCGTACTCATGTAAGCTACTCAACTCCACGTTCCCTTGTTAACTCTTGTGTCTCCTCATTCCCAGTGTTCCTGATCCACGTCATTCCTGCCAGCCCCCTATTCTGTCCACTGCCTGCCATCTGTCCACGCCACCGACTGTCAACACATCCAGGACCACTTCCATAACCTTTGCTCAATAAAATGTTCATTATTTTACATCAGCCTCCGGCTGTTCTTAGGTTCAGCTACTTCCCACACCTGACAGATTGCGTCCAATTCCCACCGACCCTTTACATCAAGGGACTTGTCCGTTAGTTGTGTTTGTAAAAAAGCATACATCTTTGATACAACCATCGCCTTATTTTTTTCTTTGATAATTTTAATAAGATAGGCTTCAACAGGCGGCACGGTGGTCGACTGGTTAGAGCGTCTGCCTCACAGTTCTGAGGACCAGGGTTCAATTCCCGGCCCTGCCTGTGTGGAGTTTGCATGTTCTCCCCGTGCCTGCGTGGGTTTTCTCCGGGCACTCCGGTTTCCTCCCACATCCCAAAAACATGCATGCTAGGTTAATTGAAGTCTCTAAATTGTCCATAGGTGTGAATGTGAGTGTGAATGGTTGTTTGTTTATGTGTGCCCTGCGATTGGCTGGCAACCAGTTCAGGGTGTACCCCGCCTCCTGCCCGATGATATCTGGGATAGGCGCAACCGTGACCCTTGTGAGGATAAGCGGCTTGGAAAATGGATGGATGGATGGACTTCAACAGTAGTGGGCATTCGTTTGAATATGTCCAATTCCTCCTTTGATCTTATGTAATCCCTTATCTGTAAATATCAGTAAAAAATCTTTAGAGCAAAGCCCATAATGGTCTTGTAATTGTTTGAAAGATTTTAGAACTTCCCATCGAACAATTCGTGTACAGTTATTAACCCTTTTTCTCCCAAAATCAAAAAGCTTTAATCCATTTTATTTGGACAGAAGTCATTTAATTTAGCAATTTGAAGAGCACTGGAAGTTGTTAAGGGCATTCCCATTTTTTCCCTCACAATTGACCATATGCGCAGTGTGCAGGCAATCCATTAATTTTCTATTTTAAGATCCTTCCATTTCTTTTGTTCTCAGAATATTGCGGTCTCTAAGGGAATCAGTGTGCTTGAATTGTTCTCCAGTTCTATCCAATTTGTTTCCCTATCTTGCCCCACTCATTCAACTAATCCTTGTAACTGAGATGCCCAATAATACAATTTATAATTGGGTAAACCTAGGCCACCCTCTCTCCTAGCACCCCATAGTAGTTTCTTCCAGATCCTAGATTTCTTCCCCTGCCATACAAATGTTGAAATCATCTTATCCAATTCTCTAAACATAGATGGAGGAATCCATATTGGCAATGCTTGAAAAAGATACAAGAGACGGGGGGGGGGGGGGGGGGAGGGGGACAATATTCATCTTGATTGCTTCTATTCTGCCAAGTAAAGACAGGGGAAGAATGTTCCAGCGCCCGATGTCCGCCTTTAATTTAGTAATCAATCCGTCAAAATTTTCCCTGAACAATTAGAAGGAGTGAGGTGTAACAGTTACACCTAAATATTTGAATCCCTGTGTAGGCCACTTAAAGGATACGACTCTGTCCAGTTCTGTTGGTTTCTTCCCTACTAACATCAACACTTGTGATTTGGCCTTATTAACTTTGTACCCGGAAACCAAGCCAAACTCTCTTAAGACAATCGAACAATACAGGAATGGAGGATAATGGGTTAGTAATGTATAATATAACATCGTCGGCATACAATGATATTTTGAACTCTGTTCCGTTAATGATTATTCCTTGTAATCCGTATTTTTCTCTAATAATTTCTGCCAATGGCTCAATACTAATTGCAAACAGTAAAGGGCTGAGGGGACAACCCTGTCCGGTCCCTCTTTTCAACTTGAATTCTTCAGTGATATAGCCATTTATTCGAACTTTGGAAGTAGGCTTAAGGTACAACGTTCCGATCCATCTAATAAATGTAGAATCAAAACCGAATTTCATCAAAGTGTGATCCAGGAACAACCAATCAACCCTATCAAAGGCCTTCTCAGCGTCAAGGCCGAGAAGCATTGATGGGTCTGTTTTTTTCTTAGCAGTTGTCATTATGTTCAACGTTCTCCTAATATTATTGATTCCCAATCGTCCAGGAATAAAATCTATTTGGTCAATACCAGTCACATGTTTTATACATTTCTGAAGCCGTTTAGCTAATATTGATGTTAAAATTTTCATGTCGCAACACAATAAACTTATCGGTCTATATGAGCAACAATTTACAGAATCTTTGCCCTCTCTGTAGATCACAGATATGATCGCTTGGGACCAAGATTTAGGTGGATCTTTTTCAGAGAGAGCATTATAAAACACTCTTAGTAATACAGGGGTGATTTCGTCTTTGAAGTATTTATAAAACTCACCCAGGTAGCCATCCACTCTGGGGGATTTGTTATTTTTTAAATTTTTAATAGCCTCCTCAATTTCCTCTTTTGAAATTGGTTTTATTACCACTTTAGATTGGGTTTCAGTCAATGAGGGTAATGTTATTCTTTCCAAAAATCTTTGAATCTTATTTGATTTGTCGACGTCGACTGCCGAGTCGTATAAAGTTTCATAATATGAAGAAAATGCGTCAGCAATGTCTTTGGGGTGAAATACCATTCTTTTCGAAGTTGGATGTAAAATTTTTGCAACTGTGCGGTTGGACTGGGCTTTACGTAACCGGAGTGCTAATAACCTACAAGCTTGATTTCCTGATTCATAATATCTTTGATTAGCAAAACGCAGGGCTCCCTCTGCTTTGTATGTTAATAAGTCGTTAAGTTTTTGCCTAGAACATTTTAAAGAATTCAGAGTGTTTTCGTCATTTGTCCTTTTATGTTTCCCCTCTAAATCAGAAATTTCTTTTTCAAATTTTTGTTGTTCCATGTCCCTATCCTTTTTGAGTTTTGATGAGAGGGAAATAAATTTTTCTTTCATGACAGCTTTTGCTGCTTCCCACAATTTAGAGACTGGTACCTCTCCATTATCATTGTGCTCCAGATAATATTTCCATTCTTCCTTAATGTTCTGTACAACTTTTGAATTATTAAAAATGGATACATTTAACCGCCATAACTTTGAGTTGTTACTTTTACCCACGTCAAGAGAAAGGACAAGCAGAGCATGATCTGAAATTGTTATTGGCTCTATATGAAACTTTTTCACTCTGTATGTGTCTCTTTTTGGCATGCAAAACATATCTATTCTGGAATAACTACTATGTACTTTTGAAAAAGAAGTATAATCTCGTTCTTTAGGGTGTTTTTGACGCCATACGTCAACCAATCCCATCTCTATTATCAGACTCTGCAACGTCCTTGTTTTTCTTGAAATTGCACCCTGATCTGAAGGTTGTTTATCTAAATGTTGATTCACCATACAGTTAAAATCCCCACCTATCAAGAGAGTTCCTTCTACAAATGAGGTTAACACCAGTAAAATTTCTTTAAATAAAAGCTGCATCATCTTCATTTGGGGCATACAAATTTAGAATTGATATTTTTATTCCTCCTATTGTTCCAACTATCAAAATGTGGCGACCTCCTTTGTGAACATATGTTTTCTCAACTGTGAGGCTTAGTGCTTTATGTACTAGAATGGCAACACCTCGTTTTCTCCCCTCTTTGCATGATGAGCTAAAACCATGACCGACCCATTCCCTCCTGTCTTTATGGTGTTCCTTGTCATCAAGACGGGTCTCTTGGAGTAAGGCAATTGAGCAATTAGGTTTTTTCAATTGGGACAAATTTTATTTCCTTTTTATGGGGTGATTAAGACCATTTACATTATAACTAACCACCTTGAGTACACCCATACCGTAAACTTGAGTAAACTAAAAACAGACAAGACACATATGCCGGGAGCCACATAACACTAAAAATAACAACAATGCAAACAACACTATAGAACCTAACATGTCCTTATGAACTTCCATTTAATCAGTGGTTAGCCCTTGGAATAAGAACGATTGAATATAAGTTAAGAGCGTTCCACCCCGATGTCTTTCGGGCAAAGAGCAAATGCTCTCCGGGTGAGTTGCACTTTGTGCAGCGGTGACGATCTCTCAGAAAAACCTGTGGTTGTGTTCAGATAGTCCAAATCCGAGCTCTTGTTAAACAAACAGTGGTACATTCCACAGTCCCCGACAGACTTCAGGTAATAAATCTTAACGTTTTACTTGTAAGCCTCAAACCAAAATGTACAAATCATAAACGAGAACCAACCCAAATGATCACTTTACTCACAACTTGTAGTGTTCTAATTGTTCCCCTCCTTTCCATGAATGAATCATCTGATTTCTGATATCTTCAGTTGTCGTGCATCAGTTGTTTCCTCTTCCACGGGGCTGTGATTTCCAAGCATCTCGAGCTATCTCCATCTCCAGGACCGCTCCTTCATCCAGCACCATGTTCACTCCCAGTTGTTTTAGTGTGGGTTGTGCTTCCAGTAAAGAAGTGAAAACATTGGTGCCAGAGTCTAGAAAAATCCTCAGCTGGGCTGGGTAGGGAGACTGAGCATTGATGTTTCTCTCCTTAAGCCTTTTTATCACTTCACGCACCTTTTTCCTCTTCCTCTGCACTTCAGTAGAATAATCTTGGTCAAAGTAGATTGTATGCCCTTCGAACTTAACATTGCGTTGTTTCCATGCCTGTTGCAGCACTGCTTGTTTCACCTGAAAATCCAAGAAGCGGATAATAATGGACCTTAGTGGGGCTGTGCCTCCTGGTCTCGGTCCTATCGCACGATGAGCTCTTTCCACTTTGATGTCGAGCCCATCTTGTAACTTTAGCGCGTCCTTCAAATAACGCTCCACAAAGTTTATCATGTTATCCTTTTCAGGCTGCTCTGGTATACCGTACAGGCGTATGTTGTTACGACGTAGACGATTTTCCAAATCATCACATTTATTGGTAAGGTTGATTTCTCTTCGCAACAGGTAGCTTAGCAACGTCTCGTGTTTATTTTGTCGGTCTTCCGTGGCACTCACACTGCATTCCACTTCAGTCATTCTGTGGTCCAAATCGTCCGTGCTTGTTGCAAGATCTGTCAGTTTATTCTCCAATCTGGTGAATGAAGTTTTTAAGTCTTGGAATGACTCTGTATTTTCCTATCAAAGTTTTCGTAGTTCCGCTAGCACGCCATTTTCAGCGTTAGGCCCGGAGTTAGCCATAGTGTTAGCTTCCCCAATAGTTTTCAATGGAGTAGCTTCAGCTTTCTTTAGCTGCTTGGGTCCTTGTTTTCCATCCCCTATTTTACTCACTTTCCTGTCGTTCTTAGATGTTCTTGGATTCAGCATACTCTTTGCGTGATCCCTATCGCAAAGTCTGGTGTTCATTTATCAAGAAACTTTCTCAAAACGGCTTAATTTAATAATTCTGTCGGAGCTGAAACGTTTACCGTCCTCACTCGGCCATGACGTAGGCGGAAGTCCTGTTCCAAACATTTTATACCAAGTAACAACAACAAAAATACTTGGCTCTCTGAGAACCACCATTTGTCATCTGTGTTTTTGTGGTTTAGGTTATTTTTGTTTCCTGTTATGTCTTGTTTTCCTGTGATCCATGTGATCTCATTAGGATTTCTTTTCCACCTGTTCTCGTCAGCCCTCTACCTTGTGTCAACCAATCAGCTCCCTCCAGCCACGTGTGTTGTCCAGGTGTTCTTCGTTGTCGGTTTGCTTGTATTTAGTTCCCTTGTTTCTTTCAGTCCTTGTTGGTGCATTGTTGATGTCATTTGTTGTGTTCAGTAAGTCACTAGTTATGTCTTGTTTCCTGTTTTGGGTTTCTTTGTTACTTTGATTATTGATTTTGGGATTTTGTTTAGTTTGATTCATTTTGATTTTTCCATGTGCCGTGGTTGCCTCTTTTTGTAAATCAATCATTTTTTGTAATTCCCGCACTCCCTGTTTCCCTGCACTAAGGTTCAGCACCTTCTTCTCCAACCTGCACAGACTTGACACCATTATGACCAACATCAAAATACATAAGTGTACAGGACCTAAGTGTTCATCAAAAACATGGCAGAGCCTGTATTCCTAAAAGCTGTATTTAATATTGTTAAACCACTGTAACATTATGCACGATGTGAACATTGACACTGTAGAGACTTTAGAATTGAAGTAATATGTTCTGACCTCTTTGTTGTGGTATGACCCTGAGCTGCAGCACTGTGAATGACTTGCAGCTGTTGAATGGTCTTTGGAGGGAGTCCAGTCAGAAGACCATTACAGTAGTCAAGTCTACTTGCGATAAAAAGCTTGGATGATTCTGCTCTGCTTGGTACATGCAAGCCTTCACTCTGGATATATTCTTCAGCTGGTAGAAGACTGCATTCTTTGCCAGGGTCTTGTAAAAGTGGCTCAAATCTATTTGTTAATGTTTTGTGTTGACTCGCGTCCTCTTTTTTTCCCCTTTACTGCAGTCGACCGTCCACGGCCGCTCTCTTGGGTTTGAAGAAGCACTCAATGCAGGCCAGCCGGATTCTTCGGTAATCTGCTGGTGTTCTATCCTCCCTTTTGGATGCTGTCCCAAATTTTGTCAGTTTTTTTGTGTGGGCTAAAACACCCAGTACAGTACAAAGTTATTGCAAATAAATGCTTTTTTTCAAGTTCGTTTACTTGTTCAGTAGCATTAGTGGTGCGGCATTCGTATGAGCCTGGGGAGGAATGTAAACACCGACGAGTATGAATGCAGCAAACTCGCACGGAATGACTTACACGCAGCATCAGCACTGGGGCGCCCCAAGGTTGTGTCCTCTCTCCGCTGCTCTTCTCTCTCTACACGAACGACTGCACCTCAGCGAACCCGACTGTCAAACTCCTGAAGTTTGCAGATGACACCACTGTCATCGGCCTCATCAAGGACGGTGACGAGTCTGCATATCGACAGGAAGCGGAGCGGCTGGAGCTGTGCGGCCGACACAACCTGGAGCTGAACACGCTCAAGACTGTAGAGATGATCGTGGACTTCAGGGGGCATCCTTCGCCACAGCTGCCCCTCACGTTGTCCAGCTGCCTTGTGTCAACCGTCGAGACCTTCAAGTTCCTGGGAATTCCTACCCACCATTGAGGACTTGCACGCTGCCAGAACTAAGACAAGGGCATGCAAAATCCTCTTGGACCCTCCGCACCCCGATCACCAGCTCTTCCAGCTCCTTCCCTCAGGTAGGCGCTACCGATCAATGCAAACTAGAACTAGTAGACATTCCAACAGCTTCTTCCCTCTTGCGATCAGCTTCTTAAACACCTGACCTACAATTCCATTAAAACATGCTGGCAATTTTTTGACTTGAGTTCGTTGTCACATTTCTGTGGGGCCAATTATGTATTACTCGTGCACTCACTGTAGTTGTCTCGCCATGCTACACTATTTGCATATACTGGCCACTCATGCCAGAGTAGCATCTGCTCCATTTGCACACTGATTGAGGAGTATCTGTAACATTTGCACAACCAACATTGTCCCAGATTATCGCACTACTCTTCACTTTAAACCGCATACACTCCTTGAAGTCTCGGCGCCCTTTGCACAATGGTCATTGCACCGGACTATTGCAATATTAGTCATTCGAACTGCTCTGAGTGCTAGAGGACTCTGCATCTTTTTGCACAATTGTCAAAAAAAAAGTACCGGCATTACCAGATAACTAGCAACCCTTTACTGCTCAGTGACTGTTTTTTTTTTTTTTTTGTCAATGTCTTTCTGTCTCCAAAGTGTTCTGTAAATTGACTGTCTTGTCGTACTAGAGCGGCTCCAACTACCGGAGACAAATTCCTTGTGTGATTTTTGGACATACTTGGCAAATAAAGATGATTCTGATTCTGAATAGACAACATTCTCAATTACAGTCACACCTATAGTCACTCAGCAGGAATCGATCCCATGCTGGCTGACTACACGGATGTCAGCCATGTGTACAACTACAGGTACACTGACCAGGCATCTGAATCCATCCATCAATCCATTTTATGACAAGGGTCACGGGCGTGCTGGAGCCTATCCCAGCTGACTCTGGGCGTGAGGTGGGCTACACCCTGAACTGGTCACCAGCCAATCATAGGGCAAATATAGACAATCATTCACACTCACATGCACACCTCCGGGCAGTTTAGTCTTCAATTAACCTACCATGCATGTTTTTGGAATCCATCCATCCATTTTCTGAGCCGCTACCCCTCACTAGGGTCACGGGCGTGCTGGAGCCTAGCCCAGCTATCATCGGGCAGGAGGCGGGGTACACCCTGAACTTGTTGCCAGCCAATCGCAGGGCACATACAAACAAACAACCATTCACACTCACAGTCACACCTACGGGCAATTTAGAGTCTCCAGTTAATGCATGTTTTTGGGATGTGGGAGGAAACCGGAGTACCCGGAGAAAACCCACGCAGGCACGGGGAGAACATGCAAACTCCACACAGGCGAGGCCGGATTTGAACCCTGGTCCTCAAAGCTGTGAGGCAGATGTGCTAACCAGTCAGCCAGTAATAGTAATAGAAAACAGTAATAGAAAATTAGTATTACCACTATAACATAGTCAGTAAATAACATACAGGGTAATAGCTTTTTGGTGGCCAAATAATGCAAATTGACATCATGAGCTGATCAAAACACAGGCATTACACCGTACTCACCGTAGAGTATGCTTCATCTACTTGTTGAGATCCTGTCTTCTTTCGCTCTTTCCGTTCTACTTCTCTTTATCTCTAAAATATTGTATAGATTATAAACATAACGAAAGATTTTCTCGGGTTCTTGGAGGGAAAAGAAGAAAAAGCAATAGAAGAGAATGAAGACAAAGAGATGAGGAAGAAACTCAGGAGAAAAGAATCTTTGAAAGGTGTACAGACTGGGTCAAATGCAGCATTTAAAAAAAAAAAAGGCAGCATTTTCGGGTGAAACAGAGTTCAAATTACCATATTGCTGTGAGTGCATGTGTGTGCGTTTCATCTTCAATGGGGCGAGTGACACCATATTTGTAACCAAGGAAAGCCAGCAAACGGCGTATAGCACATTCAAATACACACATGTACAAACACAAATTCACACACGTACACACACATACACACACACATGCACACACACGCACACAGACACACACACACAGCTATTGCATGAGCAAGTGAACAAAAATTGAACCCTTGGACTGTGATTAACCTCTCTCTATCATCGTTGTTCTGTCTATCCTTAATTTGGCCTTTATTGTTGCTTCTGTTTTCTCAGATCAGTTCAATATTTGGTGTATATCACAGGGGTCACCAACCTTTCTGAAGCTGAGTGCTATTTCTTTGGTACTGATTAATGTGAAGTGCTATGAGTTCGATACAGACTTCTGAAATAAGAAATATGATCAAGTTATTTGGGGGTAAAGGTAAATCATCTCCTCATTGTCATTGCACCTGCTCTCTTATCTCCACGAATGCTATAGTTGGGTTATGTGCTACAATACGAACCTTTGAACTAACTATAGGTTTTTTGGTTTGTTTTTTTATATTGTCATCTCAAAGGTTATACCAATGCACAAGTGTGTTTAAAAAAAGAGTAGCAACAAAAAAAAGGTAGATGCAGTTGACTGGTAAGTGGTGCTATTTTTCTTTAGAATAGACACATCTCACTGAGCTATTTTTTAGAGCAGCCCTACAGGCTACTCATGAGGTCTTTGGGGGGTACAGTACCTGGTACCTGAAGGTCTCATGTTGGTGATCCCCTGTGCACGTCAATTGCAAAATAAGCTCAGTAGTATGCACACATGCGTTGAATTTGTAGTAATAGTAGTGAATTTATATTTGAATATTAATGTTCCAATTTTAAAATAATAACTTGTTTCTGATTTCATTTTTTTTTTCTAAATGCACTCTCACATCAATCTTAGAAGCAGTTATAACAATAATTAATTTTTCACTGTTTAACTATATATAACTGTAGTAGCAGTAGTGGTATAGTTTTCCATATGAGACAATGATATTTGCACAATAGTTTGTAACCAACCAAAATAACAGGACACAATTGTTTAAAAGTAAATATCACTACCACACAAAATTTTAAAAATATATGTAATTGTTTAAATTCATAAAAACAAGTCCATACAAATAATACATAATACAGATTTTTTCAAAGTAGATTTATTTATTTATATTTTTTTAATTTTAATTTTATTTTTTATGATTAGAACTGTTTTGAGTTATAAATACCGGTAGAGGTCGTAGTGGTAGCAGTAGTTGTTGTTGTTTTTGTTGGTAGTAACAGTAGTAGTAACACTGATATTAATATGTCTTACGTCAATTTCAGGTTGATAACAAAAGCAATTGTTATGGTGACTGGGAAGTGCAAAACAATATAACAAATTGTGAAACACTTCTGCATTTCAGAAAACAAATTTACATTTCAGAAAACAAAATAAAAAAAGCTAAAACGCTTTTACATTTCAGAAAACAAATTAACAAAAGTTGAAACAGATTTACATTTCAGATAACAAATGAACAAAAACCGAAATAAGTGTACATTTCAGAAAAAAATTACCAAAACATTAAACAAATTTGTATTTCAGAAAACAAATTAACAAAAGCCGAAGCAAATGACAGGTGACACAAACCGGAAAGGGAATGTACGCCACTCACCAATAAATTATTGGGTAATTACATTGGTTTGCTGTTTTTATGGAAACGGGGCAATAATCACGTGATGCTGACGTCATGACAAGGTTAGCCATACTAAGCGATGCCATGGCAACACCGCAACGGACACTGCTTAAAATGCACACAAAACACTACTGTGTGTGAGTTTATTCTGGGAATATGGGAATTAGATATTTAATTATTCTTTAACTGCAATTGATACTACGGATAAGACAAGATCCATCCATCCATTTTCTGTACCACTTCTCCTCACTAGGGTCGCGGGAGTGCTGGAGCCTATCCCAGCTATCTTCGGGCGAGAGGCGGGGTACACCCTGAACTGGTCACCAGCCAATCGCAGGGCACATATAAACAAGCAACCATTCACACTCACATTCACACCAATGTGGAATTTAGAGTCTTCAATTAAGGTGAGAAATGTGGCCGCACAACTCATCAATAATGTGATCAAATAGTAGAGGAAGCCACAAACATGGAGTCTAGATGTATACGAGGTCAAAGGATGAGGAAGGATAACTGATTCTCATCAGACACTACAATGAGAGGTCCATGTTCATGTCAAAAGCAAGTCACTGTCAGTAGAAGGCGAGAACAAGGTCATCATCATCATCATCATCATCATCACACACATGCACAGATACATACAGTGCTGTGAAAAAGTATTTGCCTCGCTCTCAAATTCTTATTTTTTTTCCCTTAGTTTCCCCACTTTAATGTTTAAGATCATCAACCAAATGTAAATATCAGTAAAAGATAACTCAATAAAACAAAATATACAGTTTTCTGATCAGTTTGATCGGTATCGGCCGATCAGCTTTCATGTCATAAGTCGCCGATCCGATCAATGATGTCATCGATCCGCTCAACAAAAGAAATTTACTCTGCGACGCCGTCGCGTATGAATAAAAAAGCTAGTTTATTTTTAGACTCTTCACGTGTCTTGTGGTGTAGTACTGTAACTATCTGACGGCCAATACATTTTATTTCAATCTTGTCAGTGAAAAAAAACATGTCATCGGTGTGGGACTATTTTGCGGTGTCTCAGACAAACAACACATAAGTTATTTGCAGTCGATGCACAACTGAAGTACGTTGTGGGGAACGTCATCTAAATGGTTCAACACAACAACACAACAAATTTTATCAGGCACCTGAAGAATGTACACAAGGAGGAGCATACCGCGTTCAAAAAAAAAAAAAAAAAAAAAAAAATAAAGGAAAAGCCAAACGGACGCAAACTCTGGGCAACACCCGTCCATATAACCGGGACAGTCAGAAAGTTAGAGTAAGCATTTCATTAACAGTATTTGTTAAAGTAATTTAATTGCAATGAAGTAATTTAATTACAGTAAGTTAGCACCTATTATTTCTGTCATGTTGTAATGCTGATTTGACCTAAATTTATGTCAGTGGCCAATCCTTGAATGCCCCCTGGAGGTCATAGATGTTTTAACTTTTGTCTAAAATGCTAGAGAATAATTTTGAAGATACTCAGTATACAGTACACAATTAAATACAATAAATGAACAAGTCATGTAAATAGACACATTGCTCCATCTTGTGATCGGATCAGTGATTGGTTATCGTTTTGTTTAAACTTGCTGATCAGCAATTGGTCCCGAAAAATCCTGATTGTGTAAAGCCTATTTTATTTTATTTTTTTTATAAAATGGTGATTTTATTTATTTAGGGGGAAAAAACACGATTCAAAACTACCTGGCACTGTATTTACAAAATAATATTCAAATATTTATTTTACCTGGGTAATGTGATCTTTGTGCGTTAACCTCAGTGTACTGCGTTTACACATCAATGCTGGAGACATCCATCCATCCATCCATTTTCTGAGCCGCTTCTCCTCACTAGGGTCGCGGGCGTGCTGGAGACTATCCCAGCTATCATCGGGCAGGAGGCGGGGTAGACCCTGAACTGGTTGCCAGCCAATCGCAGGGCACATACAAACAAACAACCATTCACACTCACAGTCACACCTACAGGCAATTTAGAGTCTCCAATTAATGCATGTTTTTGGGATGTGGGAGGAACCGGAGTGCCCGGAAAAACCCACGCAGGCACGGGGAGAACATGCAAACTCCACACAGGCGGGCCCGGAGATTTAACCCCGGTCCTCAGAACTGTGGGGCTGACGCTCACCGTGCGATATTCACACGATTGTATGATGTGAAACCATTTTTTTATGGTTTCATCTCTACTTGCAAACCTGCGTATGTGGTCTGCTTCTATGTGTGTTGTGAAATAAAAAGTGTAAATATAGTTTCCCCTTGGGATCATAATCAGTCGAATAAATAAATACCACAATACACACATACCTCCCAAAACAGCTGGACATGCAATAATAATCATGCAAGGTCAGTAGTTGTCAGTGGCACTTGATCAAGAAATACTATACACTCAAGCACCAAGTTTGTCCTCCCGGGACTGAAATCGTCATTTCAACAGCCTTTGTCGTTCTGTTTATACAGTATGTGATACATGGTACTTTTATATATTATATATAAAACAGTGATTTCCAAGCAGCAGAAAACAAAGTCTGGACAGTACTTTCTTGAAGTTATAACTAATTACATTTGATTACATTTTAAATTACTTATCTTAATTTTGAATGAATGCATCAACAGGACCGTTGGATATTTCCTTGAAAAAAGTGCATTAAAGGTCCCATATTTTGCGTATTTAGACCTCTACAGAGTGACTCTTTAACATGGACTTAGTATAAAAGGGTCACTTTCATTTTAAAAAAACACATTGGTTTTGTCAGAAAAGGCCCCTCTGACAGTTACTTCGGTTTTATCCAGTTTTGTATCCACTTTGTCCATATTTGGCTAAGACAGTCCCCTTTCCTTTGATTAGTTGTCTCCGTGTAGAAGACCCACTTGGGAGAGCACACGTTTGTGATGTTGACAGCGCTGGCTCGGGAGCAGAGGGGTAGGCGGAGATCTTCGCTAATGACGTAGATAAGCTTGAGAAATTCAAATGACCAGATTTCAGGCCTCTCTGCAGAAAAACGCCTGGAACTCAGGATTGCGTGGACGATTCTAATTCATATTTCACATATTTACAGAGGCATTAAAGAGACAGTATTCATTCATTCATTCATTTTCCGTACCACTTATTCTCACTGGGGTCGCGAGGCGTGCTGAGCCTATCCCAGCTATCTTCGGGCAAGAGGCGGCATACACCCTGAACTGGTCGCCAGCCAATCTATAGAGACAATATTAAATCCCAAATACGAGAGAGTTTGTTTGTCACAATACGGGACCTTTAAAACCATAGATCATTACTTTAGAATTAAACATATTTGCTCTTGACACAAACAAGAAACTGATAATAAAACAATAAAACGTAACTACATAAAAAATTTGTTTGTTGCATTACATGTGTACAGCATGTGGAAAACCACCATACCAAACCATGTTGACCTAATGACAAATGTGCATTTAGACAATATTGCTTCATATGACAACCCAGATAAGTGAATGCTCCATAAAAAGTCCCGTTTAAAGGTCAAGGGAAAAAAATTAAAACAAACATTGCTTAAAAGAGCTAGTTCAATATGGAATGAACAATTACTTGATGTGACCAAGAAAAAAGTAAGACTTCATTTCAAAAGAAACTCAAGTTACACTTACTAGGTAGTAAAAGTCGGGTTATTGCATTATTGTTTTAGTTAACTTTAATTGTTTCTAATTATTTCCATTTGGTTTTAATATGTCCATTTGAAACTCTTTTCATCTGTGAGATGTTGCTTGAGGATCAAAATATGTTTATTTGTTTTAACAGTATTTTTTCATATCTTAATAATTGGTGCCTTTCGTGTTAATGTTGCTTACTTGTTCAACTCTGTAGCATGTATTTTGAGTAACTATTGTATCAATGACTCATTAATAACTATATTGATGTATTATGTGTTGTACTAATGTACTCGTGGGGTCCACATACAGTATAATTAACAATACAAATAATGTACAATGTATTATATATGTGGACCCCACAGGAAGATTAGAAAACTTCTACAGCACAAACTAATGGAGATCCTTATAAATTCTTTGAGATCATATTTGGAAAGATATGTCATGTTTGAGACTATGGCAGAATGGCACATGACCAGAGAGAGCCAATCATAAGCATTGGCTTTAGAAGGAGGAAGTGATATGAAAATAAAATCCGAGCTTTTGCGGCTTTTATCTCCCAGTAATGTAATGGATTACATCCATCCATCCATTTTCTGACCCGCTTCTCCTCACTAGGGTCGCGGGCGTGCTGGAGCCTATCCCAGCTGTCATCGGGCAGGAGGCGGGGTACACCCTGAACTGGTTGCCAGCCAATTGCAGGGCACATAGTAACAAACATTCCCTCTCACAGTCATGCCTACGGGTAATTTAGAGTCTCCAATTAATGCATGTTTTTTGGGATGTGGGAGGAAACCGGAGTGCCCGGAGAAAACCCACGCAGGCACAGGGAGAACATGCAAACTCCACACAGGCGGGGCCGGGGATTGAACCCGGGTCCTCAGAACTGCGAGGCTGACGCTCTAACCAGTCGGCCGCCGTAATGGATTACAATTACATAAATTTTGTTATAAAAATGCAGAATCTTTTCATTTAACCTGGTGTTTTTATACAAACTCAACATAAATTTTAAATTTGAACATGCTAAAAAGACTTACAGATAAACACCATTTCACATCAATCTTAACAAGTGGTGCTCACTATTATCATTTTATGTTTTGCTGAAAATTGTTTCCTCGCTTTAATATCTTTCATTGTAACATAAAAACAAAGCCTGACTGTCTTTCAATTGACCTAAAATATTTGATAATGCCCGACTGGTTAGCAAATCCATCTCACAGTTCAGAGGTTGTGGATTTGCATGTTCTCTCCATGCTTTTGTGGGTTTTCTCTGGGTACTGAAGTTCCCTTCCACTTTCCAAAAAAAAATACATGCAAGTTAATTGAAGACTCTAAATTGTCCTTAGGTGGGAGTGTGAATGGTTGTTTGTTTGTCTATAAGTGCCTTGCGATTGGTTGGCAGCCAGTCCAGTGTACCCCGTCTTTCAACTGAAAACAGCTGGGATAGGTTCCAGCACACCTGTGACCCTAATGAGGAGATAAGTACAAAAAAATTATGGATGGATGCATTTAAAGATCCAGATTAAAATATAATGAAACGTGTAAATATACTGTATGTACAGTATGAGGAGAATGACAATGCCCACACCTTTCAGCTCAGCTCTTTCTTCACCACGACCGACTGGTGCAGAGTTCGCATCACAGCAGACACTGCACCGATCCGCCGGTCAAGCTCACGCTCTGTTCTTCGATCGCTCATGAACAAGATTCTGAACTCCTCTACCTGGGGCAGGAGCTCCTTCCTGATCCATAGAGGGCACTCCTTCATTTTCCGGCTGGAGACGATTGTCTCAGATTAGGTGATTATCATCCAAAACCACCCTTCACACTTTGCTGCAAAAGATCACAGCCCGATGAAGCCAACAGAACCCGAATCACCTGCAAAAAGCAGTGGTTCAAATTGAGGCCACCACACTGGACAGCTTCAACTTAGGCAGCAGTGCCTAGAATTTCTGTCTATAAAATTTATGAATGGGACCAGTGACAAAAGGCAGGCCTAATGGAGTCCAAACCTCACTGGAAACTAATGGAAAAATGTCTTGTTTTAATTGGTAAAATCTGCCAATGGAACTATTTAGAATCTAATTGATAAGATTCTTTAAATAAGTCTTTTTGTCTTGCTGAAAAAAAAAAAAAAAAAAAAAAAGTCTAAACTGTTTTACAATAAGTACAGTAAGATGTTTTCACTAGAAATTTACGAGGTAAGATTTTGCATTTTTGCAGAGCCCACAGGAGGGCTGCCTCCATCCTCAAAAACCCCTCTGACACCCAGCACAGACTATTCACACTTCTACACTCAAGCCAGAGGTATAAGTGTGAAATGCAGGACTGCCAGACTGAAGAACTCTCTTTACCACTGCGATCCTACTCCTAAAAAAGCTGACAGACTTAATAATTGGAGTCTACAAAGACATAGCTTATAATAGTGTACTTTTGATACTACTTCTGAACAATCTGCCCAAGTTCTACAATACCCCACACAATCATATTTTGCATAAATTGTACAGTTGCCACATTTACTGTTCAACCCAGGTGCAGTCCATTATTTTTAAATAGTATGCCTCTATTGTTTTTTTTTTGTTTTTTTGCTTTGTACTATTGTTTATCTTTGTATCACTTTATGTCTTTCTTATATCTTAGATTATGTTGGCATCTATGTGGATGGCAAAGTAAGAATATCATCAAACAGGGGACATATTTCCCTACTAGTCATATGATAATAAACACTTTGAATCTAATCCACAGCCAGGTTTGTACAGTATGGAACATTTATAAATATTTGGGTCCGCTTGGCTGAATATCAATTTATGTCAAAATAGGATTACTATCTGCTCTACTGTATTTTTCAGCTCTTAATAGTGCTATAACAGAAGACAAACAAAAGATCTGTTGTTCATTTTCTACTGTATTTTGAGGCCATTTGAGGCCAGATAAATGCTCACTGATTTGCCTGCTTCTTCTGATGCCATTGTATTTCTCATTGTTGTATTACTTCCCACAGTTGTGGAGGCAGCATAGTTCAAATGGAAACACTTAAAAAAGGGAAAACAGAAAAATCATAGTAAAACAAGCATAACCATTCTGCATTTCATTTTAGTTTATTTTTCACAGGTGGGGCCATTTAGCTTGGTTACATTAACTAATTAAGCCCTGATTTTAAATATGGTTGTACATAACTACCCACACATTAACACACATGCTTATCCTCTTCAGCTTCACACTCTGTGTGACCCTGACATTCGCCCTGCACTGCCTTCGTCAGAGCGTTGTTATGGCAACAGGCCTTTGGGTATAGATTGCAGTAATGTTGCGTGAATTGCTGCTCTTGGTCGATCGTGATCAATTCTATTCGCTCTTTAATAATGGTAAACATTCATATTGGTAATATATATATATTTTTTTAGGTATTATGAGCAATTAATTATGAAACAAATAAAGTACATTCCTGCTTGAAGTGTGTTTATGTGCAAGTAGTTGTCTGTGGGTGAGTATTAAGGAGAGAACAAGACTGAGGTTTAATACCCCTCATGCTGTAACCCTCTTACAACACTATTTAACTCGTACCACTAGAGGGCAATATGCACTGCATTTGATTTGGGAGGATGTGAGCCTCTCTGTGACGAGTTTTCCCTTTAAATGAAGACTGACTGAAATAACACACCATCCATTTATTACTCTCACTCAATCCATCCATTTACACTGACCAAAAATATAAATGCAACAATTTTGTTTTTGCTCCCATTTTTCGTGAACTGGACTCCAAGATCTAAAACCTTTTCAATACATACAAAAGGCCATTTCCCTCAAATATTGTTCACAAATCTGTGTTAGTGAGCATTTCTCCTTTGTCGAGATAATCCGTCCCACCTCACAGGTGTAGCATATCAAGATGCTGATTAGACAGCATGATTATTGCACAGGTGTGCTATAGGTTGGCCACAATAAAAGGCCACTCTGAAATGTGCAGTTTTATCCCACAGCAAAATGCCTAAGATGTCGCAAGTTCTGAGGGAGTGTGCAATTGGAATACTGACTGCAGGAATGTCCACCAGAGCTGTTGCCCGTGAATTGAATGTTCATTTCTCTACCATAAACAGTCTCCAAAGGCGTTCAATTTGGCAGTAGAGCCAACCAGCCTCACAACCGCAGACCACGTGTAACCACACCAGCCCAGGACCTCCACATCCACCATGTTCACCTCCAAGATAGTCTGAGACAAGCCACCCGGACAGCTGCTGCAACAATCGATTTGCATAACCAAAATAATTTCTGCAGCAACCGTCAGAAACCGTCTCAGGGAAGTGCATCTGCATGCTGGTCATCCTCATCGGGGTCTCGACCTGACTGCAGTTCGTCGTCGTAACTAACTTGAGTGTGAAAAAGCTCACATTCAATGGCGTCTGGCACGTTGGAGAGGTGTTCTCTTCACGGATGAATCCCGATTTTCACTGATCAGGGCAGATGGCAGATAACATGTGGCGTCATGTTGTTGAGCGGTTTGCTGATGTCAATGTTGTGGATCGAGTGGCCCATAGTGGCGGTGGGATGGTATGGGCAACGAACACAGGTGCATTTTATATGCACAGAGATCCTGTGACAAGATCCCGAGGCCCATTGTTGTGCCATTCTTCCACGACTATCACCTCATGTTGCAGTATGATAATGCACGGCCCCATGTTGCAAGGATCTGTACACAATTCCTGGAAGCGGAAAACATCCCAGTTCTTGCATGGGAAGCATATTGCCCGGGCAGGTCACCTATTGAGGATGTTTGGGATGCTCTGGATCAACGTATACGACACTAATTTCCAGCAACTTCGCACAGCCATTGAAGAGGAGTGGACCAACATTCCACAGGCCACAATCAACAACCTGATCAGCTCTATGCGAAGGAGATGCACTGCGTGAGGCAAATGGTGGGTCACACCAGATACTGACTGGTTTTCTGACCTCAACAATGAAGCAAAACTGCACATTTCAGAGTGGCCTATTATTGTGGCCAGCCTAAATCACACCTGTACAATAATCATGCTGTCTCATCACCATCTTGATATGCCAACCCCTGTGAGGTGGGATGGTGCCTACCAGTGTGGTCGCCTCGGTTACGCGCTCTCTAGTATTGTTTTTGTGTTTTTCGTTCGTCTTTGGAAACATTACACGACTCACGTACACAAGGGGAGACTTGCTAACCATCAAGGATGCTACTCCAGACTTTCTTTCACCAACTTTCACAAATCCGCTCAGTTTTCCCCCCCCCCCCCCCCCCGAGTTACTCACCATTTCGGCGCATGGAGGCAGAGGCGACGCCAAAGAGGGAAGCGAGCCAGCATCCAGGTGAAACTCCGCAAGAGAGGATACAGATTGGCGTTCCCGTCGATCCACCTCGCGAATGTACGCTCCCTACCCAACAAAATGGACGAGCTTCATCTCTTGATAAAGACCAGTAAAGACTTCGGACGTTCCGCCGCCATGTGCTTTACGGAGACCTGGCTCTGCGACGCTGTACCCGATGGCGCCGTCATGCTTCCCGGCTTCCATATTCACAGAGCAGACCACGACATGGAATCCTCGGGGAAAACAAAAGGCGGCGGGATATGCTTCGATATCAACGAAAAATGGTGTACGGACGTCACGGAGCTCAGCACACACACTGCTGCCCGCATTTGGAGTCGCTGTTTTTGAACTGCAAGTCATTCTACTCGCCACGTGAGTTCACATCATTCATCCTCGCTGGAGCGTACATCCCGCCTCAAGCTAACACGAACGCCGCACTGCTAACGCTCGCCGAACAAGTCAACGAAATTGGGTGGAAAAAAAAAAAACAAACAAAAAAAAAAAAACACACCCGGACTCACCTCTCATTATTCTCGGGGACTTTAACAACACTAAACTCAACCACGAACTCCCTAAATACAAGCAGCACATCGACTGTCCTACCAGCGAAAATAACATTTTAGACCACTGCTATACTACGTTAAAAAACACATACCGTGCTATACCTCGTTCTGCACTAGGCTCGTCTGACCATTGCTTAATTCACTTAATACCGACCTACAGGCAAGAACTTAAATGCGAAGTTTCTGTGTAGAGGTTTGTGTACCAACAAAGTGATTTCGCACTTTCGACAACAAGCTGTGGTTCACTGCCAAACTTAAGCAGCTTTGCCAAGCTAAGAAGGACGCATATCAGATCAGAGACAGGGCCCTGTATAATCGAGCTAGAAACCAGCTGACTAAAGAAATTAACATTGCAAAGAGGAACTATGCAGCAAAGTTGGAAAAACAGTTTCTAAATCAGACTAAATCAGTCTGGCATGCAGTCCAATTACTGACTAATTACAAGCGACGATCCCCCCAAACTGAGAACAATAGCACACTAGCCAACGACTTGAATACCTTCTACTGCAGATTTGAAAAGGACACTTTCACACCCCACACCCACCCAGCCACACCACCGACCACAACCACACCTCTGACTTCTGCGTTTACCATCCATGAACAGGATGTGAGACGCATCTTCAAACAACAAAAGATTAACAAAGTGGCAGGTCCAGAGCATGTATCCCCATCCTGCCTCAAAGTCTGCGCGGACCAGCTCGCACCAGTCTTCACTCAGATCTTCAATAGATCTCTGGAACTGTGCGAAGTACCATTCTGTTTCAAATGCTCCACCATCATTCCAGTCCCCAAGAAACCTGCAATCTCGGGTCTAAATGACTACAGGCCTGTCGCCTTGACATCTGTGGTTATGAAGTCCTTTGAACGTCTCGTGCTGGAACACCTCAAGAGCATCACAGGTCCGCTGCTGGACCTCCTGCAGTTTGCCTACCGAGCGAACAGGTCTGCAAATGATGCAGTCAACATGGGACTGCACTTCATCCTAGGACACCTCGTCAGTGCAGGGACCTACTCGAGGATCCTGTTCGTGGACTTCAGCTCAGCGTTCAACACCATCATCCCTGAACTCCTTTCATCCAAGCTTCTCCAGCCATCTGTGGATTTACAGCTTCCTGACAGGCAGGACACAGCAGGTGAGGCTGGGAGAGACCACCTCATCCACACTCAGCATCAGCAAGGTTGTGTCCTCAATCTGCTGCTCTTGTCTCGCTACACGAACGACTGCACCTCAGCGCACCCGGCTGTCGAACTCCTGAAGTTTGCAGATGACACCACTGTCATCTGCCTCATCAAGGACGATGACGAGTCTGCATATCGACAGGAAGTGGAGCGGCTGGAGCTGTGGTGCGGCCGACACAACCTGGAGCTGAACACGCTCAAGACTGTAGAGATGATCGTGGACTTCAGAAGGCATCCTTCGCCACAGCTGCCCCTCACATTGTCCAGCTGCCTTGTGTCAACCGTCGAGACCTTCAAGTTCCTGGGAATTACAGTCTCTCAGGACCTGAAGTTGGCGACCAACATCAACTCCGTCCTCAAAAAGGCCCAGCAGAGGATGTACTTCCTGCGGCTTCTGAGAAAGCATGGCCTGCCACAGGAGCTGCTGAGGCAGTTCTACACAGCGGTCATCGAATCAGTACTGTGTTCTTCCACCACAGTCTGGTTTGGTGCTGCTACAAAAAAGGACAAACTCCGACTGCAACGGACAATCAAAACTGCTGAAAGGATTGTCGGTACCCCCCTACCCACGCTTGAGGACTTGCAGGCTGCCAGAACTAAGACAAGAGCATGCAAAATCATCTCGGACCCTCCACATCCCGGTCACCAGCTCTTCCAGCTCCTTCCCTCAGGTAGGCGCTACCGATCAATGCAAACTAGAACTAGCAGACATTCCAACAGCTTCTTCCCTCTTGCGATCAACTTCTTAAACACCTAACCTACAATTCAATTACAACATGCTGGCAATTTTTTGACTTGAGCTCGTTGTCACATTTCTGTGGGGCCAATTATATATTACTCATGCATTCACTGTAGTAGTCTCGCCACGCTGCACTATTTGCATATCTGTTGTTGACCAATACTCGCCACTCATGCCAGGGTAGCATCTGCTCCATTTGCACACTGATTGAGGAGTATCTGCAACATTTGCACAATCCACATTGTCCCAGATTATCGCACTATTCGTCACTTTAAACTGCATACACTCATTGAAG
Organism: Phyllopteryx taeniolatus; assembly: GCF_024500385.1. Lineage (NCBI taxonomy): Eukaryota > Metazoa > Chordata > Actinopteri > Syngnathiformes > Syngnathidae > Phyllopteryx > Phyllopteryx taeniolatus. The sequence continues at coordinate 760,358 of NC_084517.1, forward strand.
TCTCGGTGCCGTTTGCACAATTGTCATTGCACCGGACTACTGCAATATTAGTCAGTCGAACTACTCTAAGTGATCGAGGACTCTCCATCTTTTGTACAATTGCCCAAAAAATAAATAAATAAGTAAAATAAAATATACCAGCATTACCAGACAACTAGCAACCCTTTTTTGCTCAGTGACTTTTTTTTTGTCAATGTATTTATGTCACAAAAGTGCTCTCTGTCAAATTGACTGTCTGTTGTCGTACTAGAGCGGCTCCAACTATCCATCCATCCATCCATTTTCTGAGCCGCTTCTCCTCACTAGGGTCGCGGGCGTGCTGGAGCCTATCCCAGCTGTCATCGGGCAGGAGGCGGGGTACAGCCTGAACTGGTTGCCAGCCAATCGCAGGGCACATAGAAACAAACAACCATTCGCACTCACAGTCATGCCTACGGGAAATTTAGAGTCTCCAATTAATGCATGTTTTTGGGATGTGGGAGGAAACCGGAATGCCCGGAGAAAACCCATGCAGGCACGGGGAGAACATGCAAACTCTACACAGGCGGGGACGGGGATTGAACCCCGCACCTCAGAACTGTGAGGCTGACGCTCTAACCAGTCGACCACCGTGCCCGGCTCCAACTACCGGAGACAAATTCCTTGTTTGTTTTTTTTGGACATACTTGGCTAAGATGATTGTGATTATCCCGACAAAGGAGAAATGCTCACGAACACAGATTTTGACAGATTTGTGAACAATATTTGAGGAAAAATGGCCTTTTGTGCATGTAGAAAAGGTTTTAGATCTTTGAGTCCAGCTCACAAAAAAATGGGAGCAAAAAGAAGTGTTCAGTGTATCTGTCTGTGCGTCCGTCCTTCTATCAATCTACTGTACCTATCTTTAAATGACTACAGCGTGTACTAATGTTTGAACCTTAAAAACGTGATTCAAGGGCAGTTTATAGCTGGGTTGCAAAAAATTGTGAATTATATTTAACAGAGAAATGGAAACCAAAACACGAAGGTCACGACTTTTGACATTTACACGATTCATACCTCATCAACAATTGAGGAAAGGTTTGGTGAGGATTATTGTGTGCACAAGTGCCTCTTCGTGGCATAGAAAGCCCCACGCAGTCGCCACCCCTCGGAGGACGCCTTTTACCATGGTGGGCGGAGTGGTTAGTGTTAGCATTAGAGCATGTTAATGTGAAAATCACACTCCACTGATGAGCAAGTCAAAAAACATGTTGTCAGTCTGTTTTATGACTTTTTAACTTAAGGAGTAACTTGGGTGACTTGTTAGAGATGCACTGATAGCTGCTGAACTCAACCATGGCTGGATCATTCTATGAAAATGGTAGCTTCCTTGTCCCTGCATTATTCACCAGAAAAAAAAAGCAGGTACTGCTTTCACAAGGAAAACTGAGTAATGTACTCCGCCGCCATGGGCTGTATGCACACACACCACGGAAGACCCCATTGCTGAAAAAGCATGTCAAAGCTCATTTAAAGTTTGCTGAACAACATTTGGACAAGCCAGTTAAATACTGGGAGAATATAGTGTGGTCTGATGAGAGCAAAGTTTAACTCTTTGGATGCCATAACGCACACCATGTTTGGTGGAGAAATGGCACTGCACATCACCCTAAAAACACCACACAAACAGTAAAGTTTGGAGGTGGGAACATGATTGATCCCACACACCTACAGTCTTTGAGTCCCTGCGACACCTAACATCCGTGAGTAAAAGTAGCTACAGTAAAAAAGATGATTAAATACGATAACATAGTAATTGAGACATGGCAGAGGAGAGTGGAGTGAAGATGCGCCATCATGTGGGCCGTCAGCAACATAAGGCTCGGGTTCTGCTGACCTGGATTGGTGTTTGAACCTCGTGTCTGTGTGATAGGACAACTGGCCACCTGGTATCCTGAAGGACAGCAGTACAAACAGACCTGGTAAGGCATCAGTCTTGTCCGCTCCGCTGGGCTCAATCGTCCCCCTCCCAGCTGCGTTGGCTTCCTCGCAGCTGGAGTGGGCACTCAAACGTATTGTGAGGGTCTGCTGGGAACATGTGGCAGAATCCCCTGTCAGAAGGAGTTTCAACTCCGACAGAACTTTGCTCATGTTCCGGGGAAGGCGGGAGACAGAATCCAAGTGGACCAGAGCTGTGGCTGTAAGGTGGTCGGCAATCCCTGAACCCGTTGGTGGACATCAACGGTGAGAGATGGCATCAAGCTGAAGAAGGAGTTCTATAGGGCCTTTTTGGCCTGTGGGACTCCTGAGGCAGCTGCTGGGTACCGGCTGGCCAAGCGGAATGCAGCTCTGGTGGTCGCTGAAGCAAAAACTCAGGCGTGGGAGGAGTTCGGTGAGGCCATGGAGAAAGACTTCCGGATACTTCGAATAAATTCTGGTCCACCATCCGGCATCTCAGGAGGCGGAAGCAGTGCACCATCAACACTGTGTATAGTGGGGATGGGGCACTGCTGACCTCGACTCAGGACGTTGTGAGTCGGTGGGGAGAATACTTTGAAGACCTCCTCAACTCCACCGACACGCCTTCCCATGAGAAAGCAGAGTCTGGGTTCTCTGAGGCGGGCTCTCCTATCTCTGGGGTTGAGGTCACCGAGGTGATTAAAAAGCTCCTCGGTGGCAAGATCCGGGGGGTGGATGAGATTTGCCCGGAGTTCCTAGAGGCTCTGGATGTTGTGGGGCTGTCCTGGTTGACACACCTCTGCAACGTCGCATGGACATCGGGAACAGTGCCTCTGGATTGGCAGACTGGGGTGGTGGTCTCTCATTTTAAGAAGGGGGACCGGAGGGTGTGTTCCAACTACAGGGAGATCACACTTCTCAGCCTCCCTGGAAAGGTCTATTCAGGGGTGCTGGAGAGGAGAAGAGGGTCCATCGGGAAGTCGAATCTCAGATTCAGGAGGAGCAGTGTGGTTTTCGTCCTGGCCGTGGAACAGTGGACCAGCTCTTCACTCTTGGTAGGGTCCTTGAGGGTGCATGGGAGTTCGCCCAACCAGTCTACATCTGTTTTGTGGACTTGGAGAAGGCGTTTGACCGTGTCCCTCGGGGAGTCCTGTGGGGGGTGCTTCGGGAGTATGGGGTACAGAATCCCCTGATACGGGCTGTTCGGTCTCTGTACGACCAGAGTCAGAGTTTGGTCCACATATCCGGCAGTAAGTTGGACTCTTTTCCGGTGAGGGTTGGACTCCGCCAAGGCTGCCCTTTGTTACCGATTCTGTTCATAACTTTTATGGACAGACTTTCTAGGTGCAGCCGAGGCATAGAGGGGGCCCGGTTTGGTGGCCTCTGTATTGCATCTTTGCTTTTTGCAGATGATGTGGTTCTGTTGGCTTCATCAAGCCGTGATCTCTAACTCTCACTGGAGCGGTTCGCAGCAGAGTGTGAACGGCTGGGATGAGAATCCGCACTTACAAGAAAAGGAAAAGGGTGGCGTGCCCTCTCCAAGTCGGGGATGAGATCCTGCCCAAGTGGAGGTGTTCAAGTATCTTGGGTTCTTATTCACGAGTGAGGGAAGAATGGAACGGGAGATTGACAGGCGGATCGGTGCAGAGTCTGCAGTGATGCGGACTTTGTATCGGTCCGTTGTGGTAAAGAAGGAGCTAAGCCGAAAGGCGAAGCTCTCAATTGACCGGTCAATCTATGTTCCTACGCTCACCTATGGCCACGAGCTGTGGGTCGTGACCAAAAGAAAAAGATCCCGGATACAAACGGCCGAAATGAGTTTCCCCCGCAGGGTGTCCGGGCTGTCCCTTAGAGATAGGGTGAGAAGCTCGGTCATCCAGAAGGATCTCAGAGTAGAGCCGCTGTTCCTCCACATCGAGAGGAGCCAGATGAGGTGGCTGGGGCATCTGATTCGGATGCTTACATGAGGTGATTTCTCCAGATTCTCTGAACCTTTTGATGATATGGACTGTAGATGATGAAATCCCTGAATTACTTGCAATTGTACATTGAGGAACATTGTCCTTAAACTGTTCGACTATTTTCTCACGTACTTGTTCACAAAGAGGTGAAACTCACCCCATCTTTGCTTGTGAAAGACTGAGCAATTCAGGGAAGCTCCTTTTATACCCAATCATGCCACCCACCTGGTCACCTGTGGGATGTTCCAAACACGCGTTTGACGAGCATTCCTCAACTTTCTCAGTCATTTTTGCCACCTGTACCAGCTTTTTTGGAACGTGTTGCAGCCATAAAATTTTAAGTTAATGATTATTTGCTCAAAACAAAGTTTATCAGTTTGAACTTTAAATATCTTCTCTTTGTAGTGTATTCAATTAAATATAGGTTGAACATGATTTGCAAATCATTGTATTCTGTTTTTATTTATGTTTAACACAACATCCCAACTTCATTGGAATTGGAGTTGTATATCAAGTCCAAGGGTCAGCGTCCTGCTTCTTTCCCTCTTATAGGGTGATCACAAACCCTCTTCATCTCCGAGATGAAGGTCGCGAGCGAGTTCTGAACTTCTGGACTATTGTTACTCAATGCCATTGCCCAAGCGACTGCTTTGCGTGTTAGTAAATTCATTATAAAAGCCATTTTAGCTCTATCCGTGCAATAAGTGTGAGGTTGCTGGTCAAAGACTAAAGAGCACAGGAAAATGAACTGCTCACAAGTACCGAGTTACCCAGCTAACAGTTGGGATGAGGAATCACGAGCTCCCGAATGTTATCAACAGAAGGTGCAAGCATGCTTGAGGAAGCACACAACCAAGATTGAGCATCAACACAAAACTTTTATTTTAACCAAGGGAGCACCTACTGGTGAACAACAACAATAACGTGAAAGAACAATGGAACAACGATGAAAAAAAAAAAGAGTTGACCTGAAAGAACTTGGAAATAACCAAAAATCCACAGAGTGGATGGACAGACCGCAACAGGGTACAGATGCCGAACAGAATAAGTAACAAAAGTAGTGCAACAAGGGTGAAATACTCACTACACTAGTTAAGCGGAAAATAAGATCAAAGCTACAAACAAAAGAACAAGAGCTAATCTACACAAGATTAATAAATAAAAAGACAGAGAAATAGAAAACTACTTACAGACAACCAAGAGTGATGAAGGGAAACTACAAAACTACACTAAGCACGATGAAACATAAGCACAAGGCTATGGTGGTGAGTAGTCCAGCATCTGTCCCCTGTTTATTCAATGCTTAAAAAGCAACGCTGATTAGCAATGCGGGCCATGTGTGTACAGGAGGCTCCGCCCAGCCATGACAGTAACTGGAAAAAACTCAAAAGGGACTAAGCAAGATCACAGGTTTATGAAAAGATGAGTCCTAAAAGCTTAATTTAATTCGGTAGTTCAATTCAAAAAGTGACACTCACAATATACAAATGCACTACACACAGAGGGAATTATTTCATGATTTTTTTTTTATTATACACAGGTATATTTACATAATTTTAACCCCAAATTCACCATCTCTTCTTTTTATTTTTTGTGATGTACCTGTATATTTGGTTAGCTTGCTTTAATATGTTAATGCAAGTGAACAATTATGTGTGCCAATTGAAACAGTGAAATCTCTATGGAATAATTAATGAACAGCACAACGTCAACGCGCGGCACGGTGGCCGACTGGTTAGAGCATCAGCCTCACAGTTCTGAGGTGCGGGGTTCAATCCCCGTCCCCGCCTGTGTGGAGTTTGCATGTTCTCCCCGTGCCTGCGTGGGTTTTCTCCGGGCACTCCGGTTTCCTCCCACATCCCAAAAACATGCATTAATTGGAGACTCTAAATTGCCCGTAGGCATGACTGTGAGTGCGAATGGTTGTTTGTTTCAATGTTCCCTGTGATTGGCTGGCAACCAGTTCAGGGTGTACCCCGCCTCCTGCCCGATGACAGCTGGGATAGGCTCCAGCACGCCCGCGACCCTAGTGAGGAGAAGCGGCTCAGATAATGGATGGATGGATGGACAACGTCAACGCACATTTTGGTCAATGTAACATTTAGCCTATACCAGAAAATTCAGGGAGATATAGAATATATTTCTATTCCAAACACAAATTAGTACAGTAGCTACTAATTTGGACAGACCAAGCTGACAGTAGAATTTAGGTATTTATCAAATTTAATATTTAACACTGAATTTATGATTCTGCTCATTCTTATCATTGACAGCACAGAACTAACTTCTTGCAACAATGCTAATATTGGCATATATGCAACCTGTTCTGTGTAAATAAATTCAAATATAATATAATTCATATATATATTGTTTGTTTTGCCCTGTCTTGTTAATAAGCAGATCTGCTGTTGAGCTACGTTCGCTTATAATGTGCAGTGAACTTTTGTGATGCTTGGTTGTTGTGACTGGGACAAACTGGCATTATTACTTTTCTCATGTAACAATAGATAAGATAGATAGGAGATAGATACAGACACAGACACAGACACACACACACACACACACACACACACACACACACACACACACTTACTACGGCAGTTTTTTTGTCATCTTTTTATTTATTTTAAAGTGTTATGACAAAATAAAGTCTATATTTTTTTTATTATATTATCCCATAGTTTCCGTGTGATTTTCATAACTTCAATAGTTCTTTGTTCTTGTGACTTTTTTCAAATGTGCCTAGTAGCTCTACCAGCCTCCCTTTTCTCTCAAAGACAAGATAAGATAACTGTGTTAAGATAACTGTGTGAATCGGTCTTTCTTTCCTTCTCCCCTCATCTCCCTCCCATTTTAGTTGAACTGTGCGCTTGTTATTCTGTGTTCTTCAGAGATGGGGTGAAGCAAGAAGCAACTGCCGGTTCCTCTCGACCGTTTCTCTTTTTGCAAAGATATAGTTCTTTCTTTCTTGTAATAAAAAATCACAAAGACAACATTTTTTCCTTACTTATTCTGCCAGAAAAAGATTTGCCAAAACACAAGTCTTGAACGATGCGTTTGCTTCATTTTGATTTTATTGATTTATTATTATTATTATTATTGTCTTTTATTTTGCTGAAGACGACTGGATTTCCAACACGCATGCTAATGGGAGGGGGGATTGGGGGGGGCATTAGGGAGTTCTGCTACACCTAACGTGTAATTGTACTGTTTAGAGTTCTGACTTTCATATGGACCAATTTCACCTCCTTTGTCAGCAATAGGGCCCACCAGCCAACTGTTACTAGCTCGCTTTCAGCCTCGTGTTGGTGTTTCGTGAAGCAGTTCTGAATCGCTTTGTTTCTCAATTCCAAGAGTGTTCCTTCTCGCTTGTCGTGCAGTGTGTGCGAGCTTCCTGCAAGCTCGACGTATTTACAAATATGTGCATATGTACGTACATGCGCGTGTGCAGTTCACCTGCTGCTCTGAACACATCAATAATCTCCGAGCGGGGGAGGGGAGGAACGCATCTGTCGCTAGCCGGTTGCAAATAAATGAATGAATGGGAAACGGTGTGGTGGTTGGTGACACTAGCAACTGTAAAGAAAGCTTCTTCTTTTTTTAACATTCTGGCTGCAACTGCGTGGGACCTGGAAACTCTCGGCACTTCCGATGCGGATACCGGGCCACAGCTCATTTACACTGGGGCACGTGCCCCACAAAAAGGGGTATGGCGACGCCCTTGGTCTGTCCTAGTACCAAGACTGAACTGTGAGAGGCAGCGTGGCTCCACAGCGCATCCAGACAGTCTCCAGAAATACACAGAAGAAATAATGGGAATAAGAAGAAACAGAATAAATTAGGATACCTGTTAAATTATCTGGTCTTCTCCTTGTCACTTTTATTGAATGATTTGTCAGACATGTTATACAAACACTCAACACATTTGTGTTAGGGAAGAAGAAGAGCTACAAGTCACTTCCTAATTGGCACAGTCACAGAGTCTGTGGCTCAGCTGAACTTGGCATTGACCACATTGTTGTAGGAATCTGCAAGTGGAAATAATGAGAAGTTTTCTATCCATCCATCCATCCATCCATCCATCCATTTTCTGAGCTGCTTCTCCTCACTAGGCCATGTTTTAGCGTGTGCAAAGCATTCTGGGAAAGATGACGTAGAATGGCTGTCGGAAAATTGTTACATTGCTGCTCTCTGCGGAGCTTAGCTAGCCACTTGCGAACAATTTATCGTCAGCGAAAAGAGTTAAAAATGCCATACTGCGTCTCTTTTGGATGCAATTTCCAATCAGGATGGAATGCAAAAAATAATTCATACCTTTCCCAAAGAAAGAATGTTGAGGAAACAGTGGGAAGATGCGGTCGGAAGGGGGAGGATCCGGTCGGAAGAGTTGAGCTGCCGAAAGACCCGCGGCTGTGTTCTCGTCACTTCAGCCCAGATTCTTTCTTTTTATTCTTTCCTCAAAAGGAGCCTAAACGGCCGCGTGTGACAAGCGAAAGATGAGCAGAAATACACGAAAGACAGGGGGCACTGGCCACGTACCTAGATCAGCCCACTTTAGCAAATACACCACTGAATATGACCAACTCGAGTTTCTTCACACCGTCATCATCATCCTCATTTCTTGTGTCTTCCTCACTCTCCTTTCCCTGATCACACTCTGGCTCGAACTGAAATGGCTGAACAGTGTTCATCGCTGCCAGGGGCTGCTACTGTGGCTACTGCTAAAAACTCTGGGCGTCGGGCACATCCCCATTTGACGTCACTACCCAGAATGCACTGCGATGAAAAAACAATGGCGACCTATGTTGAAATTGCGATTTGTAAAAATATATAAATCTCATAATGATTATCAAAAGTTGTATGTTATTGTTATGTAACTCAAGTCAAAAGAGATCATACTGTATATACCAAACATGTCATTGCAGTCGGAGTTCACTTTAATAAAAATTAATAGTTCTCGATTACAGTGGTTTTAGTATTTCACTCAAACACACACAAAGCACAACAGGAAGTGGAATTTTTTAGAAAATTTAATTAAATCTACAGGGAACTACAGGAAACAATGCAGAAGGACTTTACTCCAAGAACACAAGGTATAGAGAAACATTCGTAAAGAAGAAGATATAGGGTGAATGACTGAACTCATAATATGAGCATGAAATGAGTTGAATCATAGTGAGGGAGAGTAAAGTTGGGACTCGTGTGAGCTCGCTAACTTAAACCCCAGATTACTATGCACCAATTTGTACTTTCTAGTAATCACTGCAATGTTTTACTCACGACGTAGGTCACCGGATCTGGTCTTTCTCAGTTGTCTCAGGAGGAACGGAGGCAGTTGGAGATGAAGATGCACAAAAAGTCAAAACAAAAGAGATGTAAAAAGAAAGTTATTGCCATGTTGGAGGTGCGCTCGTAACCTTTCCTGCCGTTTGGACTTATTGCGGCCACCCTCTTACTCTCAACTGTGGGGGTAACTGTTAAGAATGCCAGAAGTGACTTCCTGGGGGCCCGGCAGAGAGATCAAGGCTGGGAAAACAGAAGAAGAAGGGTTGGGGCTTTTTGTGTGCCAACTGAGGCGGGGGGAAAAGACCACAACCATCGACTCGGGTTTCCAGTTTAAATTTTGTTCTATCTGCGTGAGCCACGCCCTAAGTACGGGGTTGAGACTCAGTATATTAAAAAAAAAAACTATTCCCAACTCTCAAACTGTCTCTCACTCATATATCAAGCATATTAAATGATTGTTTAAACTTTAGTCTTGGCAAATCAACTACTTATTGTTCAATACATCATTTCGTACTGTTTGGCTTCAAATCAAGAGGAACAGTTCTCAAAGTCTCGTAGCCAGACCTGTAAAACTGACACATTAATGACACAGACGTCAAGGTATAGATGCGTGGCAATTCTTCAATACCATTCTAATGTCCACAGGCACTGTCTCTAATCACCACTGGGGGTGATCGTGTTCCATTGTTCAACAGTCATCAATCACTTCCTTTCCCCCAATCATGCTGTGCCAGTCATGAGGTGACTTGCAAACAGTTCATGGCTCAAGATGATATAAACCAGGTTTCCTGTGTCTTGTGAAAAGAGGCTGGCTGGCTGAGGTCCGGAAGCAGGAATGCAAAGGCCATCTGTTCTTGGGGAGGAGGGGGTGGGGAGGTCGAACATGGCGTATTCGCTACATATCGCCCCCTTTCACCAGCTGGACCCAGCTCGATGGTGGTCTAGGCGGCGACTCCGTGAGAGATGGCACAGGTGGGCAGGCGCACACAACAATGCAGTTACCAGAGTACAACTTTAGTGCATTTCCATGACGGGTGTCTACTTTATGTGTGCCCATATATTAATATATATAGGTGCCTGTATACAGTAGATGTATCTATGTTGTAAGGACAATAGATTGCTGAGTTGAAAGGAAAGGAAAAAGCTAACACTAATATTAACGAAGAATATTTGTAGCGTTCTTCAAAAATAGAAAAAGGAGGAGAAACAAAAGTGTATAAAAAAATATTCAGCTCAGCTGCTTAGCAAAACAGAGGGACTCTGAAATAAGAAGGGAAAATCTATTATCAGGTGTGAAACCTACTCAAATAGTAAACAAAAAGAAGAGGTGAAAGCCAGGGATTCTGGCATTATAGCGTTGGTGATGTTAATTGCCTGAATTCCTTCAAATTTAATTTGTTCAAGCATTTCAGGGTCAAATTAGAATTTGTGTTGTTTGAAAAATTTAGAAATCACAATTTGGCTGTTGTAACTGCCAGATGGCAGATGGTATCGGGTGACATCCTCAATATGCAAAGTGGCATCTGATTGGGTGAGCGACAAGAAAGGCTACTTCTCGGAACTCTGGATTGACATACAGACCTGTGGCGCTTGTAAGGAAAAGCCAGAGATGGGCTGGATTCGTGGGGCCTGTCAGGGCTATAGACCGAACAATTGTGATTAAGCCGAGGGGTCCCAAATGTGGGAGAATTTTATCCATTGTTAAGTTGTCTCGAGAGGCGGAAATTTGATGTGGCCTGTCGTTCATCAACATGTTAGCAATCTGTGTGTGAGAGCGTAAACTGTTAGGAGCAGAAACAACAGCGTGGTTATGGTCTGCCTATTTTGGTTTTGGGCTACACTGTAAGCGTTGAGAACTAAAATGGCTACTCTTAGTGTGTTGCTTAGCGACCAAGAATTGGTTACTTCATTAGCTGTGCGTTGTGGTAGGGATCTACGGATTGGAATTCCCAAAGTTGTGTCTCAATAGTACTAAGGCTACAGGCGTCACCGGTGGGGGCGCTGTGGATGCATTTTATTTTGGTCGCTATGCTATCAGTTTGCGGCGAAGCAGCGCGTTCGGTTCCATCTGTGCCTTGGGACATAGTGTTAAACATAAATAAAAACAGAATACAATGATTTTCAAATCATGTTCGACCTATATTTAATTGAATACACTACAAAGACAAGATATTTAATGTTCAAACTGATAAACTTTATTGTTTTTAGCAAATAATCATTAACTTAGAAATTTATGGCTGCAACACATTCCAAAAAAGCTGGGCCAGGGTCATGTTTACCACTGTGTTACATCACCTTTTCTTTTAACAACATTCAATAAACGTTTGGGAACTGAGGACACTAATTGTTGACGCTTTGTAGGTGGAATTCTTTCCCATTCTTGCTTGATGTATAGTTTCAACTGTTCAACAGTAGCGCTGACTCCTTTTATACCCAATCATGGCACCCACCTGTTCCCAATTAGCCTGTTCACCTGTGGGATGTTCCAAACAGGTGTTTGATGAGCATTACTCAACTTTCTCAATCTTTTTTGCCACCTGTCCCAGCTTTTTTGGAACGTGTTGCAGCCATAAAATTCTAAAAAAAAATAACGTTTATCAGTTTGAACATTACATATCTTGTCTTTGTAGTGTATTCAATTAAATATAGGTTGAACATGATTTGCAAATCATTGTATTCTGTTTTTATTTATGTTTAACACAACGTCCCAACTTCATTGGATTTGGGGTTGTACCTAAACACAACGGCAAATTAAGAAACACAACAGCAAATAAAAAAACACAACACCAAATAATTAAACACAACTGCAAATTAAAAAGCACGGGTTCTGATTGGGGGGCCGTTCCTCCCAATCGCGTCCCTCCAGGTCTCACTGCCATTGCCCACGTGAGCATTGAAGTCCCCCAGCAGAACGATGGAGTCCCCAATAGGCGCCGAGCCGAGGGGGGTAATAAGTATACCCACAGCTGCTCGGCACCTCTCACCGTGGGCAACTCCAGAGTGGAAGAGAGTCCAACCCCTCTCGAGAGGACTGGTACCAGAGCCCAAGCTGTGTGTGGAGGCGAGCCCGACTATATCTAGTCGGAACTTCTCGTCCTAGCCCACCATCTCGGGCTCCTTCCCTGCCAGAGAGGGGACGTTCTACGTCAGCTTCTATAGCCGTGGATCAGCTTGCCAAGGTCCTTGCTTTCGGTCACCGCCCAGCTCACAATGCACCCGACCCCTTTGGCCCTTCCCACAGGTGGTGAGCCCATGGGAAGGGGGACCCACATTACTCTTTCAGGATGTGCCTGGCCAGGCCCCATGGGTGCAGGCCTGGCTCCAGAGGGGGGCCCGAGTGACCTGCGGCAAGGGAAAACTAAGTCCATGTTTCGTCGTCATCATAAGGGGGCTTTGTCTGGTCTCTCACCGAGGACCTGTTTGTCATGGGTGACTCTGCCAGGGGCATAAAGCCACAGACAACTTAGCTCCTAGGATCACTGGGACACACAAACCCCTCCACCACAATAAGGTGACGGCTCAAGGAGGGGTACTATCAATACTGATATATAAAATCCTTTCTTCTTACAGTCTTAGGTTTTTATTTAACGTTGGGTTTTATGTTTTTTTTAAGTAGGTTAATGATTATTTTATTATCTTTCAGTGTTTCCTCGGAGGGAGCACTCTGCACTGGGAGCTGCGGCCCACAGTGGCCATGGTCTGCTGTCTGCTCTTGGTGCAGACAGGTCCCTGAGATGACGTTTCCCACTTGGCTTTCCACTTGGTTTTCTCTGTGCCCAGCCGTAGGTCATTGCATTATTATTTTCTTATTTTTAATTGTGTGTGTGTGTGTGTGTGTGGGTGTGCGGATGTATGTATCTGTGTGGATGAGTGGTCGGAAGGGATTGATTTTAACTATGTAATGCACTTTGAAATGCATATCATTGTATTAAAAGTGCTTTATAAATAAAGTTTAATTTGATTTGATTTTGATAAAATATTCGATAGCTGCAGTCCTGCATTCAATTCCCCCATTACATTGTCGTATTTTTATTGTTTAATAAAACCCTTGCTTTCAGTCCCTGTGCGATTAATGTTAAAAAATCGCTCTTCAAAATTAGAAAGTTTCTCCTTAAATGAAGAAATGATTAGCAAAACTGCTCTTCAAAGAAGAAAAAATATTTTGAGCCTTGGCACTTATCTTAATTCTTTCTTGTTCATGTAGCTGAATTTGTTGTGTGATGGTACTTTAATTGAAATGCGCGTGCAATCTATGGCTCCAAGATGTTTGTGAGACCCTTGTTTAATTTGAGGCGGCACGGTGGACGACTGGTTAGAGCGTCCGCCTCACAGTTCTGAGGACCGGGGTTCAATCCCCGGCCCCGCCTGTGTGGAGTTTGCATGTTCTCCCCGTGCCTGCGTGGGTTTTCTCCGGGCACTCCGGTTTCCTCCCATATCCCAAAACATGCATGCTAGGTTTAATTGATGACTCTAAATTGTCCGTAGGTGTGAATGTGAGTGCGAATAGTTGTTTGTTTCTATGTGCCCTGCGATTGGCTGGCAACCAGTTCAGGTTGTACCCCGCCTCCTGCCCGATGATAGCTGGAATAGGCTCCAGCATGCCCACGACCCTAGTGGGGAGAAGCGGCTCAGAAAATGGATGGATGGATGTTTAATTTGAGCTTGTTGGTGAAGTCTGTACGGCAACTGGATGTAAATTGTGGCTAAGGAAATAATTGCACATCAGCATGAGTCGGCTTAATGTTGATTGCAAAATACCGCATGTCTCCAATCTCCTGCTAAAATGTCCCAGTTGCCAAAAGTCTCAGTGACAACAAGAGCTGGATGTGCACTCGGAAGACTTTTTTGACCCTGTTATTCCGTTCCGTTTGACTGTTCTATCAAAAGGTTTCGTGTGTATGCATGGTCAGAGCTGTGTGTAAATGTATGCAGGTCCCCACGCATAAATCCAATTTGATAAATCCCATTCTTTGCGTGGAAATGTTCATACGCACGCTTTACGCACACTTCTGGGTGTACGCACGCTTGATAAATCTGGGCCCTGGGGCCTTCAAGACACTGAAACGGCAGGGACAACATTAAACTTTTGCCAGCATCTCAAAAGGAAACAAACACAGGTAAGATAACGTCAACTGTAAGTAACACATTCGAGTTTAATTTTGTCTTTCTGAGATTAATATTTCTGGAAACAGGAATTAATTCCACCTTAAATTAGCTTTAGTTAACCATATTACACATTGGCTGTAGCTTATGCCAAACCTGCTATTTTTTTCCACTTTTTGTACATATGAGCGTTCATCCAAAAGAATTCCATACCGGATCGGTCGTGGCCCGGGTTAACAACGTCCGCCACCGGCGCCGTCAACCTGCAGGGCGCTGTTGGAAATTCAGCTACTGTGGGTCGAAGTCGAAGTCAAAGAAGAAGAAGAAGAAGAGGTGGAAAGCGGGTTCTTCGGCAGAAAGAGAAGAGGAAAACACAGAGCCTAGAACTGAATGTGGGGACTTTGAATGTTGGGACTATGACAGGAAAATCTCGGGAGTTGGTTGACATGATGATTAGGAGAAAGGTTGATATATTGTGTGTCCAGGAGACCAGGTGGAAAGGCAGTAAGGCTAGAAGTTTAGGGGGAGGGTTTAAATTATTTTACCATGGTGTAGATGGGAAGAGAAATGGAGTCGGGGTTATTTTAAAAGAAGAGTTGGCTAAGAATGTCTTGGAGGTGAAAAGAGTATCAGATCGAGTGATGAGGCTGAAATTTGAAATTGAGGGTGTTATGTGTAATGTGATTAGTGGCTATGCCCCACAGGTAGGATGTGACCTAGAGGTGAAAGAGAAATTCTGGAAGGAGCTAGATGATGTAGTTCTGAGCATCCCAGACAGAGAGAGAGTCGTAATTGGTGCAGATTGTAATGGACATGTTGGTGAAGGTAATAAGGGTGATGAAGAAGTGATGGGTAAGTACGGTATCCAGGAAAGGAACTTGGAGGGACAGATGGTGGTAGACTTTGCAACAAGGATGCAAATGGCTGTAGTGAACACTTTTTTCCAGAAGAGGCACGAACATAGGGTGACCTACAAGAGCGGAGGTAGAAGCACACAGGTGGATTACATCTTGTGCAGACGATGTAATCTGAAGGAGGTTACCAACTGTAAGGTAGTGGTAGGGGAGAGTGTGGCTAGACAGCATAGGATGGTGGTGTGTAAGATGACTCTGGTGGTGGGGAGGAAAATTAGGAAGACAAAGGCAGAGAAGAGAACCATGTGGTGGAAGCTGAGACAGGACGAGTGTTGTGCAGCTTTTCGGGAAGAGGTGATACAGGCTCTCGGTGGACGGGAAGAGCTTCCAGAAGACTGGACCACTGCAGCCAAGGTGATCAGAGAAGCAGGCAGGAGAGTACTTGGTGTCTCTTCTGGCAGGAAAGGAGAGAAGGAGACTTGGTGGTGGAACCTCACAGTACAGGAAATCATACAAGGAAAACGGTTAGCTAAGAAGAAGTGGGACACTGAGAGGACCGAGGAGAGGCGAAAGGAATACATTGAGATGCGACACAGGGCAAAGGTAGAGGTGGCAAAGGCAAAACAAGAGGCATATGATGACATGTATGGCAGGTTGGACACTAAAGAAGGAGAAAAGGATCTATACAGGCTGGCCAGACAGAGGGATAGAGATGGGAAGGATGTGCAGCAGGTTAGGGTGATTAAGGATAGAGATGCAAATATGTTGACTGGTGCCAGCAGTGTGCTAGGTAGATGGAAAGAATACTTCGAGGAGTTGATGAATGAGGAAAATGATAGAGAAGGGAGAGTAGAAGAGGCAAGTGTGGTGGACCAGGAAGTGGCAATGATTAGTAAGGGGGAAGTTAGAAAGGCATTAAAGAGAATGAAAAATGGAAAGGCAGTTGGTCCTGATGACATTCCTGTGGAGGTATGGAAGCATCTAGGAGAGGTGGCTGTGGAGTTTTTGACCAGCTTGTTCAATAGAATTCTAGTGCGTGAGAAGATGCCTGAGGAATGGAGGAAAAGTGTACTGGTGCCCATTTTTAAGAGCAAAGGTGATGTGCAGAGCTGTGGCAACTATAGAGGAATAAAGTTGATGAGCCACACAATGAAGTTATGGGAAAGAGTAGTGGAGGCTAGACTCAGGACAGAAGTGAGCATTTGCGAGCAACAGTATGGTTTCATGCCTAGAAAGAGTACCACAGATGCATTATTTGCCTTGAGGATGTTGATGGAAAAGTACAGAGAAGGTCAGAAGGAGCTACATTGTGTCTTTGTAGATCTAGAGAAAGCCTATGACAGAGTACCCAGAGAGGAACTGTGGTACTGCATGCGGAAGTCTGGAGTGGCAGAGAAGTATGTTAGAATAATACAGGACATGTACGAGGGCAGCAGAACAGCGGTGAGGTGTGCTGTCGGTGTGACAGAAGAATTTAAGGTGGACGTGGGACTGCATCAGGGATCAGCCCTGAGCCCCTTCCTTTTTGCAGTGGTGATGGATAGGCTGACAGATGAGGTTAGACTGGAATCCCCGTGGACCATGATGTTTGCAGATGACATTGTGATCTGCAGTGAAAGCAGGGAGCAGCTGGAGGAACAGTTAGAAAGACGGAGGCATGCACTGGAAAGAAGAGGAATGAAGATTAGCCGAAGTAAAACAGAATATATGTGCATGAATGAGAGGGGTGGTGGGGGAAGAATGAGGCTACAGGGAGAAGAGATGGCAAGGGTAGAGGACTTTAAATACTTGGGGTCAACCGTCCAGAGCAATGGTGAGTGTGGTCAGGAAGTGAAGAAACGGGTCCAAGCAGGTTGGAACGGGTGGAGGAAGGTGTCAGGTGTGTTATGTGACAGAAGAGTCTCTGCTAGGATGAAGGGCAAAGTTTATAAAACAGTGGTGAGGCCAGCCATGATGTATGGATTAGAGACAGTGGCACTGAAGAGAAAACAGGAAGCAGAGCTGGAGGTGGCGGAAATGAAGATGTTGAGGTTCGCTCTCAGAGTGACCAGGTTGGATAAAATTAGAAATGAGCTCATCAGAGGGACAGCCAAGGTTCGATGTTTTGGAGACAAAGTTAGAGAGAGCAGACTTCAATGGTTTGGACACGTCCAGAGGAGAGAGAGTGAGTATATTGGTAGAAGGATGATGAGGATGGAGCTGCCAGGCAAGAGAGCTAGAGGAAGACCAAAGAGAAGGTTGATGGATGTCGTGAGGGAAGACATGATGGCAGTTGGTGTTCGAGAGGAGGATGCAGGAGATAGGCTCTCATGGAAAAGGATGACGCGCTGTGGCGACCCCTAACGGGACAAGCCGAAAGGAAAAGAAGAGTACACCATTAGTAGCACTCATAAACTGTCTTTTTGGCTGTTAAATGTATTTAAAAGAAAAAACAAAATCAAAGAAACAATGCTCTAACTGTTTAACCTTGTCATGCTTTTTAAATTGGATTTTCATTTTCTTAATCATTCTCGGCTTATCTTGGTCTTGGTCTTGACTCAGTCTCGACTCCCAAAAGTCTTGGTCTTGGTCTCTGTGAGTTCTGGTCTCAGATAGTGTGGTCTTGAGCACAACACTAGTATTTTGACATTAAAAGATGTTCATAAAAATATTTCTTGCTTTGTGTCGCCTTCATACAGTGAACAAATTAATAATTTAAAAAAAATAAAGAACCTCCACCAGAACCACTCAATCATTTAGCAAAAAATGTTGGGTTTAGTTTTACATGAATTGTAATATACTGCTATCATTGTTTAATAGTATTCCAAAAATTCATTTGTATAAATAAAGGCCTCCCTGCTAATAGATGAGTCCTCTCGAATACGACGCCTCACCCATCTGCAGTTGAGTAAATACAAACCCCAATTCCAATGAAGTTTGAAAGTTGTGCAAAATGTAAAAAAAAGTATAATAGAATGAATTGCAAATCCTTTTCAACCTATATTCAATTGAATACACTACAAATACAAGATATGTAATGTGAAACTCATAAACCTTTTTTTTTTTTTTGGAAAATATTCACTGATTTTGAATTTGATGCCTGCAACATGTTCCAAAAAAGCTGGGAGAGGTGAGCATGTTTATCGTTGTATTACATCACCTTTCCTTTTAACAACAATAAGCATTTGGGAACTGAGAACTCTAATTGGTGAAGCTTTGTAAGTGGAATTATTTTCCATTTTTGCTTGATGTGCTTCAGTTGCTCAACAGTCCGAGGCCTCTGTGGTTGTATTTTGCGCTTCATAATGCTTCACATGTTTACAATGGGAGACAGGTCAGGACTGCTGGCAGTCTAGTACTCACATTCTTTTACTAGGAAGCCACGCTGTTCTCAAAGGTGCAGTATTGGTATTCTCTTGCTGAAATAAGCGGGAACCAGCATCAATGGTGCCCATGCCTAGGTCACTAACACACCCCATACACAGATGCTGACTTTTGAACTTTGCGCTGATAACAATCTGGATGGTCCTTTTTCTTTTTGGACCGGAGGACACGACGTTCATGATTTCCAAAAACAATTTCAAATGTGGAGTCGTCAGACAACAGCACACTTTTCTGCTCTGGGTCAGTCCATTTCAGATGAGCTCAAGCTCAGATAAGTCAGTGGCGTTTCTGGGTGGCCTTCACTTTGCATGGTAAAGTTTTAACTTGCATTTGGAGATATAGTGAATAACTCAATGGGTACAATAGTTTTCTGAATTTTTCATGAGCCCACGTGGCAATATCTTTTACACAATGATGGCGGTTTTTAATGTAGCACCACGCGAGGGATTAAGAGTCACAGGCATTGAATGTTCGTTTTCGGCCTTGCCGCTTAGGTTCATTGATTTCTCCAGATTCTCTGAATCTTTTGATGATATTATGAACCGTAGATGATGAAATCCCTAAATGACTTGCAATTGTGGATTCCTCAACTTTCCCAGTCTTTTGTTGCCCCTGCCCCAGTTTTTTTGGAACGTGTTGTAGGCATCAAAATCGAAATATTTACAAGGTTAAGCAGTTTAAACATTAATCGTCTTTGTAATGTATTTAATTGAATGTAAGTTAAAAAGGATTTGCAAATCATTGTATTTCTTTTTAATTTCATTTTCCACAGCGTCCCAACTTCATTGGAAATGGGGTTTGCAAATGGCCACCTGGCCGCTAGTTGCAGAAATATTATATCATCCTATCCCCATCTCCTTGCACTTATCTTCTTTCATCTTTTGTTCCATAACAATTTTTAACTCTCGAGTGCCTCATCTATGATTTTTTAATTCATCATTAATCATATCAATTAATCGTTTGGCTGTGAGTGTGATTCACTGATAATGTGATTCTGTCTTTGATAGTCTGCGTAAAAATACACAAAAGATTTGTTTCACTTCACAATCCAGAGCGACTCGATGAATACAAGGCAGATGTCCACTGTGTGTTCTTTTCACACACACACCTGCCCAGAAAGCTGCTACTGTCTATGTGAGTGCTTGACAAACGGCAAGGCAGATGAGACTGGACTTACCACCTGCTCAGAAACAGAGCTACAGACACAAGACTCATTTCCTTAACCTGAAACCTCAGTCATTTCCTGTAGGCTTTGAAAGGCGGCACACTGTGGGGGTGTGCTGCCTCTGTGTGTCTTTTTTTCACCTGTCAATATGAAGTTATTGATGAGACAGCACACTAACAGACCTTAGGGACAGAGAGTCTCCTCCTCCCCTTTAGACACATGACCGATAGACACTTTGAAAGCTAGAAGCCTGAACAGATTCGCTGTACTAAACCAGCTACTTTGCAGAACTTAAAAGGTAGATTTTAGTTTCAGTCTGAAATACCTTTATATTTTAGAGGCTATAATTTGAAATTTTCTTTAATATAGTTATATATAGTCAGTAGTAGAACAATAGTACATGTATATAGAATATTCTATGTTCAGGCTAGTCTTCTATTTCTATCTCCAATTGTTTCTTATGGGAAATTTTATTTTCAAATCTGAAGTAAATGAAGGTTGACAAACGATTGTGTTCGTTCATTGAAAAGGGTATAAACATTAATAGAAACTTGAAAAGTTATTTAACTGTAAAAATACTCCCTCCCAAAAAATATCCCTAACCCTAACCGTGCTAAAAATAATAAATATATGAATTTATTGAGTTTACCTTTCAAATCCTGCGATTGGCTGGCAACCAGTTCAGGGTGTACCCCGCATCCTGCCCGAAGATAGCTGGGATAGGCTCCAGCCCTCCCGTGACCCTTGTTAGGATAAGCGGCTTAGAAAATGGATGGATGGATGGATACCTTTCAAATCACTGGTACACAACTTTGTGTGCAAAACGGTTGTGGATCACTTGGTGCTACTTATCTTACCTTACTTACCTTACCTGTTACTTCCGACAGCTGACTGCCCTCCCAGTACCTGTGACCTGTGAGAATCCTTCTCAGTCATGGCAATACAGCCACATACTGTATGAGATCTCTCATTATTTTACCCTTCATATACTGAGGTTTCCATCATGTCAATTTTTGTTGTTTTATATAATGATGCCCCACAAAAGTGATGTTTCTTACCGACACTGATTCAGGTCAGGTAAGTGATTCAGGTGAGAGTATAGTGGTCTTGAATCAGAAGCCAAGACATTTGGTATCGAGAGTCAAATCTAACTGTCTTGCCACTGATCCATGTAGTCTTCTACTTAACACTGTCAGTACTTGCTGAACATCTGCCGTGGTGCATTATGAGAGTTGTCATATAAGTGGTCCTTTTAAAATTATCTCATGGTCCGATTATAATTGGAAGGATGTAGACCGTGGACCTTGAGTTTGACATGTCGGCCCTAATTGATAACTAAGGATCAATGCTGGACTAGTGCAACAGACCTATGGATTAAAATAAATTCACAGGTTAGAGGGTGCAATAATTGCCCAAGCCATGCTCTGCCACTGTCCTTATGTAATATACTGTATATAATGATGCTAGATTAATTGCTAGATTAATGACTCCATTTTGAGCTTCACACTTTGATCCCTGCAGTATCAGAAATAGGGAAACTGTTTTTCTGTTCTTCAAGGTCAGTTACACACTAATGTATGCCACCTATGTTCAGTCAACATGGTGTCAAAAGAATAGTTCTCCCTCCAGAATCATAATGGGGGCCACCCTTCTGTTAGTTATCCTACATGAACCAGAAACGAGCCTACTACTAAAAGAAACAGATGGACACATTAACATGATGCGCCATGTTTTTTTCGTATTTTTGGGTTGTTTTTTGTTTTTTTCATTTGTCAACAGTTTAGCCTTTTCGGAGGACTGCATTCCACTGAGTGACTGTTTAGTTCTATATGTTTGTAAAATATGGTCATAGAATTGCTAAAAAAAACAAATCTGCCTTGGACTTTTGCGCAGTACCGGTACTGTATGTGGAACTTTCTATATGTTAAAAGAATAAACATTTCTGATAAAACAGCCAAAAAATGTTAAATTCATAGTGTTATTTACCTATGGCTAAGAGAGCTAAATATATGGGACTGGGGTGAACTGGGTTGTCAGTGTGACCACATGGCACTTTGTTGGAGCACAACAGCCTGCTGTGTGGGTTTGAGCCTTAGGCAGTCAGCAGGAATGTGTCAGCCAAGTGATGAATGGAGCCAAGGCCACATAACCCTGAGGATATGTTCCACCATGGGGTTCACCTGCCTCTCTATGCATTTGTTCCTGCTGGCAAGGCTGCTTTAACGAGGAAGAAATATGCTGTAGCTTTACAGAAATCAACTGTTTCCTTTGCCAACCAATAGGGAGTACCAAGGGGTCTGAATGAATTTTTGGTCATACTTCACAATTGTTTTACCTTAAGAGTCCCATATTTTGGCTATTTAGACTGTCAATTTCATTTAAAAAAAAAACACCTTGGTCTTGTTGTACTAGTGTCCAGAAAAGGTCCCACTGACAGTTACTTCTGTTTGACCCAGTTTTGTATCTGCTTTGTCTATATTTGGCTAAAACTGCCCCCTTTCCTCTGATTGGTTGCCTCTGTGTAGAAGACCCGACCCTCACTACTTGTGTGTTTGTTATGTTGACAGAGCTGGCTCAGGGGCAGAGAGGTAGGTGGAGATCTTTGCTAGTGATGTAGAGAAGCTTGAGAAATTTGAATGGGCTGATTTCAGGCCTCTCGCCACAAAAACTTCTGTAACTCAGGAGTACATGGACGATTTAAATTCATATTTCATATAATTATTGAGGCCCCATAGAGCCAATAAAACATCCCAAATACTAGAAAAAGTTTGTTTGGTAAAATATGGGACCTTTAACAGCTGGTCCACAGCGCTGCAACTTGGATCTGCGTGGGTTTTCTCCGGGCACTCAGGTTTCCTCCCACATCCCAAAAACATGCATGCTAGGTTAATTGACGACTCTAAATTGCCCGTAGGTGTGAGTGCAAATGGTTGTTTGTTTCTGTGTGCCCTGCGATTGGCTGGCAACCAGTTCAGGGTGTACCCCGCCTCCTGCCCGATGATAGCTGGGATAGGCTCCAGCACACCCGCGACCCTAGTGAGGAGAAGCGGCTCAGAAAATGGATGGATGGATGTTCATTGTAAATAACATGAAATACCACCCCATTGACTCTTATGGATGCTTACCTGAAGAAAGGAGACCGTTGAAGACTCAATTTATACCGTTATTGTCTCCCAATCTAAAAATTGCTTAATCTCCATTCCAAAACTAATTAATAAATGAAATGTGCTGTGATTGGCTGGTGACCAGTTCAGGGTGTACCCCGCCTCTCGGTCGAAGATAGCTGGGACCCTAGTGAGGATAAGCGGTACAGAAAATGGTTGGATGGAAATGAAATGTGTACTCACCAATAACTCTGATAACACATGAAAGTCATGGAGTTGACGTGATGATGAACGTGGAAAAGGAGGTTATTCTCTTCACGTTATCACTACTAGTTGACCACGTCAACTGACAAACCTGTTTTTCCTATGTACTGAAGATTTGTATCAGATAATGTCTCTAAATATAAGGAGGCTACTGCTCCTAACTTAATCTCAAAGCCATTTATTATCTCTATAAATGATATTGATGGTGGTCTTAGTCCCAATCAAAATTATAAACCTATGGCAGGTACAGTGTCACGTTTGGTTTTTGAAGGCACTGGAGGCAAGGAAGTAGAGGACCCAAGTGCAGGGAAGCGGAGGCAAGGCAGGGGTGCAGGAGTCTCACAAATGATATTTAATTTCCAAAAAAAGGCAAACAAGGAACATGGAAAAAGCAAACTAAACAAAGTCACACAACTGATAACCAAAGTAACAAAGAAACACTTGAATAAACCTAAAACTGGAAACAAGACATGACTACTGAAACTACAGACGACTATGACGTGTGACACAGAGGTTGGACAATGACCTACTACAATGACAATGAACCGACAAGAACTGAAAGAGACCAGGAAACTAAATACAAACAGATTGACAAGACAACGACGAACACCTGGACAAGACACGAGTGCCTGGAGGGAGCTGATTGGTCAACACAAGGTAGAAGGTTGACGAGAATAGGTGGACACAATAACTAAATGAGCACACAAGACATGAAAAATATGGAACACAGGAAAACATGAAACAAAACCAAACACAACCCAAACCAAAACAGGGACCATGACACAAGACATGAAATACATGGAACACAGGAAACCATGAAAAAAAAAAAAACACAACCCAAACCAAAAGACAGACCATGGCATACAGCTATCGATTCAGTGTAACTGCTCAGGCAAAAAAAAAGACCAAAAAGAAATTAGCTCCGTGGTACATTTTCAGAACTTGGAAACGCAAACAAAGATCACAAAAAATAGAAAGGAAATGATAGAGGTTAGCCTCACGGTTTCGAGGGTCTGGGATTAAATCTTGGCTTTAGCTTTCCTGTGTGGAGTTTGTATGTTCTCCCCGTGCTTGCAAATTTTTCTTTGAGTATTCCGGCTTCCTCCCACATTACAGAAACATGCATGTTAGGAGTCCAATTTGTCCACAGGTGGGAATGCGAGTGTGAACGGTGGTTTGTCTGCCCGCGATTGGCTGGTGAACCTCTTACATAAAGTCTGCTGGGATAGGCTCTGGCTCAACTCTGACCCTAACAACGATAAGGTGTATAGAAAACGGATGGATGGATAGGGTTCTACTGGTTTGTTTAAAAATTATTTGAAAGAGAGTCTTCAAAGATTTGGAACACTGCATAGCTATTCCCACAACACAACAGAAGCACTGCATGGCTCATGATCCTATCTTGCTCTGTCTCATGATCCTATCTTGCTCTGTTTCATCCTCCGTTGATGATTAGCTTCATATCGGTAAACTCACGTGGAATTGAGCCTGTCCCTGTCAGCAATTAGCTTCTGGAATGTCTGGCAGCACCCCACCGCCCCCAAACACCACCAGCGATGGATAGTTGCTGGTCTGCAAAATAGATGTACTTCCATGAACCGCTTCGTGGCAGAAAAAAGGTTGAGGACCACAGCTTTAGACGTTGTCCTGGGTTCCTTTGTGACCTCCTGGATGAGTCTTCTCTCGGCTCTTGGGGTCATTTTTGCATGCCGGCCACTCCTGGGAGGGTTCACAACTGTTCCATCTTTTCATCATTGTATAATGGCTCTCACCATGGTTTGCTGGAGTTATTGAGACATTGTCCCAGATTATCGCAATACTAGTCACTTTAAACTACATCAATTTCTTGAAGTCTCTGCGCCCTTTGCACAATGGTCATTGCACCAGACTATTGTTCTCTTAGTCATTTCAAACTGCTCTAATTGCTAGAGGACTCTGTATCTTTTTGCACAATTGTCAAAACAAAAAACTAAAATTGTCCCGGCATTATCACGTTACTGGTAACCTTTTATTGCTCAGTGACTGGGTTTTCTACGTCTCAAAAGTATTCTCTGTCAATTGACTGTCTGCTGTTGTACTAAAGCGGCTCCAACTACCGGAGAAAAATTCCTTGTGTGTTTTTGACATACTTGTCAAATAAAGATGATTCTGATTCTGATATTTAATTTTATTTTTAATTATATACTAAATTTTATTAATGATTTATCTCATACATTTCATACAGTGACAACAGCGGAGAACCAATGGTCTATATTACTCTACTATAAGGCTCAAAATATTATTTTTGCTTCAGAGGAGGACTTTTTCTAATCATTTTTTTCATTTGAGGATCAATTTTCAAGATTTGAGAAACAATGTTTTGCAGGTTAATCGCACAGGAACCCAAAGCAAGGGCTTTTCTTAAACAATAAAAATACTACAATATAAGGGGGTGTGGAATGTAGGGGTGCAGCTAACACATATTTTAGTATCCTAATGATAAGAATCAAGTATTTGGATAAACTATATTTTTGCTTGGTTAAAGAGCAATTATGAATCCAAAAGAGAAAATAAAACCATTCAATCAATAACGTAAGACAAATTGGTTTCCTTTTTTCTATAATCAACAGTTTTTATTTCTTAAATTGACATTGGGGCGGCATGGTGACGACTGGTTAGCACATCTGCCTCACAGTTCTGAGGACCGGGGATTCAAATCCCACCCCCGCCTGCGTGGGTTTTCTCTGGGCACTCTGGTTTCCTCCCACATCCCAAAAACATGCGTGGTAGGTTGATCGAAGACTCTAAATTGCCCGTAGGTGTGGATGTGAGTGCGAATGGTTGTTTGTTTATATGTGCCCTGCGATTGGCTGGCAACCAATTCAGGGTGTACCCCGCCTCTCGCCCGAAGATAGCTGGGATAGGCTCCGCAACCCTAGTGAGGATAAGCGGTACAGAAAATGGATGGATGGAATTGACATTGGCTATTAAAGGCATTAATTTAAAAAAGGCATGAACAGCCTTTGTGCAACTTCATTTAACCATCATTTTAGCATTTTGTGACATATTAAAACATTAATTTCATTGTTGTGCATTTATGAGTTTAGACCAGCTGCCTAGGAATAAGACATATCCATCCATCCATTTTCAACACCGCTTATCCTGGTTAGGGTCGCAGGACACTGGAGCCTATCCCAGCTGACTTCGGGCGAAAGGCGGACTACACCCTGAACTGGTCGCCAGTCAGTCACAGGGCACATATAGACACGGACAACCATTCGCACTCACATTCACACCGTCACTGAGTGGGAACTGAACCCACGCTGCCTGCACCAAAGTCAGGCAAGTGTACCACTACACCATCAGTGACGGAATAAGACATATTCTTTGTACTACTAGAAGTTTTGGAAGGGGTCAATTTTTTCAAACTAAAAAGAAGAAACAAATATTTACTTCATCTGACTTCACTAAAAAACCCCTACGTTTGGAATTCAACAATTATTATAGGTGACAACTTTAATATAGCACTTAATCCAACTATAGACCGTTCAAATTAAAGAAATTCTGAACAATCACAGTCTTCCAGAATATTAGATGAATACTGTATATGCACGATTTCAGACTTGGTGACATATGGAGAGGAGAAAAAAATCTGATATAAAGGGAATACACGTTTTTTTCTTCAGTACACCACGCCTTCTCTAAATTGGACTATCCATCCATCCATTTTCTGAGCCGCTTCTCCTCACTAGGGTCGCGGGCGTGCTGGAGCCTATCCCAGCTGTCATCGGGCAGGAGGCGGGGTACACCCTGAACTGGTTGCCAGCCAATTGCAGGGCACATAGGAACAAACAACCATTCGCACTCACAGTCATGCCAACGGGCAATTTAGAGTCTCCAATTAATGCATGTTTTTGGGATGTGGGAGGAAACCGGAGTGCCCGGAGAAAACCCACGCAGGCACGGGGAGAACATGCAAACTCCACACAGGCGGGGCCGGGGATTGAACCCGGGTCCTCAGAACTGTGAGGCTGACGCTCTAACCAGTCGTCCACCGTGCCGCCTAAATTGGACTATTTTCTTACAAATAACTCAATTGCTCAGAACAGCACTTCCAAAATACATCCAATAATAATCAGCGATCATACTCCAATTTTCTCCCTGCCTCAGACTTATCTCAAACATGATACCTTCTCCAACCTTTAATACTTCTCTACTGAAAGATCCAGAGTTAGTCTCCCCACCACACACAATCACGGTACAGGGATAATGGTTGCCAGTCGGGGACCTGGTAACCATAAATAACAACACAGATTATACTAACATATCAACTCACAGGTAGCACTGCCTTGCTCATTTCCCACATTCTGTCCTCTCTCATCTCATTCTCTTTGTTAGTTATTGCTTGTCCTCACCGGGTCTCGCCCCCATCCACAAATAGGAACACGATTTGCCTGTTGTAATATTACTTGTGCTCAAATATCTAGAGAAGTCTCACTATTGGTCTGCTGTGGTTCGCATCACTATTCCCCTTGTCTGTCCCCTAAAACCCTTTTCTGTCAGGCTGCATTTTCAATAAACATCAGAATAATAATCCATCCATCCATTTTCTGAGCCGCTTATCCTCAATAGGGTCGCGGGCGTGCTGGAGCCTATCCCAGCTGTCATCGGGCAGGAGGCGGGGTACACCCTGAACTGGTTGGCAGCCAATCGCAGGGCACATACAAACAGACAACCATTTGCACTCACAGTCACACCTACGGGCCATTTAGAGTCTCCAATTGATGCATGTTTTTGGGATGTGGGAGGAAACCGGAGTGCCCGAAGAAAACCCACGCAGGCACAGGGAGAACATGCAAACTCCACACAGTCGGGGCCGGGGATTGAACCCGGGTCCTCAGAACTGTGAGGCTGACGCTCTAACCAGTCGTCCACCGTGCCGCCCAGAATAATAATAAAAATGAAAAATAAGCAGGACTATTTCAAACTCCCCTGTTGCACAGCAAAACTGTTCCAGCACAAAAGGCATACAGATCCACCATTCTGTAAGGCCATGCAGCTGAACAGGACAGGTTTAAAAAAAAAAAAAAAAAATGAGGATGAACATACCTCCACAAAATGTAATATCTGTAATGTCACGAATCTCTTCTTTTTAGGAAAGTGCAGCAGTAATAGTTTGTCTTCTTTTTAGGAAACTGTAAGTTTTATTAGGGATGACCCTACATATGACTAGCAAGCGAAAACAACCTTTCACAGGAAACGAATTTTGTAGGTGTTGCTCAGTACTTCTGTGCATACGGGGCTGTGTGAGCCTGCATCTTTGGGGCACCACTATAATGGATAGGACTCTGAACTTATGGTGGGCTCTGCTCCGTATCAACGCACACTGTTCTCAATTGAGTCTTCATCCTTTTCAGAATCTGACTCAGAAGAACCAGCCAATAGGCTTAACGTTTTCTTTAGTGGCTCTGAAGTTTTTTCTTCCACAGGTTTCTCTGCAAAAAACATCTTTTACTTGTTTAAGCTGGTGTCTGAGGCCCTCACTTCACTCCTCTCAGCTCGGGATATACACTTGGGGTCCTTGAATCTCGGGTCCATTGCAATAGCAATCTTCAAATATGCAATGTTGGCATTTTCATTGAGTGCCTCCAGGTCTAATCCAAATGTAGGGTCATCATCTGAACTTTCCATTACCTGAGAAAGTTGGCAAAATGCAGACAGAGCCACAGAGCATGTAACATACTTTATCTCCTCCCAAATGGTCAGTCACATACCTGCAACAGAAAATCAACTCCACAAGTCCAAATAAATTACATTCACTTACAGTAAACATACAGGGTGCCTACCGGTGTCAGAATTTCAATGCTGTGTCTTTAAGGTCTTAAAAGTCCTTGGCATTATAACTCTAACTCAACTAGGACTGTATAATTTATAAACGTGTTTCAATGTTTACAGCATAATACAATACACATGATGATAACAAAGTGATAAAATAATCATAAATAAATAATAAGTATACCGTATGTATAATGTCAATCTGAATTTTCACCCAGTGACAAGGAGCTGGAAACATTTTTATGACCCTTATACAGTAAGTGCTTCAATTTCATCTTAAAAATGTGTAGGGAGGAACCCTGTGCACAACAAAGAATTGTCTGTATATTCATGTGGCACATAAAAATACTGTGCAGTGTACATTGGACACTTTCTCTATGACATGCACTCAGACAAGATAGTCAGAAATGTAATGTAAAACATACCTGCAAGGCTCCAATAGTGTTTCCAATATCTGCAGTTTGTCAATTTCAGCTGTAGTTGGCATTGCATCTTGGTGTGTGCGGTGAGGACATCCCTCAGTGGCTGTTTGTTTCTGATGATGCTTTTTATGCCCAGAGTTGAATTCTATCTGGTTGGAATGTCTTGCATAAGCGACTCCTTCTTTTGCCCATGTTCAACTTGTCGTTGCTCTAATTCTGCAGCATTTGCTGGACTTTTCTGTACTTGACCAGGACATTGTCAATTACATTGTTATGTAGAGAGCTGTAACAGAACGCTGGAGACTGTGCTCTAAGCAGGGGATATGTTCAAAAGGCAGATGTCTCGCATCAGTGCTTCTTGCAATGTCTGTGCTGAGTGTGGTGACTTTATTTGACACATTCGACTGCTATGCAACTGGAATAAAGTGTCCAGCACACGTTTCACCATAATGTCTCTTGTGTCTTCTTTACAGCCGGTGCATGAGAATGCAGCTCCCACTGTTCATCAATATAATGCCCTGTAACCCTGAGGTAATTATTGTTACCTAATGATGTCCAGTAGTCCCCAGTGAGAGCAAGAGAAGGTGCATGTTGTAAAGTTGTCTTTTGTAATCTTCTCTTTTTCATACAACTCGTATCTCCTTCTTGTGATGGTTCGTCTTGAGGGAAACTCATACCTGCCCTCTTTCCCTCAAGTCAGACCAGTTTCCCAGTCCCCGCTGCTTTAAGACAGCCCCACAGCATGATGCTGCCACCACCATGTTTCACTGTGTGGGTGGTGTTTTTGGTGTGATGAGATGTGTTCGGTGTCTACCAGTTTTCCTTGATGGTCTCATCTGACCAGAGCACCTTCTTCTTTCTTCTGGCCACTCTTCGATAAAGCCCAGTTCTATAGAGTGCACAGTTTATTGTGGTGCTATGGATGGATACTTCAGCCTCTGCTGTGGAACTCTGCAGCTCCTCCAGTGTTAACTTTGATCTCTGTGCTGCCTCTCTGACTAATGCCCTCCTTGCCTGTCCCATGTGTTTTGGTGGGCAGCCATCCCTTGGCAGGGACCATATTATTTCCATTCGATTATGATGGATTTGATGGGGTTCCTATGGATCATCAAATATTTTAATTGTTTTTATTTTAATTTTTTAACCCAACCCTCACTTGTAACTTCTCAACACCTTTGTCCCTGGCTTGTTTGGAGAGTTCCTAGGTCTTCATGGTTTGCGGTGCCTCTTGCTATTTCAGTTTTGTTTTTATTTTAAATTCTTTTTTTATACATGTACTTCTCATTCTCTTTCTTCAAAACATAGACTATTTTGTGTAGATCCATTAAATAAAAGTCAAATTCAAAAATAATTGAAATTAGAGGTTGTAATGTAACAAAATGGGTTAAAAAGGAAAAAATGAGAGTTACTGCATATGCTGAACACACACACACACACACACACAAACACGCACACAGTCATACGCTCAGATTAGTGCAAACACACACACACACAGACACACACACACATAAAAAATGTTATGCCGTCGCTTCTTTATAAATCTGGTGCAATAATGCAAATAAACAGGTTATGGTTACTGGTCCAAAGTTACTTTAGTTAGATTTATTTTAGGTTATTTGTTACAGACATGTCCACCTCTCTCCTCTCACTTATCTGACTTACATTGTTCTTCTATCCTGCCACCTCCTGAACAGACCCCCATGTATCGTCTTTCTTCCATCTTGGATAACCCACACGCTGGTGATGACAAGTTGACCTCTCTTACTCTCCACTTCTGCTCTCATATTTCCCACCATGCCGTGCTGCAGACAAGCTGTGGCGTCATCTGTGCCTGTCCTCCATACAACCCTTAACTCTCTGACCTGCATGTGCACACAAACACACACTGCATAATTCACACACACACATTCACAATTCTGGTTACAGGCTAGGTCAGGTGAGGTAAAGAGGACTGTCAAACGTTTTTTGGCCCAACCCTATTGCGACCTGAGGAAAGGTCAACAAAGCCAAAAGAAACTGACCCCAGGAGCTATGCTATCACAATAACCCCCTCCCCCAAACACCCAAACTCACTTTAGCTCATGTACATAAACACAGTTGGAATGTGGCAGTAATGTTGTCAGGACAGGATGTTAGGCCATACATGCTGTGCCATACCATCCATCCATCCATTTTCTTTATTTTGCTTATCCTCACTAGGGTCCCAGCTATCTTCGGGCGGGAGGCGGGGTACACCCTTAACTGGTCGCCAGCCAATCGCAGGGCACACAGAAACAAACAATCATTCGCACTCACGTTCACTCACGTTCACACCAATTTAATAATACAACAAAAGAAGGAAAGACAGTGTAATGAAGAACATAAAATAGATGTTTGTCAAGATATTCTAGTTTTTTCAGTATTTAATGTCTGATTGCTGTTTTTCCATAATCAGAAATGTTGATCCTCCCAAAATAATAAAAAAATATATCATGTTGTTTAGCAGTCAGTTATTAATGAATCTTGAAAAATATCAAATTCAAAGTCGATTGTCTATGAATATTTTGTGTGAGAGAAGGCATTCATTTCCCCAATTAGTTTCCATCCATCCATCCATTTTCTGAGCCGCTTCTCCTCACTAGGGTCGCGGGCGTGCTGGAGCCTATCCCAGCTGTCATCGGGCAGGAGGCGAGATACACCCTGAACTGGTTGCCAGCCAATCGCAGGGCACATCGAAACAAACAACCATTCGCACTCACAGTCATGCCTACGGGCAATTTAGGTGTCTCCAATTAATGCATGTTTTTGGGATGTGGGAGGAAACCGGAGTGCCCGGAGAAAACCCACGCAGGCACGGGGAGAACATGCAAACTCCACACAAGCGGGGCCGGGGATAGAACCCGGGTCCTCAGACCATTTTTTTATTGATAACATCTAGAGACCAATGGACACTAAGAAATCTGGAAACAAAGAGGGAAACAGGTATGTGTCAACAAATTATGTACAAACAGAACACAGCTGTCTGGAAACAAAAGGAGAAAGTCAAACAAAGTAGTTGTCATAGTCGGGTTAACACTACACCAATGTGCTCTGGAAGGTAACCTCATGAATTTAAACTAAATTAATCAGAAAAACCTGAACACTAGCTGTACCTTCTGAGGTTTGGGAGTCAAAGCTCAGCTCTGGCCTTCTTCAGTCTTCAAAGCTTGAAGGTTCCGTGGGCTTCTTTTATGGACCTTGAGTATCAGTTCTTTCCATAGATTATCGATTGGATTCAAGTCAGGTGATTGGCTGGGCCATTCTAGCAGCTTTACTTTTGTTCTTTGAAACCAATTGAGAGTTTCCTTGGTTGTATGTGTTGGATCATTATCTTGTTGAAATATCCACCCTCATTTCATTTTTATCATCCTCGTAGATGGCAGCGGATTTTTGTCAAGAATGTCTCGGTACATTTGCCCAGTCATCCTTCCTTTGATAATGAGAAGTTTACCAGTACCATTTGCTGAAAAGCAGCCCCACACCATCATGTTCCCACCGCCAAACTTCACTGTTGGTATTGTGTTTTAAGGGTGATGTGCAGTGCCATTTCCACTCCAAACGTGGTTTGCATTATGGCATCCAAACAGTTCCATTTTGCGCTCATCCGACCAGACTATATTCTCCCAGTATTTAACTGGCTTGTCCAAATGTTGTTCAGCAAACTTTAAATGAGCTTTGACATGTTTTTTTTTTTCAGCAATGGGGTCTTGCGTGGTGAGCGTGCATACAGGCCATGGCGGCGCAGTACATTACTCACTGTTTTCCTTCTGACAACAGTACCTGCTAATTTCAGTTATTTTTGTTCTCCACAGGTGGTCCTTGGCTCTTGTACAACTCTTCTGATTAGTCTTTGCACTCCTCTGTCAGGAATCTTGTGAGGAGCACCTGATCGAGGTAAATTTATTGTGGTATTATTGGCTTTCCACTTACGTATTAGGGCCCTAACCGTGCTCACTGGAATGTTCAGAAGTTTATATATGCACCTGTAACCAATGCCATCGTTATGTTTTGCAACAATTACTTTGCGATGAGATGTGTGTTGACTCACACTTCGGCAATTAAACCTTTTTGTAGGCCATCAATTAGGACTGAACCAGCTGATATTCATTTGCACTGACAAAGGGCTGGATTGCTTTGATTATTGATAGATTTTAGGTCTTGCCTTGGCTTTCCATACCTTTTTGCACCTCCCTTTCTTAATGTGTTTAATACTTTTTCGCTGTTCCATTTCACATAATTACACACAACTTAATTTCTGATATTATTTGTTCTACTTTCTTTGTAAGTATGGATTATTTGGGTTGTTCCCAACATCTGGTGAAATTTTTAGGTCAATAGCACCTTTGGAAGTATATTTAGTGGGGAAAATGGTGAGTTGTTAAATATTAATTTCAGCTGCTGTATATTCAATTGAATCCACTACAAAGACAAGATATTTAATG
The DNA here is from genome assembly GCF_024500385.1 of Phyllopteryx taeniolatus. Lineage (NCBI taxonomy): Eukaryota > Metazoa > Chordata > Actinopteri > Syngnathiformes > Syngnathidae > Phyllopteryx > Phyllopteryx taeniolatus. Next base: position 794,074 of record NC_084517.1, read on the forward strand.
TTCAAACTGAAAAACTTAGTTTTTTTTTTCAAATATGCATTCATTTTTAATTTGCAACACTTCCCAAAAAAGCTGGGACGGGCATGTTTACCACCGTGTACTTCACCTTTCCGTTTAAAAACACTCGCTAAGTTTGTGAGAACTGGAGACACTAATTGTTGAAGCTTTGTATGTGGAATTATTTCCCATTCTTGCTTGATGTATAATTTCAGTTGCTCACTAGTCCGGAGTCTCTGTTGTCGTATTTTGCACTTCATAATGCACCACACTTTTTCAATGGGAGACAGGTCTGGATTGCTGGCAAGCCAGTCTAGTACTTGCACGCTTTTACTCCAAGCCATGCTGTTTTAACACATTCAGAATGTGCCTTCGCATTGTCTTGCTTAAATAACCAGGGATGTCCCTAAAAAAGATGCTGCTTGGATGGCATCATATGTTGCTCCAAAACCTGTATGTACCTTTCAGCATGAATAGTACCTTCGCAGATGTGTAAGTTATCCATTCCAAGGGCACTAACAAACCCACATACCATCACAGATTCTGAGTTTTGAACATTGTGTTGATAACAATTCAGATGGTCCTTTTCCTCTTTGGCCCGGAGGACACGATGTCCATGATTTCTAAACACTATTTGAAATCTGGAAACCACAGCACACTTTTCCACTTGACATCATTCCATCTCAAATGAGCTTGGGCCCAGAGAAGCCGGCAGCATTTCCGAGTGTTGTTGATATAAGGATTTCGCTTTGCATGGTAACGTTTTAACTTGCATTTGTAGATGTAGCGACAAACTGACAATGGTTTTCTGAAGTTTTCCTGATCCCACGTGGCAATATCCTTTACACATCGATGCCAATTCTTTATGCAGTGCCGTCTGAGGTATCGAAGGTCACGGGAATTCAATGTTGGTTTTAGGCTTTTCTGCTTACGTGCAGAGATTTCTCCAGATTCTCTGATTCTTGATGATATTATGGACCGTAGATGACAAAATCCCTAAATTACTTGAAATTGTACGAAATTGAAACGTTCTTAATCTGTTGGCGTATTTGCTCACACAGTTGTTTACAAAGTGGTGAGCATCGACCCATCCTTGCTTGTGAGCAAATGAGACTTCCGGGGATGGTTCTTTTATACTCAATCATGACACTCACCTATTTCCAATTAACCAGTTCCAATTAATGTTCCAAACGTGTTTTCTGAGCATTCGTCAATTTTCCCAATCTTCTGTTGCCTCTGACCGAGCTTTTTTTGGAATGTGTTGCAGGCATCAAACTCAAAATGAGAGCATATTTGCAAAAAACAAACTTAATCAGTTTGAACATTAAATATCCTGTCTTTATAGTGTATTTAGTTGAATATAGGTTGAAAGGATATTCACATCATTGTATTCTGTATTCATTTATGTTTTACTTAACGTCCCAACTTCATTGGAATTGGGGTTTGTAAACTTAAGTGTGAATGTTTGTATCTATATGTGCTCTGCAATTTGTCATGGGTGTGTGTTCCGGTTTTTGTCTTCCCCCTGTTTCACACACACCTGCTCTTGAGAGCATCTTCACCACCTGTGCCTCGTTCACCCTAATTACCCCTTGCATTTAACCTCATTTCTCATTCTTTCTCTTCCCCACTTCGTTGTACCTTGTCGTCGCGTTCCAGCATTACTTGTTTCCACGTCAAAGACTCACAGTAAGACTAGACCCTATTCCGATTATCGACCTTGCCTTTTTGCCTCATGTTTTTGGATACTGTTGCCTTTTTGGATTGCCTGCCTGTGTACCGATCTCTTCCCGTATATTAAACCTCTCTTTTTTGAAACTGTACATTTGTTTTGGAGTCGTGCATTTTTGGGTCCTATCCTTTGTTCCGTTCATGACACAATTGGCTGGTGACCATTCTTTCATTCATTCATCTCCCGTTCCGCTTATCCGCACTAGGGTTGCGGGTGTGCTGGAGCCTATCCCAGCTGTCTCCGGGCGAGAGGCTGGGTATACCCTGAACTGGTCGCTAGCCAATCACAGGGCTGATGACCAGTCCATTGTTTATCCTGTTTCATTTCATTGCGTTTTTGGGGAAACAGAAAACTGCTGAGCCTCAAAATGCCACGGTTTCCTGCCCCAAAAGGCAGATGTGAAAGCAGACAAGGAGTTTGTCTCGTTCACACAGCAGGTGATTGAACAACTGTGACAACAGGACATTTTCACAGCACTACTTTAGCAACAGCGGCATAACTTCAAATGCTTTGTCACAATAATCATTCACTCAACAACAACAACAAAAAAAACAGACTGGATGCATTATCACTGGCGATACAGGAGGTAAAAGCAACCTTACTTTCTATCTATCTTCTTCTTTTCCTTTCGGCTTGTCCCGTTAGGGGTCGCCACAGCGCGTCATCCTTTTCCATGAGAGCCTATCTCCTGCATCCTCCTCTCGAACACCAACTGCCATCATGTCTTCCCTCACGACATCCATCAACCTTCTCTTTGGTCTTCCTCTAGCTCTCTTGCCTGGCAGCTCCATCCTCATCATCCTTCTACCAATATACTCACTCTCTCTCCTCTGGACGTGTCCAAACCATTGAAGTCTGCTCTCTCTAACTTTGTCTCCAAAACATCGAACCTTGGCTGTCCCTCTGATGAGCTCATTTCTAATTTTATCCAACCTGGTCACTCCGAGAGCGAACCTCAACATCTTCATTTCCGCCACCTCCAGCTCTGCTTCCTGTTTTCTCTTCAGTGCCACTGTCTCTAATCCATACATCATGGCTGGCCTCACCACTGTTTTATAAACTTTGCCCTTCATCCTAGCAGAGACTCTTCTGTCACATAACACACCTGACACCTTCCTCCACCTGCTTGGACCCGTTTCTTCACTTCCTGACCACACTCACCATTGCTCTGGACGGTTGACCCCAAGTATTTAAAGTCCTCTACCCTTGCCATCTCTTCTCCCTGTAGCCTCATTCTTCCCCCACCACCCCTCTCATTCATGCACATATATTCTATTTTACTTCGGCTAATCTTCATTCCTCTTCTTTCCAGTGCATGCCTCCATCTTTCTAACTGTTCCTCCAGCTGCTCCCTGCTTTCACTGCAGATCACAATGTCATCTGCAAACATCATGGTCCACGGGGATTCCAGTCTAACCTCATCTGTCAGCCTATCCATCACCACTGCAAAAAGGAAGGGGCTCAGGGCTGTTCCCTGATGCAGTCCCACGTCCACCTTAAATTCTTCTGTCACACCGACAGCACACCTCACCGCTGTTCTGCTGCCCTCGTACATGTCCTGTATTATTCTAACATACTTCTCTGCCACTCCAGACTTCCGCATGCAGTACCACGGTTCCTCTCTGGGTACTCTATCATAGGCTTTCTCTAGATCTACAAAGACACAATGTAGCTCCTTCTGACCTTCTCTGTACTTTTCCATCAACATCCTCAAGGCAAATAATGCATCTGTGGTACTCTTTCTAGGCATGAAACCATACTGTTGCTCGCAAATACTCACTTCTGTCCTGAGTCTAGCCTCCACTACTCTTTCCCATAACTTCATTGTGTGGCTCATCAACTTTATTCCTCTATAGTTGCCACAGCTCTGCACATCACCTTTGTTCTTAAAAATGGGCACCAGTACACTTTTCCTCCATTCCTCAGGCATCTTCTCACGCACTAGAATTCTATTGAACAAGCTGGTCAAAAACTCCACAGCCACCTCTCCTAGATGCTTCCATACCTCCACAGGAATGTCATCAGGACCAACTGCCTTTCCATTTTTCATTCTCTTTAATGCCTTTCTAACTTCCCCCTTACTAATCATTGCCACTTCCTGGTCCACCACACTTCCCTCTTCTACTCTCCCTTCTCTATCATTTTCCTCATTCATCAACTCCTCGAAGTATTCTTTCCATCTACCTAGCACACTGCTGGCACCAGTCAACATATTTGCATCTCTATCCTTAATCACCCTAACCTGCTGCACATCCTTCCCATCTCTATCCCTCTGTCTGGCCAGCCTGTATAGATCCTTTTCTCCTTCTTTAGTGTCCAACCTGCCATACATGTCATCATATGCCTCTTGTTTTGCCTTTGCCACCTCTACCTTTGCCCTGTGTCGCATCTCAATGTATTCCTTTCGCCTCTCCTCGGTCCTCTCAGTGTCCCACTTCTTCTTAGCTAACCGTTTTCCTTGTATGATTTCCTGTACTGTGAGGTTCCACCACCAAGTCTCCTTCTCTCCTTTCCTGCCAGAAGAGACACCAAGTACTCTCCTGCCTGCTTCTCTGATCACCTTGGCTGCAGTGGTCCAGTCTTCTGGAAGCTCTTCCCGTCCACCGAGAGCCTGTATCACCTCTTCCCGAAAAGCTGCACAACACTCGTCCTGTCTCAGCTTCCACCACATGGTTCTCTTCTCTGCCTTTGTCTTCCTAATTTTCCTCCCCACCACCAGAGTCATCTTACACACCACCATCCTATGCTGTCTAGCCACACTCTCCCCTACCACTACCTTACAGTTGGTAACCTCCTTCAGATTACATCGTCTGCACAAGATGTAATCCACCTGTGTGCTTCTACCTCCGCTCTTGTAGGTCACCCTATGTTCGTGCCTCTTCTGGAAAAAAGTGTTCACTACAGCCATTTGCATCCTTGTTGCAAAGTCTACCACCATCTGTCCCTCCAAGTTCCTTTCCTGGATACCGTACTTACCCATCACTTCTTCATCACCCTTATTACCTTCACCAACATGTCCATTACAATCTGCACCAATTACGACTCTCTCTCTGTCTGGGATGCTCAGAACTACATCATCTAGCTCCTTCCAGAATTTCTCTTTCACCTCTAGGTCACATCCTACCTGTGGGGCATAGCCACTAATCACATTACACATAACACCCTCAATTTCAAATTTCAGCCTCATCACTCGATCTGATACTCTTTTCACCACCAAGACATTCTTAGCCAACTCTTCTTTTAAAATAACCCCGACTCCATTTCTCTTCCCATCTACACCATGGTAAAATAATTTAAACCCTGCCCCTAAACTTCTAGCCTTACTGCCTTTCCACCTGGTCTCCTGGACACACAATATATCAACCTTTCTCCTAATCATCATGTCAACCAACTCCCGAGATTTTCCCGTCATAGTCCCAACATTCAAAGTCCCCACATTCAGTTCTAGGCTCTGTGTTTTCCTCTTCTCTTTCTGCCGAAGAACCCGCTTTCCACCTCTTCTTCTTTGACTTCGACTTCGACCCACAGTAGCTGAATTTCCAACAGCGCCCTGCAGGTTGACGGCGCCGGTGGCGGACGTTGTTAACCCGGGCCACGACCGATCCGGTATGGAATTCTTTGGATGAACGCTCATATTTGTTTGGCAAGGTTTTAAGCCGGATGCCCTTCCTGACGCAACCCTCTGCATTTATCCGGGCTTGGGACCGGCCTACAGTTTGCACTGACTTGTGCCCCCCATAGGGCTGCATTACTTTCTATCTATCTAAAAGTCACAAATCTGAAAGTCCACTTGAGAAGCTTGCCATTTAGTAACATGGGAAGGAAAACATGCAAATAAGAACTTTATTATTTTTGTAGGTTAAACATAAACACATTTTTAAAAAGGCCATACTACAGCATGTGTCTTTCGAATGGTTTTACTGTATGTTGTGATGCATTTCATCTAACTTTGCAAGTGGTATTATGCATGGCACTTATTGCACTTCAAAGTCTGTGGACTGTTATATAGCACCTGTGTTGGATCTATCTCACTTAACACCTATAAAAAATAGACACAAAGGAATGAAGACGCTGGTTTCTTTTTCCTCATGAGGAGAATGTGGGAGATTGTTCAATTTCATTCTCCTATCACGCTCTAAACAATCTCCCCCGTTGCTCCTGTATTCATTTGAAATAGGGAGGTATCTAAGTTACAAGACATAACATACTAAGTTACAAGACATAACACACTAAGGGGAGGGTTTCAAGGTGAAGACATGAGACCAACACCCGGCCTCGTGTCCTTGGTCAAGGCGCCCCTCTCTGACGATTCCCGCTGAGTCATCTTCCCGAAGGCGAGACATCTTCCTTTCCCCCACGATCAGCAAGCAACCATCAAAATCGTCCACAATACCAATGCAAGCCAGCAAATAAATGATAACTTGTAGAATTTATTTAACAATCTGCATTTGTTTTGTGGATGGTTGTCAATCTGTTAGTAAGTTAATAATTAGTTTAATGGTATTTTTTGTTGAGTTTTAATTGCACAATACTTGTGATCTTTTTTTATCAAACACTTGCTAAATACCCCGAATAAAAAAAGTAAGACTAATACTGAAGCTATTAAAAAATAAACTAAAATGAAGCATTTTTGAAAAATAAAGACCAATAAAAACTGGGTCTAAATAAAAATAAAAATACAGTATTTTCACGACCATAAGGCGCACCGTATTAAAAGGCGCAGTCTCAGTTACGGGGTCTATTTCTGTATTTAACACGTACATAAGGTGCATCGTATTATTGGGCGCAGGCATGGTAAAACATACGCTAGCTTAAAATATATAGTAGCATGCATGCTCGCTAAAACAATGTTTTTAAAAAAGCAGCGGGAGCAAAACTGAGTTCGGTTGTACTTTATTGTTTATTAAATATAGTATTTAACAATGTACTCACGTTATTTTTTTATCAATCCTCATCCACAAATCCATCAAAGTCCTCATCTTCTGTATCCGAAATGAACAGCTGGGCAAGTTCTCAATCAAACACACCAGGTTCCCTCTCGTCATTGTCGGAGTCAGTCTCGTTGCTGTGCGGCTCCTCAGAAATTATGCCGGCTTTTACGAAAGCTCGAACAACAGTGCAAGCAGACATGTTAGCCCAAGCATCCACAATCCATTCACAAATTGTGGCGTAACCCGCCCGGCGCTGCCTCCTTGTCTTAGTAAAGCTGTGTTCGCCATCTGTCATCCATGGCTCCCACGCCGCTCACTTCACTTTGAACGCCCTGTTTACACGGATGTCCAGCGGTTCGTCAAGCCTCCCGGAATAATGGCAAGCTCCGAGTTATTGCCCTCAGTCAAATGGTGACTGTAGAGACTCTTCTCCCAACTGTTCTTTGCTCATTAATCCATTGCTCGAGTTGATCTTCCAACTCGGGCCACCTCGGCTTGTTTTGTTTCCGCGGAAACTCAGCTTCGTCTTCTTGACTTGGCGAAGCTCGTTTTCCTGCTTCCTCCACTTGCGAACCATGGATTCCTTGATCTTGAATTCTCTCATGGCTGCTTGATTCCCATGTTCCTCCGCGTAACTAATAGCTTGCAGTTTAAACTGTGCTGGATTCGAACCTGGGTCCTCAGAACTGTGAGGCAGGTGTGCTAACCACCGTGCTGCCATTTATAACATCATGTCTTGAAAAAATAAAATTACTTACTCATTTAATGAAGTATGACAGGTGAAAATCATGGCAGTGAGGAGAATGTGGCTTGCCAAAGGATTTTGAACATTTTGAATTGTGTAAAATTCCATTACAACAAGCTGGCAATTTTTTGACTTGAGTTCGTTGTCACATTTCTGTATTATGTATTACTCGTGCACTCACTGTAGTTGTCTCGCCGTGCTGCACTATTTGCATATAGTGGCCACTCATGCCAGAGTAGTATCTGCTCCATTTGCACACTGATTGAGGAGTATCTGTAACATTTGCACAACCATTGTCCCAGATTATCGCACTACTCGTCACTTTAAACCGCATACACTCCTTGAAGTCTCAGTGCCCTTTGCACAATGGTCATTGCACCGGACTATTGCGATATTAGCCATTCGAACTGAGGACTCTGCATCTTTTTGCACAATTGTTGTTTGTTGTTGTTTTTTGTTAATGTCTTTATGTCTCCAAAGTGTTCTGTAAATTGACTGTCTGTTGTACTAGAGCGGCTCCAACTACCGGAGACAAATTCCTTGTGTGTTTTGGACATACTTGGCAAATAAAGATGATTCTGATTCTGATTCTGATTCTGATTCTGAAAACTGCAGAGGGAGGGTTACTTCTTTACTGCTGAGCTGATTTGTTTATATATGTCCAACTTTTCAACATTTATATCCCGGACCTCAGAACTGTGAGGCAGACGCTCTAACGCGCCATTATGTCATGTACCAGAAAATGGCCTGAAATTGTCCTGCCGTGGTGTTGTTCCATCCACGTTAAAAAAAACAAAAAACAAAAACAGCACATACCAAAAAGGAAAATACAGACCCTTTCAAAAAAATTCTAATATGATGTTATGTTATTTCCATAATTCCATTCAAATAGTTAAACTTTTCATAGATTATAGATTAAGGGCCCACAATTTAAACAATTTCGAGTATTTATTTGTTTATGTTTGGGCTTCCAGCTCATAAAACCGACAAAATCAGGAATTCAAAAAATACTGTGAAGAAACAGCCCAGATTTTGCAGGCCATAAATGTTTTAAACTCAGTATCACACCCTACTAAACTCAAAGCACCTGCACAGGTTTCCCCAGGTGTCATTAATTGCTTCAGTGTCATTAATTGCTTCACTTTGGTTCAGTTGTCTCAGTTGGGTTCAATATTGGGATGACTGCAGACTTGACAACTGGCCAGAAGACCATCATTGATACCCTCCATAGGATGGGTAAGCCACAAAAGTTCATAGCTAAGCAGGCTGGCTGTTCACAGAGTGCTGTGTCCAAGCATATTAATGGAAAGTCTAGTGGAAGGACAAAATGTATCAGGAGAAGATGCACCAGCAAAAGGGATGACCGTGGGCTTCAACGGATTATCAGAGTGGAATGAGGCGGGAGTCACAGCTGCAAAAACCACCACATTCAGACTCATCCGGGAGATGGGCTGTCGGGTTCCTCGGGTCAAGCCACTTCTGAGCCTGAGCCAACGTAGGAAACGTCTCAACTGGGCCAAGGAGAAGAAGGACTGGACTGTTGGCCAGTGGTCCAAGGTCCTCTTTTCCGATGAAAGTGTGCCTTTCATTCGGGAATCAAGGTCCAAGGGTTTGGAGGAAGACGGGTGAAGAACAGAATCCAAGTTGCTTGAGGTCCACTGTGAAATATTCACAGTAAGTCATGATTTGGGGTGCAATGTCCAATGCAGGTGTCTGTAAACTCTGCTTTCTTAAATCCAAGTTCACAGCAACAGTCCACAAGAATGTTTTAGAGGACTTCATGATTCCTTCTGCTGAGGATCTGTATGGAGATGCAGATTTCATCTTCCAGCAAGACCTGGCACCTACCCATACCACCAGAAGCACCAAAACCTGGTTTGATGCCCATGCCATCACAGTAGTTGACTGGCCAGCCAACTCCCCGGATCTAAACCCCACTGAGAATCTATGGGGTATTATCAAGAGGAAAATGAGGGGCACCAGACCCAAAAACAACGAAGAACTGACAGCAAGCATCAAGGAAATCTGGGCTTCCATAACTCGTAGGCAATGCCAAAGGCTGATTGCCTCAATGTCACAGTGCATTGAGGCAGTGATTAAGGCAAAGGGATTCCCAATCAAGTATTGAAGATTAACATAACATTTTGAAAGTACCATATTTTGATTGATTTAATGTGACTAATTTCTTTCTTTTTTTTCTATAAAAACCGAGACGTAAATGGGGATTTTGTGGGGTTTATGAGCTGGAAGCCCAAATTATGTATAAATAAATAAATGACTACTTGAAATTGTTTAAATTGTGGGCCCTGAATCTATAATCCATGGAACTGTAACTTTTTGAATGGAATTATGTAATAAAAAATTTTTCCATGATATTACATTTTTTTTGGAAAGGGTTTGTTTATGACAGATGAAATGTATCTTTGACTTCCTTCTTAAAAAATATATATTCCATTTTGGAATCCATACTAGAAACCCTGATATAGATAAAAAGTAGTTCCAAGTGATCCTGACTTACGTAATCAATAGGTGCAGATACAACGCTGCACTTGGAGCAGGTCAGGAATTATCTTAAAAAAGGTGTCAATATTGATCACGAAGCCCGTGATTGACAGGTACCTAAAAAAGAAAATACATTATTAATATTATAATGGTAATACATAACTGCTGAAGGTGATATAGAGTTTCAGGGTGTGACAAGTCTGGGGGTGAACAAGGGATTTTATTGCAGGGAAGATAAAATGTAAATCAGATAAGGGTGTGGGGGTGTGATGCCGGAAAGCTCTCAGCAGGGTGGATACTGATCCGGCAGAGACCAGATGTCGGAGAAGACAATGGCTGCGGGGAGCCACTGTAAACATAAGATGCAAGACTGTGGAGATGGCGTCTGGAGATGGCGTTTGGAGCCAGCGGCAAATGGCCATCATTTTGCAGGACAATGAGGACGTCAGTGAGCGTTGGACCAATCAGATGACAGCGGTTCCATACTACCTCTTTCAAACATTGTATAAGTCGGGGGCAAGAATGGATAGCTTTGTTCAGCCTGCGCTGTCTCTGGTGAGGCTAGGATAAGCGTAGCTGCTGACCCAGAGCTCTGCAAAATGTATAGACTCCTCTGCCAGTAATAAATTGGTTGACTTTTAACACGTCGCTATAATTGTAGTTCTTTCACGAAAATGAACATGCATGGAACCTTGAGAGTAATAGGTGATTATAAAATTCAGGGTCCTTCAAATGGTGACCCCGTACGTGATCCTGGAAGGGCGTTAGATAAAAAGACAGAGGAGTGGACGGATTCAATTGGACTGCAATCTCCCCGGTGCACCGACAGAAAAAGGTGAGCGGAAACCTGTTTGATTAAATCACGAATTCTGCACATTGAAAATTGTGAAATTTGGGAGACTTGTGGTACAGTTGTTTCATTGACAATAGTTATTAGGACGTTGTGTTGTTATTGTTGTGTTAATCGGAAGTCAGGGTAACGAGGTTCCTGACAAACCAGGATAATAGAAAATCCTGGGAGAAAGTAGGGTAACAAGGTAACTGCTTGTCCCATCGTAGACTGACTTGAAATCGGACGCGGTTTCAAATTGTAACGTTTCGGTAGATGTTGGGGATTTCGGGACCCCCAAAAACCGATTTAGAATAAGATGAGTGTGCCACCAAAACCCTGGGGTGTGAATTGGACAGTCGAGTGTAGCGGTAATGAATGCGATATGTATCGGACTGATTATCAGAAGTCATTGGAGGATTTTTGGATTGAAATAGAAGGTCAGTTGTTAGCTGGCAGAAAAAGAAACAAGCAGGATTTAGAAGTGTGTGGGCAAAGTGGAAAAAGAAAAAGGAATGTACGTTGTTTCACATAGCAGATGAGTTTCAGAAGGAAGAAAGAGAGATTATTCTGAAAGGAAAATTGGACGCTACAGGGTGGATGGAGAAAAGAGATTTGAATAAGAAAATAGAAGAGAATGAAAAATTGAGGAAAAAATTCATGAGATTTGTCTGGTATCCACTGCCATGGCAGCTGTTCGGCAGAAAAAAACCAAAACAAAACAAACAAACAAACAAACAAAAAGAGCGACAAATTCCCCCACTAAATCCAATTACGGACCTTCCCGAAAGCGGCCCCCCAGTGACTTCCCTTTATGCCGGTCAAGGGAGCTGCTCAAATGACAGACCAATTGTAGAGGGGAAATAAAACTCCCATCAATTCCGCACGAGCCCGCATTCAAAAAGGTGGGTTAATATACCAAAAATTGTCTCTAAAAGATTTTGAGTTGTTACAGAAACGGCTGCCCGGACTGGCTGCTGGCGGTGAAATTTGGATCCAGGTCACTGAAAAAGTAGACGGACAGCATGAGCATGGCGTGTGCTGACGTATGTTTGCATTCATCCGTGACATGTTCCCGCTCTCCGAGCCGACGGTGACGAGGCACCCGGACTTCAAACCTATCATGGATCCCAGTTCCCACTGTTAAGATAAGCGTAGCTGCTGACCCAGAGCTCTGTAAAATGTATAGACTCCTCTGTCAGGAATAAATTGGTTGACTTTTAACACGGCGTTATAATTGTAGTTCTTTCACAAAAACGAACACGCATGGAACCTCGAGAGTAATAGCTGATTATAAAATTCAGGTTCCTTCACTGCTCAAAAAAGGACCAAGGAATTACTGAAAACTGTTAACTGACATTCCCACAAATACTGTATTCATGAGATGTAACAACACAGGGAGAAAGGAATAGTGATAGTAATACATCTTTTTCCTTTCGGCTTGTTCCGTTCGGTGTCGCCACAGCGTGTCATCCTTTTCCATGTAAGCCTATTTCCTGCATCATCCTCTCTAACACCCACTGCCATTATGTCTTCCCTCACAACATCCATCAACCTTCTCTTTGGTCTTCCTCTAGCTCTCTTGCCTGGCAGCTCCATCCTCATCACCCTGCTACCAATATACTCACTATCTCTCCTCTGGATGTGTCCAAACCATCAACGTATGCTCTCTCTAACTTTGTGTCCATAACATTGAGCCTTGGTTGTCCTTCTGATGAGCTCATTTTTAATTTTATCCAACCTGGTGACTCCAAGAGCAAACCTCTCCATCTTTATTTCCGTCACCTCCAGCTCTGCTTCCTGTTGTCTCTTCAGTGCCACTGTCTCTAATCTATACATCATGGCTGGCCTCACCACTGTTTTATAAACTTTGCCCTTCATCCTAGCAGAGACTCTTCTGTCACATAACACACCTGACACCTTCCTCCACCCATTCCAACCTGCTTGGACCCGTTTCTTCACTTCTTGACCACACTCACCATTGCTCTGGACTGTTTACCATCAAGTATTTAAAGTCCTCCAACCTTGCTATCTCTTCTCCCTGAAGCCTCACTCTTCCCCTTCCACCCCTCTCATTCATGCACAAATATTCTGTTTTACTTTGGCTAATTTTCATTCCTCTCATTTTCAGTGCATGCCTCCATCTTTCGAACTGTTCCACCACCTGCTCCCTGCTTTCACTGCAGATCACAATGTCATCTGCAAACATCATGGTCCACGGGGGATTCCAGTCTAACGTCATCCGTCAGCCTATCCATCACCACTGCAAACAGGAAGGGGCTCAGGGCTGATCCCTGATGCAGTTCCACCTCCACCTTAAATTCATCTGTCACACCTACAGCACACCTCACCACTGTTCTGCTGCCTTCGTACATGTTCTGTATTATTCTAACATACTTCTCTGACACTCCAGACTTCCACATGCAGTACCACAGTTTCTCCCTAGGTACTCTGTCATAGGTTTTCTTTAGATCCACAAAGACACAATGTAGCTCCTTCTGACCTTCTCTGTACTTTTCCGTCAACATCCTCAAGGCAAATAATGCATCTGTGGTACTCTTTATAGGCATGAAACCATACAGTTGCTTGCAAGTACTTCTGTCCTGAGTCTAGCCTCCACTACTCTTTCCCATAACTTCATTGTGTGGCTCATCAACTTTATTCCTCTTGAGTTCCCACAGCTCTGCACATCACACTTGTTCTTAAAAATGGGCACCAGCACACTTTTCCTCCATTCTTCAGGCATCTTCTCACCCGCTAGAATTATGTTGAACAAGCTGGTCAAAAACTCCACAGCCACCTCTCCTAGATGCTTCCATACCTCCACAGGAATGTCATCAGGACCAACTGCCTTTCCATTTTTCATCCTCTTAAATGCCTTTCTAACTTACCCTTACTAATCATTGCCACTTCCTGGTCCACCATGTCGTCTACTTTTCCTTCTCTCTCATTGTCCTTATTCATCAACTCCTTAAAGTATTCTTTCCATCTGTCCAGCACACTACTGGCACCAGTCAACACATTTCCATCTCTATCCTTATTCACCCTAACCTGCTGAACATCCTTCCCATCTCTAGCCCTCTGTCTGGCCAACCTATATAGACCCTTTTCTCCTGCTTTAGTGTCCAACCTGGCATACATGTCATCATATGCCTCTTGTTTGACCTTTGGCGCCTCTACCTTTCCCCTATGTCGCATCTCAATGTATTCCTTTCACCTCTCCTCGGTCCTCTTAGTGTCCCACTTCTTCTTTGCTAACCTCTTTCCTTTTATGATTTCCTGTACTGTGAGGTTCCACCACCAAATTTCCTTCTCTCCTTTCCTGCCAGAAGATACACCAAGTACTCTCCTGCCTGTATCTCTGATCACCTTGGCGGCAGTGGTCCAGTCTTCTGGAAGCTCCTCCTGTCACCGAGAGCCTGTCTCACCACGAGCACCCGTGGCCCAATGGTTAAGATCATCGCCTGCCACCGTGGGGACCTAGGTTCGAGACCCCGACTGGACCATCCGCCAACATCCCCCGGACTCCCGGCTGCGGTGTCCTTAAGCAAGACACTGATACCCCAAAATACTTCCCGGGCGCTTCAGCTGCCCCCTACTCCGGTGTGTTCCACTAACATGTGTATGTGTTCATTGTGATGGGTAAAATGCAGAGAACAAATTTCGTGTACATGCATGCATGTTTATGACAATAAAAGGTGATTCTTCTTCTTCTTCTTCTCAAAAAGCCACTCAACACTCTTCCTCTCTCAGCTTGCACCACATGGTTATTTGCTCTGCCTTTGTCTTCTTAATCTTCCCCACCACCAGAGTCATCTTACACAACACCATCCTATTCTGTGTAGCCACACTCTCCCCTACCACTACCTTACAGTCAGTAACGTCCTTCAGATGATGTCATCTCCACAAGATGTAATCCACCTGCGTGCGTCTACATCCGCTCTTGTAGGTCATCCAATATTCGTGTTTCTTCAAGAAAAAAGTGTTCCCTAAAGCCATTTCCATCCTTTTTGCAAAGTCTACCACCAACTGTCCCTCCAAGTTCCTTTCCTGTATGCCGTACTTACCCATCAGTTCTTCATCACACCTATTTCCTTCACCAACATGACCATTACAATCTGCACCAATCACGACGCTCTCTCTGTCTGGGATGCTCATAACTACTTTGTCTAGCTCATTCCAGAATTTCTCTTTCACCACAAGTCACATCCTACCTGTGGGGCATAGCCACTAATCACATTATACATAACACCCTCAATTTCAGGTTTCAGCCTCATCACTCGATCTGATACTCTTTTCACCTCCAACTAAGAAATTCTTAGCTAACTCTTCCTTTAAAATAACCCCAACTCAATTTCTCTTCCCATCTACACCATGGTAAAATAATTTAAAAAATGCCCCTAAACTTCTAGCTTTACTGCCTGTCCACCTGGTCTCCTGAACACACAATATATATCAACCTTTCTCCTAATCATCATGTCAACCAACTCCCGAGATTTTCCTGTCATTTTTCCTGTCCCAACATTCAAAGTCCCCACACTCAATTCTAGGCTCTGTGCTTTCCTCTTATCTTTCTGGCGAAGAACCCGCTCCCCCCACCCCAACTCTCCTTTGTCTTCGACCCACAGTAGCAGAATTTCCACCGCCACCCTGTGATTCTCTTGGAAACCTTGAAACATTTTAAAAGTAAGCTGGGATAAAATTAATGTTGACAATATATAGTAATATAAAAAAGAGAACACTTTCCCCTCATATCATTGTCATACAACTCCTGAGTGTGAGGGTTAATTTATTTGGATTCATTTGAGTTATCAATTTAAAAAGAAACTTGAGACCCAGAATAAATAACAGGTTGTTCAGATATTAGGCTCTGTGCAAACAGAGCCTAATATTAGCCTAATGCTTTGGCTGTTAGTATTTCAAAATCTTGGACTATTAGTGACAGTTGCACTCAAATATTTTTTTAAGGACAAACAGGGATAAACATATTGTTCAAACTTAATTATAAAAGGTAATTTTGCATGATATGCTCTTGGCATTGCTCTCATTTGTGCAACAATAAGCCACACAATACTGCGGCATCATTGTACTTCAGGTACTGCTTGACTAAAAGCAAAGTAATTTCGTATGAAAGCCCCAATTATAAAATTACCCACATCTTGTATCATAACTGCTTGTCTGATGTTTGTAACAAACCGATCCGTGTCAAAATTGGCAAAGAATTCAAAGTGTTAGGATTAATTTATTGGAGCCCAAAAATCTTACCTCAATACAAGTAAATGGAAAAAATGACTAGGGGAGTCCCGGTTCGAAATGGCAGCTAGGTCTGCATCCGCTCAACCAGCCGAGGGTACTAGTACAGATGTACAGTATCTGAAAATCGGCACCTATTCTGGTATTGGTATAGGTGCCGATTTCCAATAGAAATTCTCAGAACATGATTGTTCTCAATGAAAACATCTGAAAACTATGCATTTTAATTTCCCTTGTGGAACTAATATAGAATAGGTTCGCTTCTTCTAACACAATGACAGTTAACCTGTTACCCACCTGTTGCGATGAGTCAAATAAGAGATAATTAATTTATACCATCAGGTCAACATTGGTAACTCTGAGGATGATAAAAAAGGAAGGTATAACCTTAAAGGTGACCTGACAACTATAGAAATATATGCAATAATAATAAAATAAAAGTCCTCAAGTGTCAACTGAAGCCATAAATTGAATTTCTCCTTTGGGACTAATATGGTGTTCTTCTAAAAGGATTGAGTGCCTCCAACTGAAGAGGAGAGCGCTCAATCATGGTTGTATTCTGACATAAAACTGAGATACTCTTCTAACCTTACAACCCCAGGTCTTATAATGGCTATGTTTTTCCACATGCTACTCTCAAAGGTGTTTGCCTGGTCAAACTGTTGCTGATAGATGGAATTTTGTGGTCATTGTCTGGCCCTCAAGAAGTAATAGGGCAGATTGATATTGTCCTCTTCACACTAACCAAACCAAGCCACTTATAATATTTATTAAATATGCATTTGAGATCATTAGTTTTAGGGTTTTTATATCTACCTTTTCTTTCACAGTAATTAAATTCTCTCCACCACACATGAAATCAGATAAAAATTAGCGTGTAGCTGTTTAAAGGCGTATATAGTAACTATGGACACCTCACACACTTTAAAGCAGTTGAATATTTTTTCTTTCAGCCAGTCCACAAAGAAAGGTTTTGATAACAATGAAGAAGTTATAATTATATGAATGAATGAAGATGCTGAGGTTTTCTCTCGGAGTGAACAGGTTGGATAGGATTAGAAATGAGCACATCGGAGGGACAGCCAAGATTAGATGTTTTGGAGACAAAGTTAGATACAGCAGACTTTGTTGGTTTGGACACGTCCAGAGGAGAGATAGTGAATATATTGGTAGAAGGGTGATGAGAATGGAACTGCCAGACAAGAAAGCTAGAGGTAGACCTAAGAGGTTTATAAATGTAGTGACGGAGGACATGAGGGGACTTGGTGTTAGGGTGGAGGATAGAGGGGATAGGCTTACATGGAAAAGGATGCCGAAAGGAAAAGAAGACGAAGAAGATATTTAAAAGAAAAATATATAATTATTGCAAATATACAACAGAAGGGCTACTTGAAAATAAAGTTGTTGTCAAACTCATATTTATTCTGGGCCACAGAGGTCTGTTATGACTGTGAAACCATATAAATATTTTACCACCTTTTCATTAACAACAAATTGATGGATAAACAAGTTTTAAAATCAGAAGTCAAGGACCGTAAAAAGGGGTTTGGTAACAAAAAAAATCCTTGCAATATCTCAACATTATTATTTATTACATACTGTGACAATTTGAAAATTTGGTGCAGATTTAGCAAGAATAATGAAAGTTAATGCATTTTGCATGATTTGCCCATTACCTAATAATTACATGCCAAACATATTTGTCCATCCATTCTCTGCACTGCTTATCCTGTTCAGGGTCACGGGCTGCTGGAGCCTATCCCAGCTGAATTCTGGCAAAAGACTGACTACAGAGTGAAATAGTTGGGAGTTCAGTTCACCGTTCAAAAAAATTATCTGGTTCATAGTTCTTTTTTTCCCCAATATGTTGCTGATGGGCTATTACCTTCAAAATACTCACATTTCATTTCCCCATTGTTGCCACCCATTCAGTCCAAACTAGTAGCCAGCTTCAGCTTTCACCCTACAGTTTCAAAAACATGAGGAAAAACATATTGCTTGAAACAAACAATAAGTGTTATCAGGCACTACATAATGTTGAAACACTCCTTGCATGGAGTGGGGGGGGGGGGGGACCCCCCTTTTGGTTGGGCATAAAGGCCATAAAGCCATAAAGCCCCCCTTTGTGGCACTGGCTTTCACTCGACCACCTTGCCAAAGCCTGGATCAGCCAGGAAACCCCATCTCTTACCACAAGGTGGCGAGGACACATCAGACCTTTCCCCGCCGCAGGGCACCCTGCCAGTGCCCCGAGCTACCCGTGCGGGTGCATGGGCAGCTCACAGATGAAGCTCCATTGGGAAGGGAACTCTTTTTCTTTTTTTTCTTCCTCCTTTTTCCATCAAAATCCACCTGTTCCCCGTACGGACAGGAATGGCCAAACATTCAGGAGATCGACCAGCCTGCCGAAATTGTGTTTCACGCAACGTAAGTCCAACTTGCGGTCTACTAAAGTACAGATTGGTGCATATTTGGGTTTAAATTAACGGGAACAGGAACCCCCAGCTCTATGCATTGTCACCGCGCATGCTCATTCCACCCTCACATCAGTTCAGCTTCCTTTACCAATGTTTGTATGTCCTTTGTTTTGCTTTTCCCTGCATTGTTCCCCTGTAGATTCCCCTGCTACATTTCATTAAACTTTCTATAAAAGTCTACTACCTGCATTATTTTTCTGTTTGGATTCGAGAAAAGACTTCTGGTTATCGAGAACTCTTATATAATTCCTGTAGCAACCTTCAGATTACGAGACAAAGGTTTTTCATCACTTTGTCCTGAGGTTTTACACATCTAAAAAGAGACGTGGTGCCCCTTTTCGAGATAAAATAATTAGATTTTAACACTTCAACTTAAAATCACGCGAAACCGGAAGCAACGCATGCGTCACTTCCGGCTTATTCTTTTCTCCTAAATTAATTACGTTTTTATCCAAACCAATATACGCTACAGAGGAATTAAAACAAAATCAGGGCTTCTGTCCTTAATGTGCAAAAAAAAACCAAAAAAAACATGGAACACAGTATGACAAGAAAGATGGTGAAAGGACATTAATAACTGCATTTCATGCAGCTCTGGCTGACTATATTAACATAATCTTTTCTTATTTATTCCAAAAATAAAAACAAAATAAATTACATATTATGACAGTGTGATCATATAGTGTTTTAACTACTGACACAAATAATAATTTTACTAGTAAATAATTTTTACAATTATGTACCAACGAACATTAGCTCCCATTGACTGTGTCCCTCAACGCACCCCACACACTTACAGCTGCAATGTAAACATGAATGGCGGCCGCACTGAATGGGTTACCAAATACGATGTTTATCCCTCGACATATAAAGGCTCAAATACAATGTGTTGAGTCGGATTTTGTCCTGGAAGTCCCTAAAAAAATATGGCACTCGAATGATTTCATTCAAAAACCGTTCACAGACACCAGAATGAGCACGTTCTCAATAACGTTTATCAGGTAGAAATGAACTAAGTTCAATTCCCTTTCACCCCAAATATGAACTATTTCATGAACAACACTGCAGGGCACATACAGAGACTGAGAAACCATTCACACCCACATTCATACCGTCACTGAGTAGGAACTGAACCCACACTGCCTGCACGAAAGTCAGGTAAATGTACCACTACACCATCAGTGACTAAACATAATTGTTCATCAAGTGAAATTTGACCTTGTGTAGCATGTGTCCATGTGCCATTTCTCTGTCTCACATTTGCCCGAACACGACCTGTTCATCCCAACAAAATGAGCATGCTGTGTTAGGTTGAGGTAAACAACTTTTGTACCGTGTTCTTTCAACACCATTGTACATTATGTATGCGTGTGCATATGTGCACTTTTGGAAGAGACGTGGGATAAGGGAGGCCATTAAACATACAAATATGGGATATTCTTTTCTCTGACACACTACTAGTGTTGTGGTTCACACGGCTGACTTCTGTGTCGTTAGCATGGGTTCAGTTACCACTCAGTGACTGTGTGAATGTGAGTGTGAATGGCTGTCTGTCTCTGTATGTACCATGTGATTGGCTGGCAACTAGTTCAGCATGAAGTCATCTGGAATAGACTTCAGCTTCCTGCATCCGGAACAGAATAAAAGTTCATGAATGATGGATGATTCCTTATCAAATATCTCTCTCACTCATACACACACATATGCCTTAATAACTTAGTGACTGCGTAAAAGTGAGTCCACAATATTTTGGAGTCGAGAGAGTCATTAATCGGCTTCTTCTCCTATGTTGAATTTATTCTGTAGTATTTTCCTTGTAATTTACTGTGATTGTCATTAACTAAGACAAAATATTCCCAAGCAAAAATGTTAAAAAATTATTGCACATAATGTTAAGTAGACTGTGCAATCCAACAGTAAAAATATACAGTATCTCCCTTCTTCCCTTCTTCTCCTCCTTCTCCCCTGGTCTTTCTCAACACTGGACAGGGGAATGTCTGACCTGATAACCTTTTGCCCAAAGCTCTCCTGACCTCAGCAGCATAACATCCTGATAGACTTTCTTGGGAAACAATGTTTTTGTTTTTGTTGTTTTTTCACATTAGTTGTGTAAAGTAATTTAGGTTGTTAACTGCTGTCATGTACACTGAAAAAAAATAGACACTGCATAACTTAAAAAAATGGAAAGTAATCCATCATATTTAATATTTGAGCTTTCATTAAATACAAATGATTCATTTAGTGTATCCTGAAACTTTAACCTGAAAGTTTCATGTAAACCATGTTTGAATGTTGGAACAAACATTACCAATGTTAGTCAAACATTAGCTCTTGCTCTGCATTCGTTTCATCAAAGCTAAAATTAAATGTGACAGATTACTTTTTTTTTTAATTATGCAGTTTATTTTTTTTCGTGTCCACTCTCCGGAAAATCATGCGTCGGAATCAAGTGGTGAATTTTACGTCCAGTCCAGGACATCACTTTAAAAACATAAATGGCTTTAAACTAACTGTAATGTTACCAAAATGCAAAGTTTATAACTTTTTTTTTTATTAATGTCAACGTCACTCCTTCTGTCAAAGTCAGCAATTCATGCTCAAATCATAGTCAATTAAATTAAACTCTTTGGTCAAAATCTAAGACTTCAATTCGGTACCAAGCTGTAAATTTAAAGTAAAAAATAATTTAAATCACAAACTAACATTTTATCAACAATTTGAATAAAAAATAAACATGACAGCTTTGTTATTTTTTCAGTGCATCTTTGTTATCTATCTATCTATCTATCTATCTATCTATCTATCTATCTATCTATCTATCTATCTATCTATCTATCTATCTATCTATCTATCTATCATACAGAAAGTACTATATGCACAGCCAAAACGACAGCAAAAGCATCCGTAACTTACCGCAAGATGTTTTCTCAAGTTAGAAGTGGGCTGAAATAACCAAGTTTGGGCAGTAACAATTTAAGAGCTGCATGACAAAGCTGTTGTTTTTCAGAGTCTGTAAAGTAAACACACTGTATTTTTCCCCAAAAAATGAGTCACTTTGATTGGTCCACGAAGGGGGTTGTGTGCAGTCATGTGACTGCCTTGTGCCGTCTGATTGGTGAATTGGAGTCAAATCATACGAGTAGTCACGTTGGATTGGCCCCAACCGTATGGGGAGAGATATGTCTCAAAACTATTTGCACGTGTGTTTTTAAAATCCACAAATATATCTGCGATTTCCAGGTGTTTTTCAAATCCACAAATTATTTGCACGTGTTTTTGAAATCCACAAATATATCCGTGATAGGCACGGTGGCCGACTGGTTAGAGCGTCAGCCTCACAGTTCTGAGGACCTGGGTTCAATCCCCGGCCCCGCCTGTGTGGAGTTTGCATGTTCTCCCCGTGCCTGCGTGGGTTTTCTCCGGGCACTCCGGTTTCCTCCCACATCCAAAAAACATGCATGAATTGGAGACTCTAAATTGCCCGTAGGCATGACTGTGAGTGCGAATGGTTGTTTGTTCCTATGTGCCCTGCGATTGGCTGGCAACCAGTTCAGGGTGTACCCCGCCACCTGCCCGATGACAGCTGGGATAGGCTCCAGCACGCCCGCGACCCTAGTGAGGAGAAGCGGCTCAGAAAATGGATGGATGGATGGACATGTAGGAAGGCCCTCCTCCATCCGCTAGGCGGCAGTGTTGCTGTCTCCATTGATGACTTTCCTGCAAGTCATTTTTATAGGAATCCAACAGACTGTGGTCCGACCCTGCTGAATCCCCAATAAATTGATCATGCCTGAACTAGGTGGACAACCAGCAGCCCCGTCATTAGTAAGTACAAAAAAATCACCTTCCTCATCTGTCAGAAAGAGACAAAAAACAGTTTATAATTATTACAGTGTTTAAATAATAACAGTGGCTCAGTCTCAAAAATACATATATATCCATCCATCCATTTTCTGAGCGGCTTCTCCTCACTAGAGTCGCGAGCGTGCTGGAGCCTATCCCAGCTGTCATTGAGCAGGAGGCAGGGTACACCCTGAACTGCTTGCCAGCCAATCACAGGGCCCATACAAACAAACAACTATTCGCACTCACAGTAACACCTACGGGCAATTTAGAGTCACCAATTAATGCATGTTTTTGGGATGTGGGAGGAAACCGGAGTGCCTGGAGAAAAACCATGCAGGCACCCACGCAGGCATGGGGAGAACAAACCCGGGTTCACAGAACTGTGAGGCTGACGCTCTAACCAATCGTCCACCGTGCCACCATATATATATATATATGTATATATATATATATATATATATATATACTGCCCGATGATAGTTGGGATAGGCTCCAGCACGCCCGCGACCCTAGTGAGGAGAAGCGGCTCAGGAAATGGATGGATGGATGGATATATATATATACCGGAGTGCCTGGATATATATATATATATATATCCATCCATCCATTTTCTGAGCCGCTTCTCCTCACTAGGGCTGCGGGCGTGCTGGAGCCTATCCCAGCTGTCATCGGGCAGGAGGCGGGGTACACCCTGAACTGGTTGCCAGCCAATCGCAGGGCACATAGAAACAAACAACCATTCGCACTCACAGTCATGCGTACGGGCAATTGAGAGTCTATATATATATATCCATCCATCCATCCATTTTCCGAGCCGCTTCTCCTCACTAGGGTCGCGGGCGTGCTGGAGCCTATCCCAGCTGTCATCGGGCAGGAGGCGGGGTACACCCTGAACTGGTTGCCAGCCAATCGCAGGGCACATAGGAACAAACAACCATTCGCACTCACAGTCACGCCTACGGGCAATTTAGAGTCTCCAATTCATGCATGTTTTTGGGATGTGGGAGGAAACCGGAGTGCCCGGAGAAAACCCACGCAGGCACGGGGAGAACATGCAAACTCCACACAGGCGGGGCCGGGGATTGAACCCGGGTCCTCAGAACCTATATATATATATATATAGTGGCGGCACGGTGGCTGACTGGTTAGAGCGTCAGCCTCACAGTTCTGAGGACCCGGGTTCAATCCCCGGCCCCGCCTGTGTGGAGTTTGCATGTTCTCCCCGTGCCTGCGTGGGTTTTCTCCGGGCACTCCGGTTTCCTCCCACATCCCAAAAACATGCATGAATTGGAGACTCTAAATTGCCCGTAGGCGTGACTGTGAGTGCGAATGGTTGTTTGTTCCTATGTGCCCTGCGATTGGCTGGCAACCAGTTCAGGGTGTACCCCGCCTCCTGCCCGATGACAGCTGGGATAGGCTCCAGCACGCCCGCGACCCTAGTGAGGAGAAGCGGCTCGGAAAATGGATGGATGGATATATATATATATATATACATACATATATATATATATATCGTGATAAATGCACACACAACATTTTTAAAACACGTGTAAATCGTGGAGCGCACGGCATGGTGTACGACTGGTTAGAGCATCTGCCTCACAGTTCTGAGGTCCGGGGTTCAATCCACGGCCCCACCTGAGTGGAGTTTGCATGCGTGCCTGCGTGGGTTTTCTCCGGGCACTCCGGTTTCCTCCCACATCCCAAAAACATGCATGGTAGGTTAATTGACAACTCTAAATTGCCCGTAGGTGTGAATGTGAGTGCAAATGGTTGTTTGTTTATATGTGCCTGTCATGGGTATGTGTTCCGGTTTTTGTCTTCCCCCTGTTTCACACACACCTGCTCCTGAGAGCATCTTCACCACCTGTGCCTCGTTCACCCTAATTACGCCTTGTATTTAACCTTGTGTCTCATTCTCTTTCGTCGCCCGTTCGTTGTACCTTGTCGTCGCGTTCCAGCATTCCTCGTTTCCACGTCACAGACTCACAGTAAGACTTGACCCTTTTCTGATTATCAACCTCGCCTTTTTGCCTCATGTTTTTGGATACTGTTGCCTTTTTTGGATTGCCTCCCTGTGTACCGACCTATGCCCATATATTAAACCTCTCTCTTTGGAAACTGTCCATTTGTTTTGGAGTCATGCATTTTTGGGTCCTATCCTCTGTTCCGTTCATGACAGTGCCCTGCAATTGGCTGGCAACCTGCCTGATGATAGCTGGGATAGGCTCCAGCACGCCCGCGATCCTAATGAGGAGAAGCGGCTCAGAAAATGGATGGATGGATGCAAATCGTGGATAAATTTGTCAATTTGAAAAACACATGCAAATAATTTGTGGATTTGAAAAACACGTGTAAATCGCGAATGTATTTGTGGATTTGACAAACTCGTAAATCGCGGATATATTTGTGGATTTCAAAAACACGTGTGAATCACGGATATATTTGTGGGTTTGAAAATAATGTTGAGACATATCTCTCCCCATACAAGGGCGCCCTATGCACGGACGGTCATGTGACTGCCTTGTGTCGTTTGATTGGTGGACTTCAGCCAAACGTCATTGTGGTAAAGTTGGTTTGGCATAACAGGCACCCTATGCGGAAGTCGAAGTTTAAAAATAGCTCACACACGCATGGATAAATAAAAGTAGCTAGCGGCATGTCGATCATTGTAAGGACTAAAAGTATTGATTCATCTTCACATAAATACTCAAGTAAAAAGTATGATTCATTCAAACTACTCTCAGAAGTACAATTTATTCAAAATGTTACTTGACTAAATTTAACGGAGTAAATGTAACACGTTACTACCCACCTATGCCGGTATGGAATTCTTTGGATGATCGCTCATATTTATGCCATCTGCCAGTGGATTTACAGCTTTCTGACGGGCAGGTCAGGCTGGGGGAGGCCACCTCATCCACACGCAGCATCAGCACTGGGGCGCCCCAAGGTTGTGTC